>NW_024412561.1:0-8418 GCF_014898765.1 Herpailurus yagouaroundi
AGGCTGAAAGAAGAACCATGCACCCGCCCTTACTGGGGGAAGGGGAAGGACCAGGGGTGCCCCGGGCCCGTGGAGAGGCGCCCTGCCTCTTTCATCCTGTGGGAATGCTGCCTCTCAGCCTGGCGTTTGTTCCAAATGCAGCTTTGATGTCCTGTATCCGTCTCAGCTCTTTAGGCCGTTTGGGAATTTTTATCTTAATTCTTCTCATGTATAAACGCAGGAACTCTGTGGCTCGCATCCCATAGGACTATATGGATTCAATCCAGCATGACATCACCGTCCACAGCAGTATGTTGTCTGACCACCGCCGGGGAAGGGAGCCCTTTGCCGTTTCTCGAGTGCTCGGCCCCGTGTCTTCATACATTCGTGTAACGTGTTAGAAGCGCCCCGTGCAATCATACCATTAGGTCCTGCCGTCCAGGAGCTGCCTGCTGAGGGTGCTCTCATAGGCCTGGATTGGGAAAGCTGTGACAGGTGGTGAGCCAACAGATGTGAGGAGGCCGGGAAGCAGACTGCAGCAGAGTCTTACCTGAGGCCGGGCCACTGACCTGCCCTTGGAAGGCTGAGCCAGGTTTGAGCCGCAAATCTGGTCCTACATCGGCAATACCGGGGAAGGGCAGAGGGGGTGCAGGCCAACGGACTGCAGGGGGACGGGTGACTGGGTGGCTGGGGGCAGAACAGTGCTGGCCCTGAGCTTGCCTCTGAGCTGCCGGGAGGGCTAGTAGTGCAAGGCCGCCGGCCTGCCCGCGTGTGTCTCCAGCTGATGCCCGCGCTGCTGGCCCTGGGGCACCCTCCAGACCACGGCTTGGCTAGATGCCTGAGAATGTGGGAGCTTGGGCTCCTGTGGCAGCTGCGAGCAGTTGAAGGTTCCGGAGTGAGAGCAAGAGCTGTCTAGAGCAGCGTGGCTAGGAGGTTGATCTGGCAGGAGGTAGACAGACCAGCAGAGGGAGAGGCTGGTCAGGACGTAGTCGTCCACAGGCTTGGCTGGGTCAGAACACGGTTCATTTTGTGTTTGTAGAGTGCTGGTTTTTACGCGTTTCCTTTGGAAGGACTAAAAAGGGTGCTTGCAGTCCCCTTCGCCAGTGCACGCTCCCCCCCCACCACCTTCCAACTCCCCTGCTGGCCTGTACCCCCTCCTTTCCTTGAATTCTGAAGTCTTCACACAGGGCTGTTCCCCTCACCCACGGGTCACCGAGGCACCTTTGCAGTCCTGCCCAGACCACCCCTTCTCTGAAATCCAGGCCTCTTCCCCCCTCAGGCCCCCCGATTCTTTTCTCTAAGATGCCCCCAACGGATCACTATTGATTTCCTCCCGCCAAGGAGCCTTCCCCAACCCCAGGGCTGCCTAGAAGCCCCAGATCCCATCATAACCCCCGGCACAAGGCACACCCAAAGCCAAGGCACCTGGCCTCCCCCTCTGGCCTCCCAGCCAGCGGGCCCGGTACAGTCAGGCTGACGCAGCTTGTGGTGACCAAGCACAGACTGTTTGTTTTGTGAGGCGGTGCCTGTTGGCTTCATTCTAAAAGGCTATGAAAATAACCCAGCACTCACGAAATTTTTTTTTTAGGCAAGGAAGGGATTCTGTTCTTTAGGACAATGACAAACATTTCACTGAAGCATTTATTTTAATAATTCCTTTTTTAAGAGAGAGAGTGCACACGAGCAGGGGAGGGGGGCAGAGAGAAAGGGGGACACAGAATCTAAAGCAGGCTCCAGGCTCTGAGCTGTCATCATGGAGCCCGATGCAGGGCTCGAACTTACGAACCATGAGATCATGACCTGGGCCGCAGCCAGACGCTTAACCGACTGAGCCACGCAGGCGCCCCTGGATTCATTCCTAATTTTAAATGATATGCTAGCATTTTTCATATTTGTGGTGTAAACCCTGTCCTTCCAAAAATCCCCCAAAGACTACCTCGCTTATAAAATTATTTCTAAAAATTGAAGTAAATTTTTATTAATCTTGGTATGTAATTTGTGGGAAAGGCTTCAGGGGAACAACCCTCATTAGGATGAATAATTTCATCTGTAGGAGTAGAAAATGTTTGTAGCCAGTACTATGGCTTTTCTGTATTTATATGAAAGGAATAGTAAGCACTGATTAGAGGTGCCATTTGGGAAGAGTGACAGTGGCATGAGAGAATACTCCCAAAACCAGGCGGGCCGCAGAGTGAAATGGAGACACAGAGTCTGCAGGCTTCTCCAAATTGTCTAGAGACAGAGAGGAGGTCGTGCAGAGGGCTGTCTTTAGATCATGGCTTCTTTTCCTTGGGTGTCTTTCTGGCCTTTTAATTTTTAAATATTCCATATTTTCTACAATAAGCATGTGTTTTAAGGATTCCAAACATCAACAGCCGTTTGAACAAACAGGGTTCCTTTCCTATATACACTGGGCTGACCCTGGCCTGGTGTGAGCACGGACGAAGCCCCACTGCCTATCCAGTGATTCTGGGATTGCGCAGCCCCAGGCTCAACGTGGGGCGTTGCTGGTCCGTCTGTCACATCCCTGCCCACAGCACCTGCTCAGAAGCAGGACCTTCGGCATCTCTGGGTTGGGCTGCACAGGCCTTTGTGGCTCTCGCGCTCCCATTCGCCCCTCATGGCTGTTTGCGAGGCCAGAAATCACCCTCTGTGTTTCTCCCTCCCAGAAGGGGCTTCCTTACCGGTCTCTCCAGTTGGCTCACATCTGACTGCGGCCAAGGAAGGAGCATTCTTTCGGTAGCGTCCCTATTCATTCCCGTTCGATATTTGTCTTGGGGCTGTCTCGACCGTAGCAGACATCCCACAGGAAGGAGTGATTCGGGACTGGTTTGCTGTATGCCATTTTGCATTTACTCCCTTCTTTGTTTTTATTTTATTTATTATTTTTTTTTCCAGAGGGAATGCTTTTTTTTTTTTTTAATCTTTGTAATATAATTTACTGTCAAATTGTGTAACATACGGTGTGTAAAGTGTGCGCTTGGTTTTGGGGGTAGATTCCCGTGGTTCATCGCTCACATATAGCACCCAGTGCTCATCCCAACAAGCGCCCTCCTCAATGCCCATCACCCGTTTTCCCCTCTCCCCCCCTGCATCAACCCTCAGTTTGTTCTCTTCATTTAAGAGTCTCTTATGGTTTGCCTCCCTCCCTCTCTGTAACTATTTTTTTCCTTCCTCTCCCCCACGGTCTTCTGTTAAGTTTCTCAGGATCCACATATGAGTGAAAATATATGATATCTGTCCTTCTCTGACTGACTTAGGTCACTCAGCATAATACCCTCCAGTTCCTTCCACGTTGCTGCAAATGACTGGGTTCCATTCTTTCTCATTGCCAAGTAGTACTCCATTGTATATATAAACCACATCTTCTTTATCCATTCATCAGTTGATGGACATTTAGGCTCTTGCCATAATTTGGCTATTGCTGATAGCGCTGCTATAAACATGGGGGTACATGTGCCCCCATGAATCAGCACTCCTGTATCCTTTGGATAAATTCCTAGTAGTGCTATTGATGGGTCATAGAGTAGTTCCATTTTTAATTTTTTGAGGAGCCTCCACACTGTTTTCCGGAGCGGCTGCACCAGTTTGCATTCCCGCCAACGGTGCAAGAGGGTTCCCGTCTCTCCACAGCCTCTCCAGCATCTATATAGTCTCCTGATTTGTGCATTTTAGCCACGCTGACCAGTGTGAGGTGGTATATCAGTGTGGCTTTGATTTGTATTTCCCTGATGGTGAGTGACGTTGAGCATCTTTTCATGTGTCAGTTGGCCATCTGGAGGTCTTCTTTGGAGAAGTGTCTGTTCATGTCTTCCACCCATTTCTTCAGCGGATTATTTGTTTTTCAGGTTCTGAGTTTGATAAGTTCTGTATAGATTTTGGGTACTAGCCCTTTGTCCGATATGTCCTTTGCAAATATCTTCTCCCATTCCGTCGGTTGCCTTTTTGTTTTGTTGATTGTTTCCTTCACTGTGCAGACGCTTTTTATCTTGATGAGGTCCCAATAGTTCATTTTTGCTTTTAATTCCTTGTCTTTGGTGATGTGTTGAGCAAGAAATTGCTGGGGCTGAGGTCAAAGAGGTAGTTGGCTGCTTCCTCCTCTAGGGTTTTGATGGCTTCCTGTCTCATATTTAGGTCTTTCATCCATGTTGAGTTTACTTTGGGTATGGTGTAAGAAATGGTCTAGTTTCACTCTTCTGCATGTTGCTGTCCAGTTCTCCCAGCACCATTTGCTGAAGAGACTGTCTTTTTTCCATTGGATACTCTTTCCTGCTTTGTCAAAGATTAATTGGCCATACATTTGTGGGTCCAATTCTCGGTTCTCTATTCTATTCCATTGGTCTAAGTGTCTGTTTTTGTGCCAATACCATACCGTCTTGATGATTACAGCTTTGTAATAGAGGCTGAAGTCTGGGATTATGATGCTTCCTGCTTTGGTTTTCTTTTTCAGTATTACTTTGGCTATCCGGGGCTTTTGTGGTTCCATACAAATTTTAGGATTGTTTGTTCTAGCTTTGAGAAGAACGTCGGTACAATTTTGGTTGAGATTTCATTGTATTTTATTATTACTTTAAAAAAAATTTAATGTTTATTTTTGAGACAGAGAGACAGAGCATGAGCAGGGGAGGGGCAGAGAGAGAGGGAGACACAGAATCTGAAGCAGGCTCCAGGCTCCGAGCTGTCAGCATGGATCCTGATGTGGGGCCCGAACTCACAAACGGTGAGATCATGACTTGAACTGAAGTCAGACGCTTAACCGAGTGAGCCACCCAGGCACCTCTGTATTTTATTATTTAAAAAAAATTTTTTTTAAGTTTATTTATTTACTTTGTGTGTGAGAGAGACAGAGGGAGCAGGGGAGCAGAGAGAGAGGGAGAGAGAGAAAATCCCAAGCAGGCTCTGCACCGTCAGCACAGAGCCCAATGTGGGGCTTGAACTCACGAGCCGTGAGAGATCATGACCTGAGCGGAAGACAAGAGTCGCATGCTTAACCACCTGAGCCACCCCGGCACCCCGCATTTACTCACTTCTAATGCTCATGGCTCTGCGGTGGCCAGGGTGGATACCACTAAGAACCAAGTATGGCGTAGTGGTTTCACCCAGGCCCTCAAACTGGGGACTTGTGCTCTCCTGTCCTGGCACATCCTGTGGCCTGTGCACTCCTCAGGGCCCCCACATTTCTGGCGGCTGAATGGCTTAAAGCCACCTGAGTGTGTATCTTGTGCGAGAAGAAAGCCCACGATCTTGTGAAAATGAAGACCTTAAATCTGTTCTTGTTTCTGTTCATCTGGGTCTGACTGAAACGCAGCCAGAGGGACAGTGGCTGTGTGAGACCACCAGGTGGCGCCAGAGAGCTCTTTCCCCACAGCCTGCCAGACCAGCATCCTCACAGCATTGTGATTGAACACTTTTGGATCCAGAACGTCGTCCTCTCTTATCGGCATGAATCCAGCCATTTTAGGTAGTCAGAGGGGCTGAGAAACAGAAGGTAGCTGGAACCTTCCCAAATACGTTCATTATGCACTCGGAAATTCAAAGGACCTGATGAAAAGCCCATTATGTTTTAGGAAAACGTCACTATCCCCAATAGTCAGAATATCCTTATGTGTAGCTTATAGGTACAACCTTTCACTGGGTGATTTGTTTTTTTAAAAGCTCTTAATTTCTACTGTGGTTGTCAACAATGTCCTCTTGAAATAGACATGCATCTATATGTGTTATCTTTTTATTTTATTTTTTAACGTTTAGCTGTTTTTGAGAGAGTGAGAGACAGAACATGAGCAGGGGAGGGGCAGAGAGAGAGAGAGAGAGAGAGAGGGAGAGAGGGAGACACAGAATCTGAAGCAGGCTCCCAGGCTCCAAGCTGTCAGCACAGAGCCCGATGCGAGGCTGGAACTCGTGAACTGCGAGACCATGACCTGACCTGAGGTTAGATGCTTAACAGACCGAGCCACCCAGGCATACCTGTATTGTCTTTTTATTTTTATTTTTATTTTTTTAATGTTTATTTATTTTTGAGACAGAGACAGAGCATGAACGAGGGAGGGTCAGAGAGAGAGGGAGACACAGAATCCAAAGCAGGCTCCCAGGCTCCGAGCTGTCAGCTCAGAGCCCGACGCGGGGCTCGAACTCACGGACTGTGAAATCATGACCTGAACCGAAGTCGGCCGCTTAACCGACTGAGCCACCCAGGCGCCCCTGTATTGTCTTTTTAAAAAGGAGTGCGTGTACTTTTGGAGCCCTGCTGCCCCCCCTCCCCCCAAGTAAGCCAGCACATACCCCAGTCTTGCCATGTGCTGGGTTGGAAGATGTTGCCACAGATTATGAGGCATTTTCTTTTCCAGGCTTCCTTTTTTTATTTGTTTCCTTTGCCTCCACTCTCAGTCTAGTTTATTTCCTTCATTAAGTAAGTATAAAGGAAGATGAAACACATCCTTGATGCGATAGCACAGAAAATGCCATCTGAACACGAGACTCCTGTAGCCAGAACCTTCCTCACGAGGATTTGGAGAAACTCGATGAGGTACACTTTGGGATTGCAATCCCCTTACTTCTGTGGTGTGATGAAGTTGTCCGTGTTTTTGCTCTTGTTCATGGGGAAACTCCTAAAGTCAACACATTCCACATTTTGCCACCCATCTACTTTTCCTCCTTAAGTATGAGTTGTCAGAACGTTTTTATTTTAACGTTTATGTATTTGTTTTTGAGGGAGGCGCAGAGAGAGAGAGGGAGAGAGAGAGAATCCCAAGCAGGCTCCACACTGTCAGCGTGGCTGGGACACAGGAACCGTGAGGTCACGACCTGCGCCGAAATCAAGAGTCAGACACTTAAGTGACTCGGCCACTCGGGCACCCCGTGAGTTGTCAGAAGGTTTAAGTTATACATACTTTTCAGATTTCTTTAATACTCTTTACTACTGTTTTGAGAGAGAGTGTGTGTGTTAGAACACACGAGCCGGGCAAGGGCAGAGGAGGAGAGAGAGTCCCAAGCAGGCTCCACACCCAGCCCAGAGCCCATCGTGGGGCTCAATCTCATGACGCTGGGATCATGACCTGAGCCGAAGTCAAGAATCAGACGCTCAGCTGACTGAGCCACCCAAGCACCCCGGGTTTCTTTAATATGCTTTTAACATTAATATCCTTTAATGTCTTTGCCTGCCTGGAAGAATGTCTGCTCTCTGTCAAGCACCTAGAGAGGCTCAGTTTGAGCCTCTTGAGCTGCAGACTGGCCACAGTGAGCGAGTTCTGTCCCAAATTGGAGACGTGGAGACAATGGAGACTGGGAGAAGCAGATGCGTGGCTCTCCTCACACACCACCGTTCTCTTGGATGCTCTGTGAACATTTACATGGCAGCTGTAGGGATTTGCGACTGAACCTCCCTTATCGTTCCCAGGCAGTGTAGCCAAAAAAAGAATAAGCCACCGATGGGAGGGTGCGGACAGGGGCGCAGGAGCCCAGGAAGACGCTGCATACGGTGTTCACAAGTCCTGGCTGAACGGACTAGAGCCGTCGTTCTAGGGCATCATGCATGCACACGATGGGGACCCTTGGCTGACTTCACAGACACTCTGAGAGGCTCAGAGGAATGAATGCGCCCCTGCTAGTCTCAGTTAATGTCAAGATGTCTGCGTTTACTTAGTGAAGTGAGTAAATAGAAGTCATCCAGGGATGCCTGGGGGTCAGTCGGTTAAGCATCTGACTCTTGATTTTGGCTCAGGTCGTGATCTCACGGTGCAGGAGTTCGAGCCCTGCAATGGGCTTTGTGCTCACAGTGCAGAACCTGCTCAGGATTCTCTCTCTCTCTCTCTCTCTCTCTCTCTCTCTCTCTCTCTCTCTCTCTGCCCCTCCCCTGCTCTCTGTCTCTCTCTCAAAATAAATAAATAAACTTAAAAAAAAAGGAAGTGGTCTAAACTGTGTGTGACCTGGCTGAGCTGGGGTCCCCCTGCACTTCTCTCTAGAGCATCTCTCCTCTCAAGGAGGCTGACGGCTGTGTGCATAGGTATGCTGAAACAGGAAAGACAGAAGACTCCATCCAGGGTCCTACTGATGGCTGAGGCGAGGACAAGATTTATTTACCTGTTCAGAGCAAAAATTGAAGAATAAGGCTTAGTTCACATTTTGGAGCTCATGACTCTCACTCTGCCTTAGGATGGGTTCTGCATTAATAAAAGTTAACAATTTTTCATATCCAGATACTGTGGAAAGCCCTGGAAGCAATGCTATCAGTCACGCGGGAGTAGCTGTAACATATTTCCGTGTCTCACTCCCATCTTGGCACAGGGTTGTCCTTTATTGGAAATTCCTGAGTTGTCTGCGTTTTTTTGTTTTGTTTTGTTTTTTTGTTTTTTTCAGGAAGAATGAGCTGAGCTGGAGGCCTCACTCCTGGCATGCCACCAAGTTCTCTGATAGCCACCCTGACACATCAGCATCTCCGTTCCC
>NW_024412561.1:8428-8754 GCF_014898765.1 Herpailurus yagouaroundi
ATTTCTGATGAGGAAAAGCTGCTGACACACCATTACCAGTAGAAATGTCTAAATTCTTCACTGGGTAGGTAGGTGTCCAAGCCTTGAAAACAAAAACTAGGGGTACCTGGGTGGCCCAGTTGGTTAAGCCTCTGACTTCGGCTCAGGTCATGATCTGTGGTTCGCAAACCCCATGTCAGGCTCTATGCTGACAGCTCAGAGCCTGGAACCTGCTTTGGATTCTGTGTCTCCCTCTCTCTCTTCCCCCGCCCCTGCCCACACTTTGTGTCTCTGTCTCTCTGTGTGTGTGTGTGTGTGTGTGTGTGTGTGTGTGTGTGTGTGTGTGT
>NW_024412561.1:8764-19564 GCF_014898765.1 Herpailurus yagouaroundi
TGTGTGTGTGTGTGTGTGTGTGTGTGTGTGTGTGTGTGTGTGTGTGTCTCTCTCTCAAACAAAAAATAATACTAAACATTAAAAAAAACAAAAACAAAAACTAAAATACCAAGAGCAAGGATGAACAAGTGTGCTTTCTCATTTATGTTGTTTAATAAATCAGGAGCTTGGGGACTTACCTTTTTGGGCTGAATCCCTTTGGGCCAGCCAGGTCGGTGGTCCTGAGCTGAGTGGGAGGGCTGTCCGTCCACCCATGTGCCTACAGCAAGCACCTTTCTTCTGAGAGTTTTACGTACACATTAGAAGGCAGAAGCGGGGCGCCTGGGTGGCTCAGTTGGTTGAGCCTCTGACTTGGGCTCAGGTCATAATCTCACGGTCCGTGAGTTCGAGCCCCTCGTCAGGCTCTGTGCTGACAGCTCAGAGCCTGGAGCCTGCTTGGGATTCTGTGTCTCCCTCTCTCGCTGCCCCTCCCCCCTCACACTCTGTCTTTCTCTGTCTCTCAAAAATAAATAAACATTAAAAAAACTTAAGAAAAAGAAGACAGGATCTGCCTAAGGGTTCGGCAAGTGTATTGCAGCGAGGCTCCCAGGCCGTTCTCTTAAGCATCAACACCCTCTCCCCAGCCCCCAGGGCTCTCCTTATAGAGGAAATCAGGGCTTCACAGCCCACATGCCAGGGTGCCATCCAGCGTCGGGGGCCCAGGGGTGCTTTCCCACTGAGCGGGAGACCCAGATGCTGGGAGTTGTAGGTCAGTGAATGGAGGGGGAGTTCTGGGCTACCTGGAGTCCACATTTCAGGGTCAGAAGGGTTAACGTGTCAGGCAGGTGTGTGGCCACACCACAGGGGTGTTGGCTGGAGGAGGCCTCTCCTGGCCACCTTGGGTGAGTGGCCAGCATCCTCACAAGTCTCATATTAAAAGGATGATGGCTCTGTCTCCCTCTCTCAAAATAAATAAATAAACTTAAAAAAATTTTTTAGGGAGGGGGAAGGCGCCTGGCTGCCTCAGTGGGTTACGCGTCCGACTTCGGCTCAGGTCATGATCTCATGCTTCAAGCCCAGCTTCGGGCTTCTCACTGACAGTGCAGAGCCTGCTTGGGATTGTCTCTGTCTCCCTCTCACCCTCTCTCCCCCCCCATCAAAATAAATAAGTAAACTTAATATTTTTTAAGCAGGGTGGCTTTGGGTGTGTGCGAGCCCATGTATGAGCGTGTATATGTATGCATATGTACAGGTGTATCTGTAAGTGTGGCGTGTGCACATGTATGTAAGTGCATGCATGCGCGTGTGTGCTTGAATGTATGTGTTTGTGTATGTGAGTGTGCGTGCGTATCTGTTATGGAAGGGCATTTGTGCCTGTGTGTGTAGAGCTAACGTAACCATCTCAAAATCAGTTTTTGATCGTTAGTAAACACCGGTCTGCTACAACCTTCTGAAGTACTCCTGTGAAGGCAATACATCTCAGTGCATTGACCTGTTGAAAGTGACAGGAGATGATGGTATTTGGAGTCCAGGGTATTTTTGAAAAACCACAGATTCTCAACTGAGTAGTAAAAGTTAAGTGAAAAGTGGGCCTTTTATTTTCATTATCAAAGTGACGTAAAGTAATACGATTTCCATTAAGCCCATTTGGTGGTTTGTTGATGAAAGAATCACGTTTGCTGCCCACACGCGTGTGGGAACGGTGCTGGGGACTATTTATAGCTGCCCGGACCTCAAATGTTACAGAGAAATCACCTCCAGGGCACTGAGGGGAGGGTGCAGGAGAACCGCCTCCTGTTCTGTCTGAGAAGGGCACTGCTCTGTCCTTTTAGGAAAGGGTATACAAGCCAACGGTCCCCTGCCTTCAGGACAATGTCACTGTCCCCGGTAGCTGCCGTATCCTCAGAGCTTGTAGATGGAGCCCTTGTTGTGTGTTTTCGTTGGTTCTCTTGTTCATTTGTTTGTTTTATAAATGGTCAGTGATGTGCTTTTCCAAATGTTTGTTTATTTTGAGTGAGAGAGAGAGAGAGAGAGAGAGCAAGTGAGCACACAAGAACAGGGGAGGGGCAGAGAGAGAGGGAGAGACAGAATCCCAGGGAGGCTCTGTGCTGCCAGCTCTGTTCTTCCAAATTCTTTCCTGCTGAGCAGACAGCCTAGAGCTGTCCCTACCTAGCTGTAAAGACAGACCAAGAGTGAGGGAAAGGTTGATACTGGACTGCCCCTGAGTGTGAGCTTGTTGAGACCTTAGAGAGGTACCATGAGTTGAGATTCAGTCCTGTATTGAAGAGATTAGATATTGTAAAATACAGAGCCCCGAAGTAAGGGCTAGTCCAATAACTTCCAAGGTCCAGTAAATGAGTGAACCATGAGACCCAAGACCAGATATCTAGTTTCCAGGAAAAACAATCATTTCCCTAGTTTTTATATCTTTCATCATTGTCTTTAGCTGTGTTGATGATTTTATCAAGACTGTCTAAGACCTGGCCTGACTCATTTACATATATATATATGTAT
Organism: Herpailurus yagouaroundi; assembly: GCF_014898765.1. Lineage (NCBI taxonomy): Eukaryota > Metazoa > Chordata > Mammalia > Carnivora > Felidae > Herpailurus > Herpailurus yagouaroundi. Next base: position 11,258 of record NW_024412561.1, read on the forward strand.
GTGTGTGTGTATACACACATACACACACACACACACACACATATATATGAGCTCATTTACATATATATGTGTATACGTATATACATATATATACATACATACATACGTATGTACATATATATGTACATATATGTGTGTATATACATATATTTTTTTTTGGTAAATCATAAGTCTCCCCCCCACCCCACCCCATTAGCAGCTAACAGGTCTAAAGTTGGATGATTTTGAAGAATTTTTCCTGCCAGGGAATCAATGTGTCTCTTCTTTGCTTGGAGTGTGGAAGTCAAGTTGGCTACTTGTTGACGAAAAGAAACAGAGAGTTCTGGCACTAAGATAGAGGGCCTAACCCAATCGCCATAAAGATACTGAAGAGATGAGACTAGACACCAGCTTAGCTTTGTGGGAGTGGGTTAGAAAAGACTGGGTTTTTACTTGAGTAAGACTTGCATGCCTGTGTTAGGGGTATGAGGACCGGTGAGGTGGAACAGTGTAGGTCAGGCATTAGGTATATGAGTGTACAGTGCCCCTTGCTAGTGGGCTGGGGCGGGGGAGGGGGTAAAGCAGGGAAAGGCTTGTGCTCCACAGAAAAGGTCATTGTGAGAGTTGGGCTCCATGCTGGGTGATATGGTGAGTTGATCAACTCTGTTATTTTGGGGGACATAAATGGAAAAATCCCCTCACGCACCATGGCTGCTACCAGTGAAATGATACAGGCAGGCTTTGTGGGGGTGTTGAATGTGGTTATGGTGTAAAAGTTAATAGGCCCCTAGTGTGGTCCCATCTCCAGTCTGTGCCATTAGGGCCTTTACAGGATTGCCATTTTTGTGTATTTTTGTGTTGGAAGAAGTTGGAATTGTCATACGGGCAAGAATTGTTCAGAACTGGGGCAGTCTGTTATATCACTATGTGGTAGGGTCCTCTCCTTAAGAAAATTAAAAAAAATAAAACCACCTCAAGGCAACCTAGCTATGTGTGTATGTGACAATATCCCTCACGATCTTGTAACATGAGGCCACTTAATCAGACTACACGTTTGTGTGTTACCATATATGGGAGAGACAAAGGAGTAGAAAATATATATTTAAAAAAAAACTATGCCACGTGGCATTCAGGGGCTCTATCTTTGGCTATGAACCTAAATGAGTGGTGCCAGCACAAATGAAGTTGCTTCCTGGAAAGAAAAGCCTTGGTGTCTGACTCTGTGTGAGAATCCTGCGAAAACTAGTGGAAGAAACTGTCCAAGTAGTTTTGGTTTGGGATCCTGTGGATCTAGTTATGTTGTAGGGTTTATAAAGGCAAAAATCTGCGCACTACCCTTCTGTTTGGGGGAATTTTTGTTTGTTGTGTCAAGGGGATACTGACAAGATTAGGGAGCAGTTAAGGCATTGTGGAAGACCACCTGTGTGTTGGCATATGAAGCATTAGTGCAGAGGGGGCTGTTTGTGTTAGCTTTATCCTGATAGGAACTGGTCCTGATATAATAAAAGATTTATCAAATTGAATCATAATTTTGGCTTTAGTGTTGAAATTAGTGTGTTCATCTGTTGAGATGTGTCCACTGCCGAGGTACCAGTTGGCTGGGATGGGGAGAAGTCCCTTGACTGGAATGTGGGAGCATATATACAGCCTTCTTTTCTTTCTTTCTTTTTTTTTTTAATGTTGTGTTTTTGTCATTTAGAGCCTGGAAGGATTCTTGGGTGGTCTAGAAGTAAAGGTATTGGAGGGCTTGAGAAGAGTGGAGAGTGGAGCTGAGGGTAAGGGCCCAGAGTAATCAGGACCCTGGTAATACCACAGATAGTGCAGGGAATACAAGAAAAGTAGGAGGAATAGCATACAGAGAAAGTGATTCCACCCTGATAGGAGTAGACACTTCTCATGCATTCATCACAGATTATGACTAATATCCCAGGAATAAGCGTATAGTCTAGAGCGCAAAATGACAGAGCAGCTGTCTTGTCAACAAATCCTCCAGCGAAGCTAAAGCTGCACGGGGGCACCCACTGGCGCCTAATTTGGGCCGTCCCTAGTCCTCGTCAGCCGGGCTTGTCCGCTCCATAAAGTCGCTGTTCCCATTCTCCAAACCTTCCCCCAGTCAGGCAACATCCTCTCCGTACACTTTTCGCTACTTCTGAATTGTCATGAAACCTTCAAATTTTCAATCTCAAACCTTTCCACTTCCTTCCTGTTTGAGGATTACAGGTTAATCTGTAACCTGTCAGGTGGTGGGCTGCTGTGTTGCCAGGAACAGTTGACTGCCTTCCCTGGGGCTCCTGTCTAGGTTTATTGTCACTTACCCTGCGAAGCCTTCGTCTGCCTACTTCCCATGGGCTGCATTACTCACGTTAGTTTTTATTTCATAGCAGTAACTAATTAAAATGCGGCCAACTAAGCAGCTCCTGTAGTTACCAGGGAGGTAAGTGTGTGAAAGGACGTCAGCCTGCCACTTTCAGCTACTGAAATGTCGCGGGAGACGTTTTTCTGGGGGGAAAGAGAGGGGAGATAGAGGATGGGAAGTTCTGCGAAATTCTCTCTGGAGCAGTATACGGCGTGCAGCGGGTTTCCTTACGCTGTTTCTGGCCTGGGATGAAAGCGCACAACACGCAGCTTTCCCTGCAGGGAAAGTGTGCCTGCAGGTACTTCCGTCCTAATTCAAGCTATCACGCATGCGTGCGTGGTTCTGAGGCTTTCAGTACTAGATCTGCAGACGCCGGCACATTCGTAACCCAGTGTTGGTGGCGAGACTTGGGTTTTCTCCTGTTGCTCTAAAAAGTGTGGTTCTTTTAGGCTTAAAAAACAACCACCAGGCAACAACAGACTAAGGAGTTCCGATTCGGTTGATCCGCCATCGGGTTAGACGTATAGGTAAGTGCATATTGTTTCCATTTCGAGGCGTTGCTGTTTTGAATTTTAATATAAAGATCCCAACAGTTGGAGGCAGAATAGAGGTGTACCACGTGGGAAGGCTGAAGACATGCAGGGGTGGAGGATAGTAGCGGAACCCCCATGCTCACCCAGCCCGCCTGAGTTCCTTGTGACTGTGGGCACTTTCCCGATTTCTGGTGATAGGAACTTCCTTTAGCTTACAGGGTAGGGTTATGTAAGGCATAATCTTTAGTTAATAAGCTTTTCCCAGGAAACATGGTGCTCTCCATGTACAGGGTAAGAGCCTGCACAAGCCAGCACCGTGTGCGGATTAGGTTGTAGAAGAAAAGAATGAGGCGGTTATTTAAAGGGGTGTATTGAAGTACGAGGACAAGTGTATTCAAAACAAATGTTAAAAAGAAAGTAGAATACTCAAATATTTCTGGGGAGGAAAGAAGACAGCTGGATTTCAGCTGGATTTCCGCTCCCTCCTTTTGAGGGGACGATGTAAGGGAGAACAAGTGGTATTTGGTTCCTGGAGAAGTTCCTGGGCTGTCAGTAAAAATAAGGAAGCCCCATTTCAGAAGATAGGTGAGTATCGAATGCAGACACACTTGACTATTTGAGTCAGACACACTTGACTAAGACTTCTGTGGGTCTGAAAACAGACACTGCAGATGTTCTATTGGTGTTGCTGACAGAATTCTGTGTATGGAGGGCATTTAAATGGGCTGTTATTAAAAATAGACTCCCATCCTTGGAAGTTGTTCTCTGTCCTTCTCACTTCGCTCAGCATCTGTTACCTTGTCTGGGCTTTGCAGTGTTACTTCTGTTTATTTGGACACTTGTTTCATGGTTTGGAACAAGAGAGGAGGTAGCAATGATTAATATGCGGCCCAGGTTCCTTCCACGTGCTGGGATTACCTGGGATGAGGACATTCTCCTAAGGGCAGCATGCCACAGCTTTCCCATTGGAAGCTCTGAGGAGGTGTTGAAGAGTTAGTGTTTTTCCGGTTAGTTCCGCACCTCAGTTTTTCCCTCTAAAATTTTTAAAGGACTGGCCAGACAAGTGCCTCCAAAGGCCTTGGCTGTAGTAGAACCATTGGGAACTAAGAGGACTGGCAACCATGGGCTTGCAGGGTAGTGTAAATAATTTCCCTGGACTGGCAGTGCAGTGGCACCAAGAGGTGTGAGCACTTAGCTCTTTGTTCCTGCTCTCCATCTCCTACACACTTGTCTTTAACTTGCTCTGGCTCTCATCACTGCCTAATTTTCCACTCCTTCTTCACTAAAATTTCTTGTTTTGGAAAATTTCATGAAAATATTCTAAGTACCACTTGTGCTCCTCGCCCGCCCACTCAGAGATTAAACAAGGGAGTGCTCATCCTAATAAGTACCCTCCTCAATACTCATCACCCACTTCCCCTCTCCCCCACCCCCCATCCACCCTCAGGTTGTTCTCTGTATTTAAGAGTCTCTAAAGGTTTGCCTCCCTTCCCTCTCTGTTTGTAACCAGTTTTTCCCCTTTCCTTCGTGCCACAGTCTTCTGTTAAGTTTCTCAAGAGCCACATATGAGTGAACACATATGATATCTGTCCTTCTCTGATGGACTTATTTCACTCAGCATAATACCTTCCATCCACGTTGCTGCAAATGGCATGATTTCATTCTTTCTCATTGCAAAGTAGTATTCCATTGGGTTTATAAACCACATCTTCTTTAGCCATTCATCAGTTGATGGGCATTTAGGCTGTTTCCATAATTTGGCTATTGTTGAAAGCACTGCTATAAACAATGGGGTACATGTGCCCCGATGAATCAGCACTCCTGTATCCTTTGGATGAATTCCTAGTAGTGCTATTGCTGGGTCGGAGGGTAGTTCTATCGTTAATTTTTTGAGGAACCTCCACACTGTTTTCCACCAGTTTGCATTCCCACCAATAGCACAAGAGGGTTTCCTTTTTCTCCATATCGCCGCCAGCATCTATTGTTTCCTGATTTGTTCATTTTAGCCACTCTGACCAGCATGAGGTGGTATCTCAGTGTGGTTTTGATTTGTATTTCCCTGATGCTGAGTGACATTGAGCATCTTTTCATGTGTCTGTTGTCCATCTGGATGTCTTCTTTGGAAAAGAAGACATATCTTCTTCATATGATATGTCTTCATATCTTCGAGAAGTATGTTCTTGATATCCCTTACAGTGTATGACTGCCACCCGAGTGGGGACTTGGGTAGGTATGAGTGAGTTGGAAGATAAGGGAAGCATGTCTGATGAGGGAGTCTTTTGTGGTCAGGAGCCTCCTTTCTTCCCCTGTGGCTGCATGTGAGTGCAGGATGTGGAAGGCGTCTTAGAGCCAGCACAAATGTTGAGTCTTTTATCCTTGCTGAAGATAAGAGCTCTGGTGAGAGTAATGAGCTCTGTTTTGTTTTGTTGTTGTTGTTGCTGTTTTTTGTTTTGTTTTGTTTTTTGTTTGTTTGTCGATGTCTCTGGTGGTAGGGGTAAACTCTCTATGATTTGTGTGGTTGTGGTAATTGTATATCCTGCCTTTCTTTCTTCATTTGATATAAAACTCCTCCCATATATAAACCATGAATGTTCTTGGTCTGAAAGGGGAAGGTCTGTCAGATCTGTTCAGACTGCTCAGGAGTATTCTTGGATCTGCAGGCATGAATGTTCTACTGGCTCTGTTGTAGGGAGAAGGGTGACAGGATTTAGGGTATTAGAAGGGTGATGTCAGAGCTCCCCAGAAGAACTGTTTGTTATTGTGTGAGCCTGGGAGCTTGTAAGAAAGTGTTAGGCATTGCTGTTTAGGATATCTGTAACATGGTGCGGGGGAAATGACATCTGTATGTTGTCCATATATGAGTTTGTTAGCCTCCTGAGTTAATAGGGCCATGGCTGCTAAAGCTGAGAGGCATGGGGGCCATCCCTTGGTGGTATTATCTAATGTTTTTCAGAGAAAACCCAGCATTTTCAAGTCTGGTCCATGTTTTGGTCCCAATAGTCTTAGAGCTATCCCTCCCCTGTTGTGTATAGGAGAAAATTATTTTGAAGATTGGGAAGGGCCAGAGCTGGAGCCTGGAGGAGGGCTTGTTTTAAGGTTTGAAGGGTTGTGAGGGAGGGAGAGTGCCAGCCTAGAGGTTCATGTTCGGGACCCTGAAGGGCCTCATGGAGAGGTTTGGCTATGAGGCCATCTTTCAGAATCCACAGTCTTAAGTAACTAAAGGTGTGAAGTTCCTTCTTGGATGATGCGGACTATAAATTAAAGGTGAGTTGCTTTTGTTGTGAGGCAGTCACCCTGTGTCCCAGTGTAAGCAAGTCCTGGGTATGTGGACAGATTGTTGATTAAGTTGGGCTTTGGGGAGGAAGACTCCACAACCTTTTTTGTGTATGAAGGTGAGAAGATGATAGTGTCAGAAATAAAAGTGGGCAAAGAAGGGCTACAGCAGAGAAAGTTGTCCAGATACTGGGTAAGGGAACAATCAGAAGGGAGAGGTTAGAGAGATCTGATGCTAGAGCTTGTCCAAAGAGGTGGGGCTGTCCCTAAAACCCTGTGGGAGAAATGTCCATAGTAACAGTCATGTGTGTTGGGTGTTGGGTGTCGGGGTCAGTTCAGGTAAATCAAAAAGGTCTTGGAATTCTGGGAAGATGGGAATAGTGAAACACACATCCTTAAGATTGAAGACAGTGAGGTACATGGCGAACACTGGAATGGTGGAGAGAAGGGTGCATGGATTGGGGATGATGGGGTGGGCAGGGATGACTACCTCACTGATGACTTCCAGATCCTCAACTAGTCTACATGAACCATCTGGCTTTTTGACTTGGAAGGATTGGAATATTGAAGGAGAGCTAATAGGTTTCAATATATTGGGGGTAAGGAATTTGGAAATGAGGGGTTGTAAGCCTCACAAGGCCTCAGGTTTGAGGGGATATTGGGGTTTAGAAAGGGAAAAGGTAGGATCCTTGAGGCGTATGGTGACGGAGGTGAGGCAAGTAAGCTTACTTGGCTTGGAGGTGTTCTATACAAATGAGGGAACTGAAGTCATAACTGGAGAGAGTAAAGTGGGAGCAGGGTGTGTGGTTCAGTAAGGAGGCCCAGTAATTGGATTGGGGATTATGGGTTGCAGATGAAGGCGATTGCTAGTTTGGTCATGATGTCTCATTTTAGGACGGAGGATGGGACAGTGTAGCAGAACAAGAAAGGAATGGCTAAATATCTGATCTGTCAGGGCACATGAAAAGAGCTAAGGGGGGAGCTAAGGGTTGAGAAAAAATGCTGTCAATGTTGACAACAGGGATGGGGGAGGGAAAAGAGGGTCCTGAAAATTCACGGAGAGAGTTACCCTGGTCTTGGCCTTGGAGAGGACATGCATGGGAACCTTTTCCAATCCTGGGATGTATTAGTCTGTCCTGAAGAAGTCCCAAGAGATCCACCACTGGGGATACAGCTAATTCCCCCTCATTTGGGCCCCAAAGACAGGTTTGAGGGAGGTGGGTCCCGCCCCCCTACTTTGAAGGTGGGTCATCATTCTCCCAATGGAGAAGGCTCCCATTCTCCTGCTTACAGGCAGGGCAAGGGGTGTTGAGTGGAAGTTGGGTGGTGGTGTTGTTGTTGTTGTTGCTGTTGTTGTTGTTTAACGTTTATTTACTTTTGAGAGAGACACAGACAGAGACAAAGACAGAGGTGTGAGTGGAGGAGGGGGAGAGAGAGGGAGACACAGAACCTGAAGCAGGCTACAGGCTCTGAGCTTGTCAGCACGGACCCTGACATGGGGCTCAAACTCAGAGACCAGGAGATCATGACCTGAGCTGAAGTCTGTTGCCTAACCATCTGAGCCACCCAGGCGCCCCTTTAGTGGAAGTTTTTTATTGGGAGAGTGTTCATACCAGTGGCCAGGCTTACCTCAGGTGCAACAAAGCCCTGGAGGGAGCTTATTGAACCTTTGGGTCAGGCAAGCTGGGTAAGACTTTTCCTGAATAGTTCCATTAAGGGCAGTAGTCAGGAGCTAATAAACTTGCGATCACTTTTGATCTCTTTGTCTCTTTTTATCTGTGATCCCCTTCTCTCTGTTGTTAAAAAGCTTCAAGGCCAGGTCTAGTAGTTAGATTGAGGACTCTGAGGCTTTCATGTAGTTTTTGAAGTTTCTTTCTAATGTCTGGAGCTGACTGGGAGATGAAATGCACAGCCAGGATCAATTCCTTTGTGAGACTTGGGATCAAGCCTGGTGAATTTTTATTTATTTATTTATTTATTTTTCAACGTTTATTTATTTTTGGGACAGAGAGAGACGGAGCATGAACGGGGGAGGGGCAGAGAGAGAGGGAGACACAGAATCGGAAACAGGCTCCAGGCTCTGAGCCATCAGCCCAGAGCCTGACGCGGGGCTCGAACTCCCGGACCGCGAGATCGTGACCTGGCTGAAGTCGGACGCTTAACCGA
>NW_024412562.1:0-5961 GCF_014898765.1 Herpailurus yagouaroundi
TTTTTATTTTTTGACGATTGTGTTTTTCCTAAAAGTGTTTCACTAGCATGGACCCCACTGTGACATGAACATTGTTGACTGGTGTTATCTATTCCCAGTTTTTCCCACCTCCAGGGGCTGCAATTTATCCTGGGTCTTGAGTGAGCCTCCGTCCAGCTGTGTGGTTTGGGGGTCAGTCAAGGTTTGTGCAGGTTCTCCTCAGAATTTGGTCCTCACCTCCTCTGTGGTCGTCTTGTTCCTGGTATTTCCCCCAAACTTCTAAATGTCCTCCAGCCACAAAGTCTGTCCATCCTTCAACCATTATGGTCTTATCTTTTAAGTCAACTCTGTGCCTTATGTGGGGCTTGAACTCATGGTCCCAAAATCAAGAGTTGGATGCTTTATAAGAGATTCTTAAATACTGAGAACAAACTGAGGGTTTATGGGGGGCAGGGGGGCGGGGGGGCAGTGGGAAGGGAAAGTGGGTGAAGGGCATTGAGGAGGGCACCTGTTGGGACGAGCACTGGGTGTTGTATGGAAACCAATTTGACAATAAATTTCATATTAAAAAAATAATGGCAATTATTAGATAAACTTCTATATCTTGTTAAAATAAAAAATAATACGAGACCTCCCACTGGTTCCTCTTGCATTATTAGCACTGTCCCCTGAGTGTCCCCAAGCCATGAAGAGTGCAGTACTCATCTAGGTATTTAGACCAAGATTCTATTCAGATTTCAGATCTCAACCCTCTGCTGCTCCCTCACTTTCAAATTTCCCCTTTGAATGTCCAGCTCCGTGGCACTGGACTGCTGTCATCTGCCCCGTTAGCCACTGGGCTGCAGTTATGGTGGGGAGGGGAGCACCCAGAGGGGAGAAAGCTCTGAACTTGTGGTTCTCGTCCATTGTAGTGGTGGTTTTTCAAGATTAAAGTTCTCATGTTTCTTCCTGCCTGCATTTACTTTTCATGGACTTCAAGTATTTGAATTAACTCCACCTCCTCCTCCTGCCATTCCCAAAGTCTCACCTGAGAGAGGATTTGGGGTGAAAATGTCCCAGCCCATGATCTGATCTTGTGAGAACAAGGTGGATTCAGGCACCTGAGGTTCCGTGTTCAGACATATCCAGCTGAAGTACGGGGAGGCCTGGGATCTGGGCACAAGCTGACTACATATAACCCATAGTGACATAGAAGGATGCCGCCGTGCCACCTCTCATCCACTGCCTCTATAGTATTAGCAAAAATACACTCTGTACATGAGAAGTTTCTTACATTATCTACACTGAGTCACCAGAAAGGCAGCAAAGTTTGAATGGAGGCCTTGGAACGGGTTGAGTTAAATCTGAAACAAGCTCTGTCTTGTCTTCCATCGTCCTCAGAAGCTGCAATGACCATGACTCTCCCCATCTGACAGCTGCTTGTAGCCTTCATCAGGGAGACACCCGTATTCCTCCCTGTGCTCTGGGCATTTGAGCTGGAGGCTTCTCTCCGGAGAAGGGCAGCAGCCCTCGGAGCTGTAAGTGCATTGGTGTCATCAGATCCTTCTGAGTAACAAGTGTTATCCCCCCAAAGAACAACGGAGGATTTCTCATCTCACTAGGGGACTTCTCACATCACCAAGGTATGAAAAGTGTATGGAATCCTCCCTGGGAAGTGGACATGGCACAATTTCTTGAGGGCCAAGCTCAAGCACCCACTTACAGGATCAGGATCTGCATTTTTAACAAGATCCTCACAGAATTTGCTACATGCTGGAATGTCAGAAGCATGGTTCCAGGACCATGTTCCTCAAGGTGTGGTCTCCAAGCACCTGGGGCACCGCTCAAGAGCACATTCACAAGCTCTGTCCCAGAGGTGCTGCGTCTGCTTCTCTGTCGGTAGATGCACCCAGGAAGGTGCCTTGTCAACAAGCACCTAGGTTCTTGTGCACTTGAAGCTTTAGGACTGCGCTGTAGATGGTAGGAAACCTGGGCACTGCTGGGCTGTGGGCTGTGGGCTGTGGATGGGACAATGATGTGAGGCACCTGGAACACACCCGCCGAGTCTTCTCCCAGCAGCCAGTGCAGCAGAGACGTCTGATACGTGGACAACACAGATGTCATGCTCTCCTTGAGAGTCACCTGATATGATGGCAGGGAGTCTATCACACTTGTCTCCTCGTGGATGCCCAGTATGGGTGCAACGTGGTTCTGGTAATGAACACACTTCTGTGAAGGTGTCATGAGAGGCCGTGGGGAAGCATGTCCAGTTCAGGGATACAGGGTCTGCTGATCCTTGGTCCACTGAAGGTAAAAAATGGGACTATTTTCCCTGTGAAGGAATCCTGAACAGTAACATGGTGACCTCTTGAAAAGATACACCCTGGGCTCCCTGGGGTGTCGTTATTGTGCTCCTGCCTGGTCCCTGCTGAAGAGTCACGTGGAGATGGTTCTCAATCCCTGTCCTGTGCCTCATCTGTATGACTCTGTCACAGGACAATGCCAGTGGATGTGGGCCCTCAGGGAGGGAGGGCAAAGTCTGGGCCCTCCCCCTCCCGGGACGTCCCCTCTCCCAAGCCTGGTGCTGTGGTGCCTGCTCTGCATCTGTGGGCCCATGTGTCACCTGGACACCAGGCTGGAGGGCTGTACAAACAGCAGGGTGGGTGCTCGCTTCGGCAGCACATATACAAACAGCAGGGTGGGCTGGGAGAGCAGACCTCAAAAGCAAAGGGCAGCCAGAGCCCGGATGGATTCTGACTAAACAGCCTATATGCTGTATGATCTGAACATGTGAAAGATTTTGCCTGAGTATCTGCTTCCTCATCATGAGTTCTGTATGCTAGAATCGTCCTTGGATGCATCATCATTAGGAGGATGCACAATCATACATGGAAGACCTGGATCCCTGAGTCTCCTAGTACATTCTCATCACTCTCACATGGCCACATAGAAGTGTCACTATAGCTGTCCTTCCTTGTCCCTGGTGTGGCTGTCTGTGCTGTCTATTGCTCAGGTCAAGTGCACCCTGGAAGCACGTGATCCTCCTTGTGACATAGGGTTGAAGGTCAGTAGTAACCCTAACCTCACTCACCTCCCTTATCTCCTCATGCAGGCCACTTATCATCTCACATAATCACAAGAAGCAGAATGAGCACAGTACATCAGATTAGTTGGGGGCAGTTATGCAAACTTTGACTACAATATACTCTTAGGCTTGTTCTCTTTTTTTGTAGTTATTGTTGTTAATTTATTACTGTGCCTAATTCATAAATGAAGCTTGATCATGGGTGGGAACGTACAGGAAACCTCATAGGACACGCAGGGTCCGGTACTATCCGCCATCACAGGCAGCCCCTAGGGTCTTGGAACATACTTTCTGCGAAGAAGGGGACTACTTTAGTTCAGTACCTTTGCAACCTCCCACAAGCTTCTATGTAGTCTCCATTCGTGGGGCCCCTGAGTGGCTCATTCGGCTGAGTCTCTTAATTTCAGCTCAGGTCACGATCCCAGGTTGGTGGGATTGAGCCTCAAGTCAGGTTCTGTGCTGAGCATGGAGCCTGCTTGAGTTTCTCTCTTTTCCTCTGTCCCTCCTTCTCACTCTGTCTCTCTCATATAAATAAATAAATAAATAAATAAATAAATAAATAAATAAACATTCTCCTTTCAGTTTATCTTTGACTTTGGTCACATTATTAGACTTAGAAATGTCCCTGGATCTGATTGTGCCCATGTGTTTCTTTGTCAGTCTGTCAGGTTGGAGTCCCTCATGTTCTGGCTGGAAAATTATGGAGAAGGTGTTAGGTGCTGAGTTTCAATAAGACGACAGCTTCCAAATCTCTAATCTCTCACAAAGTTTTCCAAACTCTAGTTAGTCAAACTCCAGAGAAGTAACCAAGATGCCTTTTGGTGCAAAAACCATGAGTGCCTCTCCCTGGACCCTGAGCATGATTCTCAGGAGCCCTTAGGACCTCAGGAAAGCTCCTGTCTCCCAGGACTGTGGACAGGGCAAGCGCCAAGGACCTTCCACAAAGTGGGGAGGAGGAGAAGGTGCTGAGGAGCTGGCCGTCTCTCTTACACAGAGTGGGAAGGAAAAGCACCTCCTCATTCATGATACGCAGTGTAAGCTCCCTCTCTTCGGTGCCACAATGGTCTTCACCTTGGCTTCTCCTATATGCTTCCTCCCGGTGCTGTGATGGGTCCCAGATCGCCATGCTGCTCCAAGTCCGCTGACACGGGCTCTGGAAGAAGAAATGAAAGACAATTTGTTCACCATGGAGTCAAGTTCATTTGAAAGAGGAAGAAGGGAAATAAAATCTGGCCTCAGGCTGGTCCCGCCATGAGGTGAATTCATTCAGGTCATGTCTTCCTCAGAGGTTCATCAACTTGACGGATGTGTGTTGTTTGTGGGGTCACTTTGAAAAGCTGTCAAGTGAGCTGCAGCAACGAGCAAGACATTTCAAATGAAGGGACATTGGGTTTGATCCTGATTTTGTGTCCAAGTTGTGCAACATGAAGAGATGATAGAAATTCTCTAGGTTCGGTTTTATCATGACTAAAAGAATTGATCATAAGTGATGTGAGTAGAAAACAGTGCTCCTTTAGTTTCTCTATAATTTTCCCACATTTTAATGACCGTAAATGACATGTCTGTGAGTTGCATTCCCAGTATAGAACTTGCTCTCTTCCTTCCCCTGTATGCCAATGACCCACAATCTCACACTACGTTATAACCTCTGCTCTCTTACAAGGTAGACAGGGCAACAAGCGTCTACAGCAAATTCCCTTCTGAACTCTGAAATGCTCCTGACTGTCCAGCACGTCCGTCTTCCTTGTGATTTCAGGAAGTCTGTTTTCAAGGGCTGGGGACACAGCTATGGGGGCTGGTAGGTGCACCCACTTCCTCCTGGAGGAAAGGAAAGGACCGTGGTTCCATGACCCCAGACATCTCTCTGAGAGTGAGAGGCTCCTCCAGACAGAGAGACCAGCACTGTAGTCATCTGTGAGGGGACTCGATAAATGGCCTCTCTCCTCACCAACAAATGGAGACAGCAGAATAAGGTAGCCGGAGGTCCAGTGATCCTTTCTGGCCCAAGAGCATGGAAGTTGTCGGGCATAGCTGAGTGTGAGAGCCACATGGCTTCTTCACAAGGAAACCCGGATCAGTCACATCCTCACTCCATAGTGGCAGCAAGGGCACAGGACAGCCCTTGGTTTGAAAGGGAAGCCCTGCTGCATTACTATTATGTTTAGAATTGAACAATTTACTTTTCTGTAATGTTCTGTCCATGCGAAATGAATAAAACTTTCAGAGTTTCGAAAAAAGTGGAAGGGCGTTTTATTCAAGCCATAGTGAGGACAGCTGCCCAGGATACACAATCCTCACAAAGAAGACAGTGCTTCGAAGGAAGGAATATCTGTGCAGAGTATTTGTGTTTTTATGAAAAGAGTCAGAAACCATCACAATGAAAGACATTCCAGAAAATTATAAACTTCAACTGTGCTTTCTGTACATGCAAGTTTTCAGGCTTCCAAAATATGGGGGCAGAACTTAGGAAGAATTTTACTCTTATTTTAGTTTGATACGTGTCTTTTAGGTTCTTTGCTAATGAAGCAGAGGCACAATGTGTGCTCAGGGCAGAAGTAGAGCCCATGTTTTCCAGTTTGGGGAAGTCATTCTGATCCTGGCAAGTGTTAAAGTCTAGCTTCCCTGGGAGCCCACGAGCAGGGCCCACAAACAGCGAAAGCTGAAAATCTCCTTATCAGTTCTAAAGCCAATAATTGTGCAAGTGTCCAAAGATCATCCCAAGTTACACAAGACAGCACAGGATTTCTCTACCTCCTGAGGCCGGGCACCTCGTCCCTCCGCGGCACCGAGGGGTATTCTGCTCTGTGAGATATTGCAAACCACACGCAGGAATTGTGGATCCTTCTAGAAAGAGCAGAAGGCCCCTTGGTTGTGCTGCTCACAGAAGCAAACTGAATCCACACCCCACAGCATTCATG
>NW_024412562.1:5971-18309 GCF_014898765.1 Herpailurus yagouaroundi
TCCTACCTCTCATTAGGCTGCTTCTCAAATAAACCCTTTCCTTGCTGCACCCTGGGGTCTCAGTCATTGGCTTTGCTGTGCATTGGGCAGAGGGGTGTGGGTGGGCTTGGTGAGAAAACTTCCTGTGCTGGATTCCCACTCCTGGGCTCCAGGGTGAGGAGGCTGACACCACACTGGCAAGTGTCCAGTCGGGCCTGATGTCCCCTCCTGAAATGGCTTTGTTCAGGATGGACAGCCCATGGCTCCTTGGTGGCTCCGAGAGTGACACAGCACGTGGTGATGTGGGCCTGGAGAAGCTGTGGCCACAAAGGATGCTCCCAGGGTCCTTCCAGTTCACCAGGTGACACTACAGGTCACCTCTTCCAGAAGGTTCCATATAGTTGGCTCGGTCACGATGACTGCTGCCCAATTGTGGTCAATAATTCTTCTCACCTAAGGCTGACCTGTGATGGGAGGACGATGAGGTGAGGAGTGTGAAAAGGAGTAGAGATGGCACAGGGGTGGTTTAGGAGACACAGGGCTGACATGTGCCACTAGTGTGGCCCCCGCAGTGGTCTCCTGACAGGTCCCCGCATATCCTCTCTTCCTCTCCATCTCTTCCCTACACTGCACCCGAGTAGCCTTCCTCCACATGGACTTTCACCCTCACTGTGTTTCCCACACCAGGCAGGGAGGGCTCCAGGGCCCAGCCTCTGTCCTCAGCCTCCCCTCCCTCCACCTTGTTTCCCTCCAGCCATGAAAGCAAACAGTACTCGAGCATCAGCCAATGCCAGACACTGTTCCAAGCACTACACAGGTGTCACCTCATCCCTAGAGCATCAGCTGTGGTACAGGGAGGAGGTTGACGCGTCCCTGGGTGAGGAACTTGTTCAACCCAAGCTAAGTGGCCGGTGGAGGACATCCTGGGATCCAGGTGGGCCGGGTCCAGGCTCCCACTCCTCAGCTCCAGGCTGCAGCCGCCGGCGGCTTCCCTGCACTTGGTCAGACCCTAGAGCCTGCCACACCGGCCACCAGCCAGGACTTCTCCCCAGCTGCTCCCCTAGTGAGCCATTCCTCCCGTGTCAGCTCCTGTTCGTCCTGGGGGCTCAGGTTGATGCCACCTGCTCAGGGAGGATGTCCTGAGCTGCTCCCAGGATGGGGTCCCTGCTCCATGATCTAAATGTCTGTCTCTTCAGGCTGAATATTTAATATATAAACACACAAGCCTGTTTTACCTGCTCACTGCTGTATCCTCAGTGCCCATCAGAGATCAGGCCCCAAATATGTATCATCAGAGTTAATCAATTAATCAGCCTCATCAAAAAGACTTAGGTAGAACCTCACCCTTCCAGTAATGTTGGGCTGGAATAATTGCATCCACCCTCCTACTGAAAGCAGCCCACTTTTGTTTATTTTTTTTTATATTGATGCGATATACCTTGTCTGTGACATGAGTTAAAGTATTTGAAGGGTGTCATGTGAAGACTTACACTTATTCTCTTTGACTTATAGGGGTCAGAAAGTGGTCATTTCTTTTCTTTAACAGTTCTTTCTAATGATTATTTATTTATTTATTTTTTGAGAGAGAGAGAGAGAGAGTGAGAGAGAGAGAGAGAGAGAGAGAGAATCCTAAGCTGACTCCTTCCTGTTGGCTCAGAGCCTGATATGGGACTCAATCTCTCAAATTGTGAGATCGTGACTTGAGCTGAAATCCAGAGTTGGATGCTAAACTGAATGAGACACCCAGTCACCCCAGAAATTGGCCATTTCTAAATTATTGTATTTTTTTCTGTAAATCTACATCCAGCGTGGGACTTGAATTCACAACCCCAAGATCAAGAGTCATGTGCTCTATGGACTGAGACATCAGGTGCCTCAGAAATCATCCACTTCTATAGAAGCTTCAGGGAGACAGAATTGGGCATCATCATAAGGTTTGTTTTATTTTTGTTTTCAAATCAGACATCACACAGGAACGCGCTTCCGTAGTAGGATTAGGTTGTGCTCCTCCATCACTGAAAGGGTCCCACTCTGTGGTGCCTTCGTTGTACAGGGACCTGTGGCATCATGAGGGGTCAAGCGCAGGCCCTCTGAGCCCCTCCCTCACTGAAATTGCCCCAGGAGATGGAGCCCTGAGGTGCCTGTCACAGGCTTGGGTTCCACCAGCCTTGTCATCTGGCACTTCTACCCACTGTCCTCACATTGCATAGTGACACTGTGACAGTAATATGGCACTGACTTCGCAGAGTTATGAATGGTTTAAACTCCGTAACGTGTAAATTCCTGTTTGTTGGTTTCTTATTTTGTGTTCATTTGTCTTTGCCTTCTGAGAATCCAAGTCAACTCTTTCCTTCTCCCATTTCCTGTTTCTGTATGTACAACATCCTGCAGCAACAACAGGAAAGAATTTTAAAATGGGAAAAAAGCCAGCCCCTCAGCTGCAGTCCTTCTACCTCATGGGACAGCAGCCTACGTCTGCTGCATTCGGCTGTGAGCCAGGATGGAAGGATGGCTGTGGCTCTAACTGGGAACCACAGAGGGAACAGTGCAGGAAGGCCACTGTCCCCTGAGCCCCCGCCCTCCCCCAGCTCCATGGGACAGATCATTAAGGGTGCTGTTGCTCTGGAGGGTTGGAGGGAAAACGGAAGAGGAGATGTATGGGGGTGAGAGGCGACAAATGCACGTGGTTTTCTGCTTTCTCAAGTGCACTGAGCAACATGACCTGTTCAGTCCCCTCCATGCTCCTCTGTCTCCTCAGGGGCTGCGTGCAGATTCGTGGTCGAGATCCAAGCCACTGCCATCTGCACTTTCCCCTGCAGACATCATACCAGGGAATTATCCCAAACACAGCACACAGTGAAGATGGGAGGGAGGAGGGTGAAAGAAAATCCTGGCATTTGTCTGGGATCCTCCACCTGCTGCCACAGAGTGTGCAGCCCAGGAGAGATGGGGACCCGAAAGCACAAGCAAACAATCCTCTTCCAGCTCTGACTTTAAACTGTCTTCAGGGAACTGCAGCAGACATGCCCCACCCCCTCGCTCCCTAGAGGGTTAGAGGTTCAGGGAGTGATTGGTGTTGCCTGTGTGCATGCTGAGCCCTGGGGGCAGGTCAGCCCGGGTGCCCTCTCCTCCTGCCCCCACCATCCTCCTCACCTCTTTCAAGCAGGGTGGGGCCAGCAGGGAGAGGAGCGCATTCTGGGGGCCAGGGGGCTCCTGCAAGGACTGCAGGCCGGCTGGGCTGTGGGAATGGGTGGCGCCCCTGTCTGCCCCTCTTTGGGAGAGTGCTCTGCCCTCACTCTCCCTTCCTATGTGGGAGCCAGTCCAGACTATTCAACCTGAAAATGAAAGTTTCTTTATCCCCCACAGACAGTCAGGAAGTGATTCCTTTCCTAACTGGTTCAGACCTGGTAACCCTGAGTCAGCCCTGGTTAGTCAGTTACTCGGGAATCCCCAGCCACCCTTCCCTCCATTGGGAGCTGCTGGGGGAACTTAGATTTTCATGAATCCTGCCCTCATGTGTGCAGTCCTACAGCACAGCGAGTGGGGGCCACCAAAGAAACCAACAAGGTCCTGGCTTCGTGAATTCAGAGAGAAGTACCATTGTGCTGTGTTCCGAGTCTTGTGATCTCATAGAGATGCCCATGTGGATGGGTCAGCAGGGTTCAAACACAGGGAAGGTGAGCATGAGAAAGTCAGGGGACTGCTGCTATTATGTTCCTGCGTGTGTGTATTCTTTCTGGTTCTAAACATCCCTGCTAACAGTCCGGATTACAAACTCTGAATTCCCTGAACACTTCACTGAGTTGTCCCACGTGTCCACCTTGTCATCTCCATTTATTTCTTATGTCAGATTCAGTGAGTCAACAATACTGCCAGCAAACTATATGTTAGACAAGGATATTATTGAAAAACATTTGAGCACCAGTACAATAATACAGTGTATAAATAAAAAGATGTAAGTTATACTGTGTCTATGTTCTAAATAAACCATGTATTAGTAAACTGCTCACAAATGATGTAAGTTATAGTCTATTTTATTTCTTAAACTATTATAAAAAGTTAGTTGTTGAGATTTGAAAGTATTTTGGGGTGGCACCTGGGTGGCTCAGTCGGTTAAGTGTCTGACTTCAGCTCAGGTCATGATCTCGCAGTTCCTGAGTTCGAGCCCCCTATGGGCTCTGTGCTCACAGCTCAGAATCTAGAGCTTGCTTTGGACTCAGTGTCTCCCTCTCTCTCTGCCCCTCGCCTGCTAGCACTCTGTCTCTCTCTCTGTCTTAAAATAAGTAAACGTTAAAATAATGCCAAAACAGGGGCCCCTGGTGACTCAGTCGTTTAAGCATCGGACTCTTGATTTCGGTCGTGTCGTGATCTCAGGGTCGTGGGATCGAGCCCCAATTCTGGCTCTGTGCTGAGCATGGAGCCTGCTTAAGATTCTCTCTCAAAATAAATAAACACTTTTTAAAAAGTCAAAAAGCTACCAAAATTGTAATAGAGTCATTTTAAATAGTTTTTAAAATTTGAGTAGAGTTGACACATGATGTTACATTGGTTCCAGGTGTACAAGGTAACCTTTGACAAGTTCACACATTGTGCTCTCTCCACCACAGGTGTAGCTGCCCCGACACATCCTGTTACAGTATCAGTGACTGTTCCTCATGCTGTGCCTTCTATTCAGTCACTTCTTCATTCCCTAACTGGAGCCTGTGTTCCCGCCCCCCCTCACCCGCTGTCCCAACCCCCACACCCTCCCCTCTGGCAACCAACTCAGATCTTCATTTACTGTATATAATACATGTGAATACAAAATGTCCTGAAGTAAATATTTAAAGTGATTTATTTGAATTCACATTTCACTGTATCATCCTGAAATCACTGAATACATGACTTACGCAGTACCAAGTTAGAATATCCAGAAATTTCTCTAAAACTTTGTGTGAGACCCTGAACTTTGTGGCCACACCGGCACCATGTGTACACGTGTAACCGTGTCACATCTTGTTTGAGCACCGATGACTACCTTTGATGCACTGGATTCTCAGATCAACAAAACCCTCCTTCTTACATGTCTTCAATTAGTATTTAAGTGATGAAAACACATTCTCATGACATAGTTGAAACGACACTGATAATGATTTATTGCTTGGTTTCTAAGTTGTCCAAATACTTATCTTATTCTGGCAGACACACGGTTTGCAGCCAGTAGCACAGTGACAGGGACCACAGGGACATGTGCTGCTCACAGTCCGGTCACAACCTTCGTTCACCATGTAAAATGCTCTGCTTCACTGCACAGTAGATAGTGTCACTTCTGATGGCACTTTTCCCATGTTGGTTGCTCTTATCAGCCCTGTAAGGGTTATTACACAAAGTTTTACTAATCCAATAACTTGCTGTGTAAGGTAATTTATAATGTTCTTCACACTTTTCTTCCTGATTATTGCTAATTGTTCATTGCATTCTGAGCACTGACAGCATGTGCTTAGCACGATCACATTCACACAGCTTTGGAGCATTATTTGCATGTAATATTTACATGGTTAGCAAGAGTAAGACATCAGTGAGTTTTGACAAAAGTAGCAGGGATTTTGTTTTAATTTTAGAAATGTCAACAGTGTTTTCTTTGAACTAAATCATACACAGTCTGGAAGCCATTCCCAAGCGTTATAACATTTGTACAGTATTAGATGCTCTGTGACAAGGCATTGCTGGTGTTATGTCTCCCTGTTCCCTCTCAGACCCAGAAGATTCACGATTAGTATATTTCAAACAATGTTAAAACGCACTGAAGCTTTGTCACATCATTCTGTTTATTCTTAGTATTGTATTTATGTTCTTGAATCTGTATCTATTATTTCCACAACAGTTGTGGCAGACTGACACTGAAAACAAAGGAAAAGTTGTGCAACATGAGGGTAATGATAAATTGAAGACTCTCCTAATCTCAGAGGGAAGAAATACAACCCAGGTCCTTGTCCAAACTGCCTTTGGATCACGTCTGCCGCATCAGCTCTTCTAGCACACCCAGCCCCCGCCCCCCCGCCTGCCCTGCATATTTTGGACCTCCGGCCCCACCCCAATCCCATGAGCTGCTTCCTTAAAATACACCCACCTCTCTCTTGATGCACATATGTTATTGTGTCTGTTTCTCTGGGCACCCTGACTAACACAGTACTGTGAGGGGCACGAAGGATAGGGACCTACAAAAAAGAAAACTCACCATTGTCATGGGAAGTTGGTGGTGGTAGGTGGTAAATATGCAATCATGTGATGCTCACTGGCCATGGCTGCACGTGAGCAGGAGCTACTCACCTTCCATGGGGTGCAGCTGGAAGGGGGTGCGGCAAACTGTCCCTGAGGAAGTAACGTCAGCAGACACCAGAGGGAGGCCAGACCAAAGGTTGTGGCAGGGAGGTGGGGAGAGTGTGCTACATGAGGGAAGAAGGAGAGATCAAAAGTCCTGGGGTGGGATGGATGAGTTTGAGGACAGAACAGGAGCAGGGACTCTGGGACAAGAAGAGCTGAAGGCTGTGCCTTCTCTCGGGGCATCCCTCCCTCCACCTGTACTTCCTCCTTCACACTCATCACCTGGATCCTGGGTGACTTCCAGGGCCTTACAATTGTCACATAGCAGAGCTGGGAGGCCCTGGGCCTTCCAGCCTCATGGCTTTGTTCTAGAGATAAAGAAGCTTTGGCCACAGAGGGGAGTGGGTTTCCCAGGAAACAGAGGGTGTGGGAGGGCCGGAAGCCCCTGACTCTGAGGCCAGTGCCTTTTCCACAGTGACAGGGAGGGTGATGTGAAGGAAGGGGACCTTGGTCAGGAGAGCGGTGGGACCAGCAGGGGTTGAGATGCTACAAGATCACACGGGGGACCTGGGAGGGTCCCATTCCAGGCTCCTCACACCTCACTCTGAGCCATGAGAACATTTCTAACTGTCCCCCACTCCTCCTGATGCCTCCACATCTTCAAGCCCTGCTCAAGATCAGGTTCTTCATGGCACTTTTCAGATATGGAGGAAGGTTTCTTTTTAGTTCTCTAAATGATACCAGTGCACAATGGGTGTGAGATTTGAATATCACAATCACTTGTGTGAGGAGAGGGGGTCAGGGAAGAGTGTTATGTAATTGCCTTACTATTCTTTTATGTTGTGTGCCCTACTCTCTTATTACACAACACACAGGCACACATGCTCACAACCCTTCCCCACACATGGATAACTAGGTCCTCAGTAAGTACTGGAGCTTCCTCTGAACGCACTGGTTCCTGCTTCAGGAATGCACTGTGTTCAGTATTTCTCCTCAGCTGTGTCTCAGTCACCTCCAGGAGTCCCTGCATTTAGTGCCTTGGGCTCCATGGGTGA
Source organism: Herpailurus yagouaroundi (assembly GCF_014898765.1). Classification (NCBI taxonomy): domain Eukaryota; kingdom Metazoa; phylum Chordata; class Mammalia; order Carnivora; family Felidae; genus Herpailurus; species Herpailurus yagouaroundi. The sequence continues at coordinate 13,309 of NW_024412562.1, forward strand.
CCAACCCTTCATCTGCCATGACAGTGAGAAGATGAAGACAAAGTCTTGAGTCCAGGGGTTGATGGAGGAGCCAAGGCATTTTGACGGCAAGACCAAGTTCTTCACAGGCCAGAGGAAGAGTAAGCACTTAAATCTGAGAAATGTGCAGCGATACTACAACCAAACCACGGAGCACATCTGAGCAAAGAGCACCCATGAAAGCAGGCAAGTTGGTGCCGGGAAGAAAGCAGAAGGCGCCTTGCAGACGACATCAGCCCAACCCCCAGGGACCCGAGACCCTCTTGTCAGGAATGCCCCTAGTGGCAGCCGGGGCAGGCAGGTGTGCACAAGCTGTCACTGGAGAGTGAAGGTGGTTACAGTCTGGTCAGAGGGGCAGGGTCTTTGTATCATTGATTAATTAGCTAACTGACTAAGCCGACTCAGTGGGCCAGGGACACTTCTTTAGGTCACTGTAGGTTGGGCACCAGAAAGGATGACCTACTGTTTGACCTCATAGAGCTTATAATTAAGATGGGGAAGCAGCCATACTTCTGCAATCACATTATTGAGCTTGTGAGACACACTGAGATACTGAAGACAGGTACCTCCTTAGATGTCAAATGAAAAGTAGAGAAATGGTCACAGAGTCGATAGGCCAGACACCCCAGTGAGAAGGGAAAGTGTCATGAATGACGTGGAACTTTGTGTAGAGTCTGATGTGTGTGTGTATGATTTGGGTTGATGGGAGAGGGGTGGGGTTCCAAGCAGGGAGAGGTTAGGGTGGGCAAGGTGTGGGGTGAAAGCGGACAGAGTGATTTCAGGGCATAGGTTATAGTTTAATAATTTCTAGTAAATGTCATGAGAATTTAGCATATGAAACAGGGAAGAGATTTGCATGTGGATTCACGGCATAAATCAGCGAGAGGCTCAACTAAAGCTGAAGAGGGAGGCTGCTCAGATTTTACCACGAGATCCATACAGAAGCTTGAATTCCACAGTTTGCCAAATGGTTTGGTTACAGGCACCGAGAGTCCTGCCTTCTAAGGGCTCACAGCACAGGAGGAGAGAGACATTGGTCAGTGAAGTTGGGTACTGTGTGTAAGTAATGGACCAGGATCTTTTGTAAAGCTTTCTCAGTAAGTGGGAACAAATCTAAAAAGAGATGCTCCTATGATTCTCATCATGTAGGAAATGACAAACATTTTATGAGCTGTGTGCAGGAACTGTCGGAGGACCAACATATATCCTTCTATTATATCACAATATCATAGTCTACAGGGTGAATGTTCCCTGCAGAGCAGCCCGGTGGGGTGGTGCAGGGACAAAAGCTGGAGGGCCTCTGCCGGCATGCTCTGCCCTGACTGACACTGCCTAGTCCTGGAGAGGATTGGGCAGGCCCCCAACCCTGCTGTTCACCATGACTGGGGGCTCCAGGAGGACACAGGACGGTGGGCGGTGGCAGGATGGCTAGGACATTGACAACCACCTGAGTTTGGACACGGACCTCTGCCATCTGTGGTCGTCTCATCATTGCCCGCTATCCTGGCACAGATGGGAGGCCAGTAGGCATCATGGTTTGTAGTAGATGCTTTAGAAGACCTTGACTTAGCCCTCCCTGTTTTGTCTACCACAGACCCTACCAGAACCATGTGACCCACCACCACCTCTCTGACTGTAAGGTCACCCTGGGGTGTGGTGTGCCCTGGGCTTCTGCCCCGTACATCTCACCCTGACCTAGCAGTGTGCCAGGGAGCACCAGACCCAGGACAAGAAGCTTGTGGAGACCAGGCAGAAGAGGATGGAACCATCCAGAAGTGCTTGGCCACTGTGCTGTCTTCTTGAGAGGAGCACAGATTCACATGCCATGTGTAACATGAAGGACTGCGTAAGCCCATCACCATGAGACAGGATTTGGGAGGGATGAGGAGTGGAGCCACATATCAGGGAAACAGGAGCCCTTCTAGAGACTTGCAGCAGAGTCCAGGCACAGAGACACCCCTCACGTTTCCTTTACTCCTCAGATCCATTTTCCCAGCCACTATGCTCATCGAGAGGGCATCTGCTGACCAGGTTCTCCTTGGAGCTCTCATCACTGGGGTTGTTTGAGCAGCAGTTCTGATGGTCGGAAGTAGAGTTGCTGGAGGTGTGCTCTAGAACAACAAGAACTCGGGTGGGGAAGAGGTCCAGGTTTCTTCCTTCTGATCTAGAACTTCCTAATCTCAGTGTCCTGTTCATTCTGAAGGTAATGTGGCAACATCCTTCTGTGTAGCAAAGCCTGGGGTGCGGGGTGGGGGGCACACCAGGGTGGGAGAGCAGTTAGAAGAAGGTGAGAGAATGAAGACCTGCTGGACGCCCAGAGTCCCAATACCAGGGGGGCAGTGCACATGGCTGCCGCTGGATTCCAGAATCTCAATCTAAGGTCACATCTCCCACTCACTTAGGAGAGCTCCAGGAGCAGGCATGCTGAGATCCAGAAAGTACCAGAGTCCCTAGGGAGTGGGATTCTTTCTAGTGAGACAAATATTCTCTGGTTTTTCTCCCTCAAGATTTTTAAAAAGATGAAGTGGGTGTCAGCCAGACCCCAGTTGAAATGGCAAATGTGAAGGGAGTGCGTTATGTGATTGTGTGTCTGTCTCTCTGGGTGGGTTCACAATCCCATAGAAATGTGTATGGGTATTTGTGTATGGAGGTTTGTATAGATGTGTATAATTGAACATATATATGGGAGAGAGAGAGAGAGAGAGAGAGAGAGAGAGAGAGACAGCACCCATTGCTCTGAGGATTCCTCAACTGTACCTCCACACTGGCCATTTCATGGTTGCCTCACCACCACCCCATGGGATATACGTGACAGAACAGCTCTTCATCTGCAGGAAGTGAGAGGGGCTCAGGCTGATGAGTGACAGGAAGAACTGGTACTTGTCATGTAGGAGGAAGAAAACAGTAGCTACATTGGTGGGACTCTCTTCCTCCCCAGAGTTCTGGTTTAAGGGATTTGCATGAATTGAATCATTTCAACCTCATAATAGTCCCATGAGACAGGGAAAGCTATCAATTCCAATTTACAGGCAAAGAAATCAAGATCACTTAGAAGTTAAGTGACTCAGTTCACTGAGCGATGATTCTAACAAAACAGTCAGACTCCTGAGCCCAAAAGCCCACCGTTTTTTGTTTTGTTTTATTTTGTTTTGTTTTGTTTTGTTTTTCATTCCTGGAACTGTTCACCTGCTGCATTAAGAGTCACCTCATTCTGTGGCTCTGACAGCTTCTCCTCCTCCAGCACTGAGTCTTGTGAAGGGTATGCATTTCTCACAGTCCCTATAAGTAAGTCCATGGGGTTTGAAGTGACAGAAGAGTTGGTTCTACATTGGCTGATGGAGTTCATTTGCTGCAGATGGTGGGAGAGAGGGTCACACTTAAGCTGTACAGAGTCCACGGTGTGTGCATCTGGACTGTGAGGTGGGCTGTCCACAATGCTGAGGGGGAAAGACCAGCTATGGGGGGTTGGGGCAGAGTTTCTTCATCACTGTTCTATTCACAGCCCCAAAGCACAGCCCTGTGCAGGCCTGAGAGACACTGGGGTGGCCATTCATGTCCTTCTAATCCCTGCTGTCTCTGTCTTCTCTGTTTCTAAGTGACCTCCTGGTGATACCTGCTCTCCAAGGTGAGAGGTGAGGCCAAGTCTAGCCTCACTCTCCTTAAGGTACTTCCTCTTATCCTGCCTTTCCTCACTCATGGGGCCTCCCAGATGCAGGGAGAGCAAAGAACTTGACATTCACATTGTAAAGAGAAAACAGGATGTCTGTCTTCAAGAAATGGAAAGCCTGCCTTAGGGGGAGGACTGAGAGTTCCCTGTTGGTTGGGCTGGGCCCTCAGTGTCTTGCTGGATGTAGACAGAAGACTGACATCAGTTTCTGCTCTTTCTAATGCAGCTGCTGGCCTCAGCAAAGCTTGTAATTTGAGCAGATAGTAGAAAACTGGTGAGGTGTTATATGATCCAACATCACCACTGCCACATTTCATTGGTTAGAGGATTTTCCAGGTCCCACCCACACTCAGTGGGAGGAGACTCCTCAAGGCCAGTGGACCAAGAGGTGGAGCCCATTGGGCTTTATTATAGAATCTGTGTGTATGAGGGTGTTCCAGTTGACAGATGGCAGGAATGGAGGGTACCACATTCTCTATACTGGGTGGATTCATACACAGGTGCCCAATCACTGAACAAGATGATTATAACTCTGAGTGCCTCATTGGAGAAGAGAACTGCACAGCTGAGCTGTGTTATCAAAGCAGAGTCCTAGATACAAGATTCACATTATCGTTGGAAAGGTCTGTCTCAACTTTGTCGAGCCTGAGAGGTCATCCTCTCTGAACTTTTCCCCCTTGACTTGTCAGACCTTCTAAACCTCTAGGAAAGCACAATCACTAAACTGAACTTTTTTTTTTTTTTGCTTTCCTGTGTCATGCTCCCATGCAAATCCTGGTCTCCCACTATTTCTTCCAGTTTGCCACATACAGGATCCCACAAAGTCACTTCTTGTGATTCCACTTTGTTGGTTTCTTTCCCTTCATCCATTTTCTTTCTTAATGATATTCTTTTGTAATGATGAGTCAGTTACACAAGACAGTTAGTATTCTCTACCTAAACCTTTTCACTAATTTATGGACCAAATGGGCAAAGATTCTCTTTCCAAGTCTTGGCTCATTCCCACACAGCGACAAGACACAGAGGTAGGGGTCCTGGAAAGTCAGGGATTGGCACAGAAGCTCATCAGCAGGAGACATTTAGGTCACAAGGTATGTACCTGCATCTTCTTTCTGTCCCTAGCATGTGGCACAACACTTGGCCCACAGTGGGCACTCAAGAAGCTTCTGTCTGGAGGGTGTTTCCCAGAACTCATTATACTAGTTGCATTTACCAGGTTATTAACCTCACTGTGAATTCCTTTTTATTTCTGTAACTGTGGCCTAGTGGAGAGCTGACCCTCTACTACTGCCTAATATGTGTCTGCTAAATGGAGG
>NW_024412563.1:0-7333 GCF_014898765.1 Herpailurus yagouaroundi
GGGGGGACCTGCCACCCCCAGCCCTCGGGCTACAACTGTACCTGCCCCACAGGCTACACAGGTGAGGCCCTTCCCAAACCACAGACATTCTGGGCTGGCCACCTCTAATCAACAGCAAGACCAGTAGAGGCATGTGTCCTAGGCCTCTGGGTCTTGGTCACCACCAAGGAGAACTGGGCATGTGCTGCAGGGAACACAGGCGATATGCAGGAGGTGGTAAGAAAAGAAAAGAGGTTGGATGGAAGACAAAAGGGATGGGGATGAGGAAAAGGAAGGGGAGATAAGTGGAGGAAGACAGAGAAGAGGATGCCCTTTCTCAGACCCCACTCATTTCCCTCAGGCCCCACCTGCAGCGAGGAGCTAACGGCTTGTCACTCAGGGCCCTGTCTCAACGGTGGCTCCTGTAGCCCCAGCCCTGGGGGCTATTCCTGCACCTGCCCTCGGAGCCACACTGGGCCCCGCTGCCAGACAAGCACTGACCACTGTGCCTCTGGTGAGTACCTACCATGTTCTGGGGCTGGGCCACAGGTGGATGGAGGAACTGGTCAGGGTGTGTTGGTGCCGTCTGATAAAAATCCACTGGCCACCACGAGCTGCAGTTTTGATGGGAGCAGCAGGGAGTGCGTGTATGTCCTGTGCGGGGTGTGACTAAGGTCACAGCCCACGTATGGGTAAGGAACCCAACCCCTCACAGCCTCCTCTCTCCAGCCCCGTGCCTCAATGGGGGTACCTGTGTGAACAGGCCTGGCACCTCCTCCTGCCTCTGTGCTGCGGGCTTCCAAGGCGCTGTGAGGGAAGGACCCGTCCTAGCTGTGCAGACAAGTGAGCAAAGACCCCTAGAGGAAGGGAAGGGGCCCCTCAGCCTTCCCACCCTTCCTGTCCATCTCCTCTGGGGCTCCAGGCTGCCTTGAATTCCACATCCCACATCCTTTCACCATGACTCCCTTTCTGGTTTCCTATCTCATCACCGCATCACACACTCCCTCCCCTTTGGTTGCCGGGACTGCCTCCCACCATGCCTTGTCTCTGTCCTGTCCAGCCCCTGTAGGAACAGGGCAACCTGCCCAGATGGCCCTCAGGGTCCCCACTGCCTCTGCCCCCCCTGGCTACACAGGAGACAGCTGCCAGGTGAGGGGTGCTGAGCCAAGTGTGCTGAGGAGGGCGGTGGCTGAAGGGCTCTAGAGGGAGGGTCTCAGGGACTAGAAGAGCAGGGAGCTTGGGAAGGTAACCACATAAAAGGGGCTGTGGAATCTGGGATGTGAGCTCTAGCTTGAGGTTTGCGTGGAGTAGAAGTGAGGAAAGGATTTCTGATCCCAGGAACTGTTCTGGGATGTGGGGGTGGGGGAGGGAGGCTATCACCTGGCCCCAGACCATTCAGGAGAGAGCTTGACAGGTAAGGATTTTGAGCAGCTGGCAGAAGACCATCTCTGGGCCTGAACACATGACACTCAGTCTGGCCCCATGCTCTCTCCTAAACCTCAGACTCTGGTGGACATCTGTGCCCAGAAGCCCTGTCCACACAATTCCCACTGCCTCCAGACTGGGCCCTCCTTCCAGTGCCTGTGCCTCCAGGGATGGACCGGGCCTCTCTGCAACCTTCCCCTGTCCTCCTCCCAGAAGGCTGTTTTGAGCCAAGGTACTAACCCAAGGACCACCTGGGGAACAGATGAAGAGAGAACGGGTGTCCCTCTCCACCCGATCCCTAAGGGCATCCACATACAACCTTTGACCAAAACAACCAACTAAGAGTCAAAGTAACACAGACCAACCACTACTGCTGATTCTATAGCTCAGCCCTCCTATCACCATGCTCAAAGCAACTCAAGCAACACCAACCAACCCGGACAACAAGACTCCAGTTTATCACAACCCCTGAGACATAACTCCATGTGAAGCAACTCAACTCTGTCACCATCATCATAACTCAGCTAGAATGGATCACACTTAACCCAACTTCACTCAGCTGCTGCTCCCAATCATTTTCATGTTACACCAACCCCCTTGTGAAAGAATACTCTCCCCCTCATTCCAATGAGGTTTAATATGAGCAGAACTCAGGAAAGAGACTACTGTGGGGTTAGGGGATGGGAATCACAGGGAGAGAACATCACAGGATGCCAATTCAGGGGACAGACTTAGGCACCTAAAGTTTCCGCTGAGTTCTTTCTTCCTTGAGACTTGTTTTAAGCCAAGAATACAGTTGCCTATAATGCTCTAATAAGTTTAACAAGCGGGATCTCTCTCTATTCTGGCAGAACAGGCAGGAGGGGGATCTTGATGTCTTAGCCTCTTCAGCACCAGAATTTATTGACTCCTCGGGCTCCAAGTGGCCTCCACCCACCCCAGGAATGGCAGTGATCCCCATGAGCCTCTCTGCTCTGTGTCTGAGGCCCCCGAGAACCTAACTTAGCTTTGTCTATCCCTGTTTGCCTTTCTTCTCAGGCACAGAAGTTTCTTCCCTGTGCCAGAATGGAGGTCTCTGCATCGGCAGTGGCTCCTCCTATTTCTGCCACTGCCCCCCTGGATTCCAAGGCAGCGTATGTCAGGACAGGGTGAACCCATGTGAGTCCAGGCCCTGCCAACATGGGGCCACGTGCATGGCCCAGCCCACTGGGTATCTCTGCCAGGTAAGCCGGTCTAGAGGAGAGCAGTAGGGGAGACAAGCGTGGGTGGATGTGGGAAAAGCAGTGGAGGGGGCGTGCAGTGATGTATTCATTTCCCTTTCCTTTACGCACATACCCAACCAACCACCAAGTCATGCCATTTTGCCTCCTAAATCTTTCTCAATTCTGTCCTTCCTCCTTCACCCTTTGTCCCACTGCCTCACTCTAGGCCTTTGCTGCCTTCCACCCTCCTCCACACATGGAGCACCCTCCTATTGTCCCTGCCTCCCCACTTGTCCACCTATAGGCTCAACCTTTACTCCACTACCAGGGTGCTCTGTTGAAAACGTTAAGCTGACCTGTCACTCCCCTGCTTAAAACCCTTCAGTGGCTGCCCACCTCTTTTTTTAAAAAAAAAATTCTTTTTTAATGTTTATTTATTTTTGACAGAGAGAGACAGAGCATGAGCGGGGGAGGGGCAGAGAGCGAGGGAGACACAGAATCCAAAGCAGGCTCCAGGCTCTGAGCTGTCAGCACAGAGCCCGACACGGGGCTAGAACTCACAGACCACAGGATTATGACCTGACCCTAAGTCAGACGCCCAACTGACTGAGCCACCCAGGCGCCCCATTGTGGCTCTTTGATAGTGAAATCTAAGGCCAGGGTGACCCAGCCTTGCCTGCTTCTTAGGTCTCATGTCCCCACATCCCCGCCCTCCTACTCTCTGCTCCAGCTGCTGTTGGCTTCCCTACACACCCCTTATACTGGCTCTCCACTGTCCTTCCCCACCCACTTCCACTGGACGGTGCTCAAGAGGTGCCTTCTTCAGGGAAATGTCCCTAACTTCTCTCCAGACTGGGTGTGGGCCTCTCCCTCGTGGTTCAGATCACTGAGCAGAAGAGGCAAAGCTGGGATTCAAGTCCAAGCAGCCTGATGCCTGTATTCAGAAGGCTGACTTTGGATAAAAGGTGTGATGCAAATCCCCCAACCATCCTCTTTAACTTTTTAATTTTATTCTTTAACTTTTTATTATGACCATTTTCAAACATACAGAAGAGCAGTGTACTCATTAGTAGCAAACACCCCTTCACCCAACACTCAGCTTTACCTCCCCTTTCCTGAGACTCCTTCCCTCCGATATCTCCAAGATACCCCCTCACCCGCTTCTCCCAGCCCTCCAGCCACTCCTCACACTCTCTGTAATTCCCTTTTGCTCCACCTTTCTGAAGCCTGGTACTGCATTCTTACATGCTCTCCTTCCTCTTGCAAGAACTCAGCACATGGTACAGACCTCATCGATGACCCTTCTCCCACTAGCAGAAAGGTAAACAATGGGAAAATGGCTAAGGGTACTGGTTATGAAGTCACAGATTTGCACTGAATCCCAGCTCTGCCACCTGCTAGCTGAGTCATGCAGTCTTTCCAGGAATCATTTGCCTTTTCTGTAAAGTGAGAATCAAATGAGATAATTCACATACAAGTTTGTTGGGAGGGTTTTAGGAGCTTATGTATAGAAATCATGCAATAAATGCTAGCTGTCTCTCTGGTTTACTGAGAACGTCATGGAAGCAGGGATGAGTTCTAATTTTCTTCATGTTCCTAGTGCCTACAACAGTGCCTGGCACAAAGTAGGCATTCAATAAACACTTACAAATTAATTAAGAAAGCATGGCAGAGCCTGGCTGTCAGGCGTGTGATTGAGGGAGGGAGGTCTTACCCAAAACAGAACTATGTTTAATAGCATTGTATCATAAAATGGTTTGGGAGTGCTGGAGTGGTTAAATTGCCTACTATTGAACAAGGGTATAGCATGGAGTTGAGATACAAGGGTGAAGCTACGTAGGGTTGTGAGGGATGATCAGTTGAGTGATACTCTGAACTGGAAGGTAGGGAAGGGATTGGGCAGACTGTCTTGAGCTGGCTCCCCTGTACTGTTGAGATGGGCTGGATTATTGGTTCCCTGTCTGACCCTCTTTGCCCACAGTGTGCACCAGGCTACAATGGACAGAACTGCTCAAAGGAATCCAACGCTTGTCAATCCCAGCCCTGTCACAACCATGGGACCTGCACACCCAAACCTGGGGGCTTCTACTTGCACCTGCCCTCTAGGTTTTGTGGGGCTGCGCTGTGAACGGGACTAGATGAGTGTCTGGACCAGCCCTGCCACCCCCCAGGCACTGCAGCCTGCCACTCCCTGGCCAATGCCTTCCACTGCCAATGTCGGCCTGGATACACGGGTGAGGCCTGGGAGGGTGTGTGTAGGCATCTCTGTGGCACAGCTGAGTTGACAACCCCCACCCACAAGGCAGCCTAGTCATCATGTCCATCCCCCTGCCTCCCCACCCCAGGGAATATGCCCCAGGATCCCTTCCTGTGCAGGTAGTACTGAGTACTGGAATCATTACAATTCCCAGTAATGAGCTAGGAAGGGGGCAATGACTGAAGTAGCATATGACATCTAACCCCACCCGCCACAGGCCAGTGGTGTGAAGTGGAGACAGACCCTTGCCAGAGCCAGCCCTGCTCCAACGGAGGGTCTTGTGAGACAACAGCAGGACCACCCCTGGGTTTCACCTGCCACTGCCTCCAGGTAAGTAACCACAAAGCAGTCTTCTCTGTTTCCCCCAACACTGGTGCCAGGTGAGAATGCTTGAGTGGGATCCTAGAGGGGAGTCTAGGGAGCACTGGAGTGGGAATTATTGATGAGAACCAGCGCATGTTAATGGCGATGAGTGGCTCTCAGAAGTAGTTCAGGGGGGCAGGCAGGATCAGGTGTTAGCATGAATGGATTTTCAGAAATCATTGGCACTGCCTAAGGTAAGGCCCCAGAGTCAAGCTGGGCGACCTTGGGTAAGTTCTTTTACGTGTGTGTGTGTGTGTGTGTGCGCGCACGCGTGGACCTCAGATGCATGAAATCAGGTTAATCTTAAGCCTTTGTTCATGTTACACTATCATCATTGGTTTGTGCACGGCCTTCTTTTTATTATTCTTACAACATAATACCCAGGAACCTAACCTAAGAATTGCAACAGTAACGATGACTCACATGTACTTATGTCTTCCTCTATCCTCTTCCCCTTCCAGAGAAAGAGAGTTTATCACCCTATGTCCAAGGATTAAGATAATATTCATTTAATACCACTCTATTAAGTGTTTAGTCTTCCAGGTTGTTGCACACAGCGGTGGTTCGTCCGTTTTCACTGTGTAATATGTCATTATGTGAAAAAACCATGGACCATGGTTTCAACATCTACAAAATGACTTGATATAAACCTGATGTTCTCTGAGGCCCCTTCCAGATATGAGGTTCTAGGGCCATCTGTGTTATCTTAACCCGAGAGTTTGCTTGGGGGGGGAGTGGGAAGAATAATACAAGGGCCTTCCCCAACATCTCTTTCCTCTCCACAGGGTTTTGAGGGCCCCACCTGCAACCACAGAGCCCCCTCCTGTGGCCACCACCACTGCCACCACGGTGGCCTGTGTCTGCCCTCCCCCAAGCTTGGCTTTCCACCCCGCTGTGCCTGCCTCAATGGCTACGGGGGCCCTGACTGCCTGACCCCACCTGCTCCTCATGGCTGTGGCCCTCCTTCTCCATGCCTACACAATGGCAGTTGCTCAGAGATCCCTGGGCTGGGGTCCCCAGCCTTCCGATGCTCCTGCCCTCCCAGCTCTCCAGGGCCCCGGTGTCAGAGGCCTGGAGCAAAGGGATGTGAGGGCAGAGGTGGAGATGGGGCCTGTGATGCTGGCTGCAGCGGCCCTGGAGGAAATTGGGATGGGGGAGACTGCTCCCTGGGGGTCCCGGACCCCTGGAAGGGCTGTCCTTCCCACTCCCGGTGTTGGCTTCTCTTCCGGGATGGGCAGTGCCACCCACAGTGTGACTCTGCAGAGTGTCTGTTTGATGGCTACGACTGTGAGACTCCTCCAGCCTGCACGTGAGCCTAAAACCCTGACTTCAGGTTGGCGGTGGGTAGGCCTCTAAGTTACAGTGTGACCACAGCCTCGGGCTCCAGGCAGTTTCCACCCTTGATAACCATTGCCAAGTAGGGGTGGAAGACACTAGGCTCCAGCCCAGGGGACTAGGGCAGCATCAATATTTAACATGGGGACGAGGAAGGAGGGCACTGCCTCTGTCTGGGCTCCTAAGAGTTGTGAGAGCTCTGGCCTCAAGCCTCTCTAAGACCTGTTGCCATGGAGTATCTCCCCTAACAACCAGCACTCCTGAGGGAAAAGGTCTTTGGACTCTCCTTCAGGGAGATAGGAGAGCTTGGGAGGGTAGGGAGAAGGGACAGTCTTAGGAAACAAGGGCGTCATAGACATTAGAGCGTCTCAACTACCTACCACCCAGGGCCTGACTAAGCCCATTGCTCTGGAGCTGTACCCACTTAGCAACCTGTGCCCTAGAGGCAGTGGAATATCAGGCATCTCTCTGGAATTAAGAAGGGGGTCAAGTTTCTTTGGCGATCCTGAGTCCCTCTCACTCAGGCAAGGAGAGAATCATGAAAGCAGAAAGGGGAAAAAAGTTCCTAACCTACAAGGGAAGACAGATCAGGTTTGCAGCAGATAGATCCACAGAAAATTGAGAGGCCAGAAAGGAGTGGCAGGATATATTCAGTGTGCTGAATCAGAAAAATATGCAGCAAAGAATTCTTTATCCAGAAAGGCTATCATTCAAAATAGGAGAGATAAAAAGTTTCACAGACAAGGAGGGAAGATGGCGGCGTAGGAGGACG
>NW_024412564.1:0-3303 GCF_014898765.1 Herpailurus yagouaroundi
CATACCCATTGTGGAGCCCTGGGGAGGGCTCCATCTCATAACCCTGAGATCCCGACCTGAGATGGAACCAAGAGTCAATACCTTACACAACTAGAAATTTACTATAGGGTGTTGAAAAATAAACTGAGGCATGAGATAACTTCCAAGTGCTTGTTCGAGAGCATGATTCAAATCTGGCAGTGCCAACCAAAAATGGTGAAAGAACTCTGGAGATGGAACTCTGACAGGAACTGGAGAAAGGCTTTCATAGAGCAGATGCAGAAGCAAAACATGGAAATTACCTGATTCGCTATATCTTATTCAGTCTGACTTGGAAAAGCCCAGTTGGCTATTGGTGAATTTGGCTGGGATACAAGTGCACTTATAGGAATAGAGTCTGGCTTAGGATTCAGTTTGCTTACGTAAGTTACCAAGATGTTGGAGCCAACTCTGTCTAATAGCCTCCTAGTAAAATTACTCAACAATTCCCCCATTTTGGTCATCCTTTCATGCATGAGAGATGGACCAAAAATTTGGCATTAGTGACTCTCTCAGTCACCATCAGGCTGAAGTTATTCTTGTTTCCCTGTGAAACTCTTAAGTTATCAGATCAGGTTCGTGGAAGGTGTTTGCACCTCACCGTTCATGCCATTTCTGCTTCTCCAAGGGCAGTGAGACCATCTGATGTACTGCTGGTGATTATAAACATGTGTTTAAACCCCTTGAGAGAACACAGCTTCATGACGACTATCAGGAGAATACCAAGGGACTGAAGTATGTCTCTTAGTCAGGACCTCCAGGTACCAAACCAGTTGGTATCAATGTGTTTTAGCCAAGAAGCTTGTTTGTCAGTTTCCTGTATTTGGGTTTCTGTAATATTAGGGGTGTTGATCCAGGAGCAGCAGGAGGTATCTGCTGTGGCACAGACTCTTTCTTCAGCCAATAAGCAATCTAACACAATTTGATTACCCAAGACCACCTTCTCAGCTCCAAAGGATCCTTTTGGCTAAGTGATATATTTTGGGGTGATGTATTCTGCTACCCTTCAAAGTCATCTTGCCTTGATTTGTTCTTTTCCGGGATTTTTATCATCAGGTATTGAAATTTTGAGAAAAAATAATGGAATTTATAATTCTTGAAACATTGTTACTTCTATGCATCTTACTCTTTTTGCAGTTTCCCTTTGATTCTTGTAATAATAACCCAGTGTGGGAAAAATTGCCATCAGTATCTTCAAGAAAGGAATCAGATAGGTTAGTTCAGCAGGGTACCAGTGAATGCACAGATAACAAAGGTAGAGTAAGTTGAACCCCAAATTGACATCATTGCAACTGCCCTTATTTGCCACTCTCGCAAACTGTCAGGATAATTAATCTGGAAGGTATCGGCTAGGCCCTGGTAACCGCTTAGTAAGAGTTTCATAGATAAAGAGCAATAGCCCTCTGTGTCTCAAACATGTTTTCAGTCCATCTAAATGTCATGTCCTGTCCAACCTCCCACTTTTTACCGGGGGTTTCTACTCAGGGATACATATGCAATACAAGAGTCTTCCAGGAATAAGTCAGACCATTCTCCAGGTGATGAAACAGGCCTCCAAGACCATGTTAATTAGATGGGTAATGCTGACACGCAATGTCCAATCCTATTTTTCCTTAAACCTGGAATGAGTGTCACTGATACATAAATTCTGTAAGGTATATGACTCCTACTCTTTCTTCCCTACTCCACTCCCACCTGCTCCCCGTCATGAGTCTTATTCATTATCTGAGTCTAAACCCTACACTTTGCATTCATTCTACCAAGGTCCAGATATATCATTGGGTTGGAGACTCAAGAACCAAGACCAGATCCTGAAACCATTGCTAAGTAGAGATCTCCCAACGAACTCTACTCTAGGGTTTTCCATAGGGGGACTGGATCACAGCAACTGAATTGCTTATGGATGCTACAAGTGAGGCATGATCCTAATGAACCTAGATACTTCTGATTACTTACAGAACTTATCACAGACATTCAACATTCACACATTTTGGAAGAAAGAATCGTACACATTCTCTAGTCTCTGTGAAGAACTGGCTTACACATCAAACCTTCCCTCAGAACATCAAAAGTTTATTGTGTTTAAAAAAAACCCACAATCACAGTTGGGAGAAACCCAAGCAATAAGTGTGAAGAGATGTTTGAATTGAACATTCAAAGTGTTTCCGGGCAGAGAAGGGATCCTCTGGGGTCTATTCCAGAGGCAACACATGGTGATGATCAAATGATGGTAGAAAATGGAGAAAAATAGACCCAAGAAGGGCAGTAAACAGGGAATAACTCCACAGCAGAGCCTGGACAGATCAGGAAGGCATCATTCTTCCTAGAATAGCTAAAGGGCTGAAAATGCTGAAAAAGAGTTGTCTTCAGTGAGGTGAGCAATTGGGATATTGCCAGGCTTATAAAGCTTTCAAGGCACACATTTCTTCATTGATCTTCTCTTTGGGAAAAGCCATTGCCTGTAGAAAGACATACATGGTTACTAAAGATTAGGATGAGTATTTTAAGCTCTTTTTTTCAGATCCTTTTTCTTCTCCCTTAATCCTTTGTTTTGGAAAAGCCTCATAACATTCCTCTCACATCTGTCCAGTAAACACAACCTAAATACCACTGTTCCAACATGAACTGCATCCCCTACACTCTGAGTAAGGATGAATGAGCAGAGCACTGCTGACCTTCCCTTGGAAGTTTCAACATCACTTTTCAGATTAGAGAAGCAAATATAGGTATTGACCTTCAAGAGAATTTCATTTCATGCACTGAATCTGCCCTAAGCCCAAGTGAGCCAAACTCTGGAAACCCTTCTTAACTGAAGGTCTGCCTCAGGAAATACAAACCAGTAAGTGCCCAAATGTTTCCTTGAACACTTGGATTCAATACTCTGATGCGAAACAATGGTCTTAGGTAGTGGAGGTAATTTCCAAGACTGAAGTTTTGGTCTAGGTACACACGTACGGAAAGAAATAAGGGATCTTGAAGCTTTGGGATACCAGACGATGTCAATGTCTGGCTCTATCCTAGCAAAGATATCCTAGCAAGAGCCATGACTTTCCTATCACTTGAAAGGCATCACAATCCTCTTTCCCATGCTGTTTCCTACCCTTGGAAAACTCCATGTATGTCTTCCTCTGCCCACATTAAACCCACCTGTGGATGCCTCACAGAGGCCCCCGGCGTTCACCAGCATTGACCTTGTGCATGCCCTTGATGATGAAGATGGCTCCAACAATGATGCCCACCAGACCCACGATCAGGCCCAGGGCACATACCACATTCTCTGTTGTC
>NW_024412565.1:0-2695 GCF_014898765.1 Herpailurus yagouaroundi
CAGGAGCCTGGGCACGCGTCGACCCCCCCACCCGTTTGTCTCTAACCTCACCCCTACACATTCGACGGCGGAAAGGTTTTTATAATTTTAAATTATTACTGCTTTGAAATAAATGGACGTTTAGCTCACGTGCGGCCTGCATGATCTGTGGAGAGAGCGGGTGGAGCCGCTAGGCCGTGGTCTCTGCGACGCCTGGACGGGTCGCCAGCCCCCAACCCAGGCGCCGGGAGCTCGGGACCACAGGATGACCAGCAAAACAAGAACAAAACTGCTCCGACAGACATTTTTTAAAGGAAAAAATACGTGTATCTTGAAAGCTATTTAAAAATACACCTACTTAGAGAAGCAGGTAGTTCGGGGTCTTCCTTCCGCGTCGGCGCCAGGGGCGGGCCAAGCTTCTCCGGCCTTGGCGGGCTCCGTGGCCGCAGACCCCGGGGATCCCGGGACCCCGGGACCCCGGGACCCGGGGCGGGCGGCAGCTTCACAGTGTTGCAGAAGGTGAGCTGAAGCGGGGCCTGTCGGCAGCGCCACCCCGCCCCCTGCCCGCTGGGAGCCTGACTGCGTGTGTGTTTGTGTGGCCGCGGGGGGGCGGGCGGGGACCAGGGGCCTTGACCCCAGTGAGCGTCCGGGCTGCACACACCCCCACCCCAGGGACTGTCCCCTTTCCGCAGCAGAATATCCCATCTCGCTCGGCCGGCTGCAGAGCTGGGTTTGGACCTGGGCTCGGACCTGGGCTCTGAGCTCCGCCCCCTTTCCTTCCATTGGTGCTGGGCGGGGAGGGCTCAGGGGTGCCCGGTGGGCAGCAGGCACAGCCTCCCCGGGACCCTGAGCTCCTGAAGGACACTGGCATGAAGCCCCCTTGGCCCACCCGCGGCCCCTCCTCATCCTCACGGCCAGCAGCTCGGGGTCTGCCTGTCTCTCTGCCTCCCTCTCGAGAGGACCTCGTGAGGACACTGCCCCCCCCCCCCGAAAGGGGGCCTTGAAAGGTCCCCTCTGCCACATGGGTGACACATCTGCAGGTCCCAGGACCAGAATGGGGACCTGTGACCCAGGCACATCCACGTTGCCCTCTCTTGGCCCTCAGACCTCCTCCCTGCCTCGGACACCGGTGGGTTCCCACCTCAGAGCCTCTGCCTGGGCCGGGTCCGGCCCAGAGTGACCTTCCCAGACCTTCCGGTGAGCACACGGCCACATCCTTCAGTCTCCGTCCCGGGTGGTGAGTGGGGCCTCCGTGCCCTCCCAGCCTGTGAACGGACACCTGCAGCCTGTGCTCAGCTGAGCGTCCACCTCCCCGCAGACTCAGACAGGAGCCCCCTGGGAGTCAGGCTGCATCTGTGGGGGTCCTGCAGTGTCCCCAGCCCGGCACACTGCGGACACACCGTTATTGCTTGTGGAACAGAGGAGTGACCAGACGTGCTTTGCCAGGGCCTGGGCTTCCCCAGCCCCTGGCCGTGCAGCTCGGGCATCTTGTGGGATCTCTGTCCAGCTGCTCCTCGTGGCCCCTGGGAACTTCAGGAGACCAGGACGGGCAGGAAGTGGGTGGACAGGTGGTGCCGCTGTGTCCGGCCACCGCGCCTCGGGGACCCCTGCCCATCCAGCGCCAGGAACATGGGCCGACCGCGGTGACGCCAGCGGAGCGAGGCGTAGGTGTTATAGCCGTTCTCCTCGATGCGCTCCTGGAACCTGCAGTGGGCGGTGTAGACCCGCTTCCGGGGGTCGGGTGTGTGAGGCAGGCCACCGGATACCTGCCCGCCCACCGGACACCCCGCCCCGCCCTGGACGCCCCGTCCCCCACCGGACACCCCGCCTGTCCCCCAGACACTGGTCCCCGCACTGGACACCCCCGACCACCACATACACTGTGCACTCACCGACCCGTAGAGATGGCCCCCGCGGTTCATGGCCACGTAGAAGCCGGTGTGCACAGCCTTGAGGGCCACGACGCCCACACGGATGGAGCGGATCTCAATGATGCCTGGGGGCAGGGGGCAGTCAGGGCCCGTGGTCCGCCATCTACTCACCTGTGCACTCTCGTTCGTTCGTTCATTCATTCATTCGTTCAGGTGACATTCACCAAGCACCTACTGTGTGCTGGGCCCTGTGATGGGCATGGTGACACACGGGACCACACAGGCCCTGCAGGAGCACCCCAAAGATGTGGGGGTGACCAAGGAGCAGGAAGGACACTCGAGCCAATGTGAAGGCTCAAGACAGGATCAGCCCTGCCAAGCGGGGGGAAGTCAGCGGGGCAGGAGGGCACTGAGTTAGGTCAAGGGTGAGAAAACCAAGCCAGAGGAGGCAGGGGATGGCCTGGGCAAGCCGTGATGTCAGAACAAGTGACGGGTGTGATGGGCGTAGACCCCCCCAGCCGGCCTCCAGAGGGGAGGCATGGTCCAGGCGAAGGCCTGGAGGCGGGACACGGGGTGTCTACAGATTACCGTGCTCAACTCCATGAGCACAGCACGGATGCTGCTGGAGCGCTGTGCCCCACCAAGCCCACGTATCAACTCCAGGTGGGAGGTGCCTGCTGTGTCTCCTTCCTAGAGAGGGAAACTGAGCCTGGGAAGTGGCAGAGCCAGCTTTGGGCCTGACTTGCAGATGGGTGACCCTGGGTGACCCTGTCCCACTCTGAGGTGCTCAGTGAAGTAGAACTGTGGGATGAGCAGCCACCCACAGCCTCAACCTTCCCCCCCTC
>NW_024412565.1:2795-20122 GCF_014898765.1 Herpailurus yagouaroundi
TCTGTTGTTCTTTTTCAAGTGTGAGTGAGTCAGCACGGCACCCACCCCTTCCCTTTCCCCCCCCCCCCCCCCCCCATGTACTGGGGCCTAATCTGGAGTCAAGGCCTTGCCCTCTGGTCTTCAGTCTGGACTTGGATGCCCGAGGTGATGGGGAGCTCACTCTGTTGCATGGGGCCTTTGTTCCTCCTATTTCCTCTGTCAGAAAGGAAAGTGGTCCTTGCCCTGCTGACTTCCTCCCACTTGGCAGGACCAGGGCGAGCCTTCACGCTGGCTCAAGTGTCCTTCCTGCCCCCTCGGTCACCCCCACATCTTTGGGGTGCTCCCGCAGGGCCTGTGTGGTCCTGAGTGTCACCATGCCAGCTCCTTCGCCCTATATGAAAGCCAACCCAAGCCCATCTCCATGGAGAGGCCCCAGACCTCTCAGATAAAGCTGCCACCCAGTCATCTCCTGGACGTCACTCTGTTTTCATTTTCTTTGCACCCTTTGTGGCCTCCTGTGAAATTACCACATTAGCCGTTCATTTGTTTTACCGCTTTGCTCTGCTGTGGGAGCCCCATGAAGGTGGCTGTCCTGGTCACTGCTACGTCCCCCGTGCCCAAGGCAGCATACAATAGGTGCCCAATTAGGAACCACAGAATTAATGAAGGAGAGAAGAGCTCCAAGGACCCCCCCACCCCCACCCTGTGGGGCCATCAACCATGTCACTGCCACTGCTGTCCAGATGGGGAAGGTGCAGCTCAGACAGAAACAGCGACCGTCCCAAGTCACCTGGCAGATCCAGGCCCCACACCCATCTTGAGGCCACCCTGCCTGCCTGTGCCCACCGCTGAGCAACTGGCCCAGCCAGTCCCCCTGTCATCGCCCTTGTCCGGTGAACCTAATGAGAGCCCTGGGAGCCCGATGAAAGCAGCTGGAGGGGCAGGGGGTGATTATCTGCTCTAATGGTGGTGATTCAGGCGGTGGCCAGTGATCAGCCACCGCCCCCCACGCCCCACCCCATTCCCTGACCTGGGCCTCAGAGCTCTCCGGAGACTGAGACAGGACCGGGGGCCACTGACTGTCCCCAGCTGTCCCAGGCTCTAGCTTCTCTTTGGCCCCATGTCCCCTCTTGCCTCATACATCCCGCAAACACTGAGTGCCTGCTGTGTGCTGGGCAGGACATCTTGACAAGGTTATGGGCATGAAGGAGCCCCAGCGACACCCCTGCCCCCACCCCAGCAGTGTGTCCCAGGGCTGCTCATTTTCCCTCTCTGTGCCTCAGTTTCCTCATCTACCAAAAGGATGCCTAGGAAGAAATAGAGGGGTCCCTAACTCAGGCAGATCCTGAGTTTGGATCTGCAGTGTGGGAAGTCCAGAGTCCAGACCCCAGCTCTGCCTCCACTTCATGATGTAACTGGGCCCCCCGGGGGCCCTTCCAGGAGCAGAGTTGCCCTTCTGTAGATGGCCCCAGTGACCCCAGCCTCGACTATTCTGCAAAGACCTTTCTGTGCTGCGGAGCCAGGCCCAGGAGCCAGGAGCTTCCTCGGTGACCTTTACTTTAACTGTCCCACCCTCCCACCGTGTGGGCTGGGCCCATTTCACAGTTGAGAATACTGAGGTCCCCGCCGGGAAGCGACTTGGCCAACAGCACACACACAGCCAGAGGAGCCTCTGGGACGCTCCCACGCGCGCAGGAGGGCCCGGCTCATCCTTACTATCATGTTGCCCTTGTTGGTACTGCCGGCCTCTCTGCCTTGGACCCCCTCCCCGGACTCACTGTCAGCTCCGTGACGCCAGCGGGTGCCCTGCACGCGGCCGCTGGGGTCCACTCGCAGGAAGAAGTGGGTGGAGGAGAAGAGGCGCCTCCAGCGCACGTCGCCCTCCAGGTGCGGGTAGCTGCGCGGTCTCCGCGGGCTGTTTGGGGTCCCCGCGGCGCCGGACGCCCGCGCCAGCAGCAGCCACACCAGGCTCAGCCACAGGCGGCCGCGCATGTCCCCGCGCCCGGCTCGCCGCCCTCTCCTGTCTCCCCGCGCGTCCGCGGCCGGGCCTTCGCCGGGACGGGGGCGGGGCGCCCGGAGGGGCCGGCCCATGCGGGCCAATAGGGAGCCTCGGGGGCGGGAGCCGCTCCACAGGGGGCGGGGAGGGGGCGGGGCGGGGGCGGGGCCGCGACCAGTGAGCCAACCAATGGAGAGGCTGGGGCTGGCCAATGGGGCGTCGTGGGGGGGCGGGGCAAACGCTGCAGGGGCGGGGCAACGAGGCGGCTGGGGCGGGACCAGGACGCGGGGCGGGGCCCACTCGGGAAA
Organism: Herpailurus yagouaroundi; assembly: GCF_014898765.1. Lineage (NCBI taxonomy): Eukaryota > Metazoa > Chordata > Mammalia > Carnivora > Felidae > Herpailurus > Herpailurus yagouaroundi. The sequence continues at coordinate 5,079 of NW_024412565.1, forward strand.
ACATTCCTGCCTCCGCGCGTGTTTGTCCTGCGGGATGGGGAGGGCAGCAGTGCGTGTTCCTGAGTCACCGGGTTAGCCTGCAGGGGCTGCGGGGGCGTGGGTGTGAGAGAGGCGAGCCCGTAGAGACGCAGAGGGAGACAGCTACGGGAGAGACAAAGACGAAGATGGAGAGACAGAGACTCTGAGACACACGAGGAAAGGCGGCTAAGAGACACAGAGACAGAGAGAGATAGAGAGATCTGAGAGATACCGGGAGAAATGGAGCAGCTCAGGGGTCAGAGACTGGGTGGGAAGTTCTGGCCTGCGTGTCCGTGCCAGCCAGGTCCCTGCACTGGGCATGCCCAGGTGGGATTTGTCTGCCCTCCAGACTGAACTCCCTGAGAGACTCAGGGGCAGGGTCTTCACTGAGGCGTGGGCATGGGGAGGCATGTAGGTAGGGGAGCAAGTGAACGCCTGGGAATGCTGTGCTACAGGTGTTGGAGCAGGGGGGTGGATGGGGTGCTGGGGGCGGGAAGGTGGCTGGTGGCGGATGGACACATGAGCACATCTGTGGCCGGCTGACAGGGGCATGGGTGATGACTGAGGCCAGCACCCTGTGCCCAGCGTTCAGAGCTGCATGTCCGAGGTGGGAATGGCGTGGCTCCGTTTACACCCACACCTGCTCATCATTCACAGACACAGACACACCCAGGGCCCACTGGGAGGCACCCTGTGCCCTGGATCCTGAGAATAGCACAGTGAACCTTCACAGACTCAGAGCCAAGAGATGTCATTGACAGATGGGGAAACCGAGGCTGAGTGGGTCAGCAGCTTCCCCAAAGCCCCACACAGGACACATCCCAGGGCTCCAGTCCCTGTCCCTCTGCTGCCATAGACCCAGTCCTGCAGCCAGAGCCCCAGGTGGCACCTTTAAATAGCACCCGGTGACAAGCCTGACCTGATGGCGTGTTGGAGGGGTAACCGGTCTGGCCAGAAGCTGGGATGCCTTCCTTGTGGCTCTGGGGATTCCCTGATCTCTCTTCCTGGCCCCAGGAGGGCCATGCGTGGTGTGTGCCCCCTCCCATCTGGGAGAGGATGTCCCCCACACTCAGAGCCCTGAGGCCAGTGCCTGAGGGACCCTGCATGCTTGTATCAGGTCCCCAAGCCTCGGTGTCTCTGGAAAATGGGCCGGGAAGGGAAGGCTGGAAGGACAGAATGAGGGGATCCGTGACCTCGCTGGGCAGAGGGTGCAACACACAAACTTGGAATAACATCCTGATTCCCACCAGGCAACACTCAGTCTTCCCTTCCTGGAGTTTCCCCACCCTGCCCCCCAGGAGGACAATCTTCGGGCTCTGCGTGACGGGGGTGGGACCCACGCCCAGGAAGCTGTCCTGCCCCAGGCGTTGTTGCAGGTTAATAACAGCTTCATTGAAATATATAGTTCAGGGGGCGCCTGGGGGGCTCAGGTCAATGATCTCTGCGGTCTGTGAGTTCGAGTCCTGTGTCGAGCTCTGTGCTGACAGCTCAGAGCCTGGAGCCTGCTTCACATTCTGTGTCTCCCTCTCTGTCTGCCCTTCCCCCACTCATGCTCTGTCTCTTTCTCTCTCTCTCTCTGTCAAAAATAAATAAACGTTAAAAACAAATTGAAATATAATTCACACATCACACAATTCCCTCATGTAAGTACACAACTCTGTTTTCAGTACACAGTTGTCAGCCATCACCTAGAATCTCTATCTAGTTCCAGAATATTCCATCAGCCTAGAAAGAAACATGGACCCATTAGTATTCACCTCAAGTCCCTCCCCCACCAGCCCCCGCCCCCACGAGCCCCCCTCGTGTCCCTGGATGAGACTGTTCTGGACGTTTCACACACGTGGACTCACACCCCGTGTGGCCTCTCGTGTCGGGTTCCCTCCCTGAGTGTCGTGTGTTCGGGGTCCGTCCGCGGGGTGGCGGGTGTGGGCGCCTCGCTCCTGCTCGCGGCCGAGGGATGTGCGCGTGCGCGTTGGACACACGGTATGTATCATTCATCTATTGACGGATACTTGGTTGTTTCTACCTTTAAAAAAAATTTTTTTAATGTTTATTTATTTTTGAGAGAGAGAGAGAGAGAGAGAGAGAGAGAGAGACAGAGTGTGAGTGGGGAAAGGGCATTAAAGAGAGAGGGAGACACAGAATCCAAAGCTGACTCCAGGCTCTGAGCTGTCAGCACAGATCCCGACGCGGGGCTCGAAGTCACAAACTGTGAGATCATGACCTGAGCCGGAGTCGGACGCTTAACCAACTGAGCCATCTAGGTGCCCCTAAAAAAAGTGTTTAATGTGTTTATTTTTGAGAGAGAGAGAGACAGAGTGTGAGCGGGGGAGGAGCAGAGAGAGAGGGAGACGTGGAATCCTAAGCAGGCTGCAGCCTCTGAGCTGTCAGCACGGAGCCTGACTCGGGGCTCGCACTCATGAACCGTGAGATCGTGACCTGAGCCGAAGTCTGGTGCTTAATGGACCGAACCACCCAGGTGCCCCATGGGCTGTTTCTACCTTTCGGCTGCTGTGAATTATGTTGCCGTGGACGTGGGTGTACAGGTTTGTGTGTGGCCTTGCTTTCGTTTCTTTCGTGTATATGTGTAGTGCGATTGCTGGGTCATATAATAATTCTGTGTTCAGTGTTTTGAGGAACTTCTAGACCGTTGTCCACAACGGCTGCCCCGTCTTACGCCCCAGCAGCCGTGCCTGAGGGTTCTGATTTCTACACACCCTCCCGACGCTGGTGATTGTCCGTTGTTTCGACTACCGGCACCTTCGTGGGGGCAGAGTGATGTCTCACTGCGGTTTTTTGAGAGACTTCAAACCTACAGAAAAGTTGTAAGGACTGTGCAGTGAGCACCCCGTTCCTGTATTCTCCAATTCTATGTATTCTTTTTGCTCTCCATCAGCAGGAGGGCACGCACCCTGTAGCATATATGCACAAGGGAATTTTAAAAAATTTTTTGACATTTATTTTTGAGAAACAGAGTGAGATGAAGCGTGAGTGGGGGAGGGGCAGAGGGAGAAGGAGACACAGAACCCGAAGCAGGCTTCAGGCTCTGAGCAAGCGGTCAGCACAGAGCCCGACGCGGGGCTCGAACCCACGAACCGTGAGCTCATGACCCAAGCCGAAGTCGGACGCTCAACCGACTGAGCCACCCAGGCGCCCCCAGGAACAGCACAGTGTGGATGAATTTCAGACACAATGTTGTGTAGAAGTAGCCTGACACAAGGAGGTCCATTTATGTCACAGTCTGCAACGGGGCCGAAGCAGCCACGGTGTGAGGCATCAGGATGTGGGTGTCACTCTTGGGGCAGCTATGGGACCGTGAGGGGGCTTCAGGGGCGGGGCATGTTTCGGAATACCCATGTGTCCGGTTGGTGGAAACTGAGCTATATTCTTGACCTGTGCACTGTTGACATTATGCCTCCACACACACACACGCGCGTAATCTTTTTACGTAAGTGGGTATTCGAGAATAAGCCACAGGGATGGTACCAGTTCACCTCTAAACATGTGGATGTATCTCCCGAAGGCAAGGTCCTCTGTCATAACCAAACTGCAATTTAATCCACCATCCATGCTCAGATGGCCCCTGTTGTCCCCACAATGTCCTTCAATAGTTTTTTTTTTTTTTTTTTTTTTTTTTTCCTGATCACAAACTCAGGATAGTCTCTGATCCGCTGATTAACGGTCCCCCAAGATATATCCATATTCTCATCCCAGGAACCTGTGAATTTTACCTCATTTGGAAAAAGAGTCTTGGCAGATACAATTAAGATTTTCAGATGAGGAAATCATCCCAGTGGGCCGTAAATACAGTCACAAGTGTCCTTATAAGAGAAGCAGAAGAGGGAGATTTGACATAGACACAGAGGAGGCCACGTGACCACGGAGGCAGACACTGGAGGGGCTCAGCCACAGGCCAAGGGACGCGTGGAGCCCCCAGAAGCTGGAGGAGGTGGGAAGGACCCTCCCCTGGAGCCTCCAGTGGGAGCACAGCCCTGCCACACCTTTATTTCAGCTCACAGATACTGACGTTGCCCGTCTGGTCTGCAGAAATGTGAGAGAATAACTTTCTGTTGTTGAAGGTACACGCAGCCCTAGGGGGCTGATACCATCTCCTCCCATCTAGAGATCCTGGCCTTTCTCCACCTTTCTCAACATGGACACAACCCAGGCTCATCTGAATGTCTCATGGCACGAATCTGACCAAACATTTTGGGTCAGAACCCGACATAAGCAAACAGCTTCTGAAACACGGTGTTGCCCAAATTCCAACCTCTGACGCTGTGTTCCCCGTTTAATTACATCTGCCTCCACCTGTCCTGTGTGTTATTCATATTTTTCTTACCTAAGTTTTACAAGGAAACTTGATGTCACCATCAGGAGTGGAAAACCAGAACCACACACAGACATGATTGACGATAAGCCATAAAAAGAAACACTGAGGAGACGACCATGTGACAAATTCTCAGACCGATAGGATCACAGCCAGAGAGCTGAGGTAGGAGTCAGATGTAGGCAGCACTCAGCAAGACCTCCTGTGCCTGAGTGGGAGCAGAAAGAACTTTCTCACTGCTAAGTTCCAGGACCCTGGTTCCAGGGGAATATGCTTTAGGGCATCTGATGCCCCGTTGCATATAAGAGACGACCAAGGCATCAAAAAAGGCACACCGATTCCAAAGTCTAGGCTTCCAGCACAGGTTCCTGGCTCTGCCAGACTGAGGGGGGTCCGAGGGGGGCGTATCTAGGTCTTGGGGAGACCAGGCCATACTGATTCAGCCCCTCAGGGCCAGGAAGGCCATCCCAGGAGTGAGTCAGATCTGAGGTCGAGGCCCCTGGGGCATCTTGGAGTGGGTTGGGGCAGGTTTGAGAGGACGCTGCTGTCTGCTGAAAACATTCCCAGCCGGTGGAATCATACTGCACAGGCCCGCGTGGGCAGCTGCGTCTGGAATGTGCTTTCAAGAGGCCGCCAGGCCGAGGAGGCTGGCCCTTCTAGAGCACAGGTCCAGCTTCCACTCTGGGCTAATGTGATAACCAAGTCTGAGAGCCCAAGGGCAGGTGGCAGCTTGAGCTGAAGCCCCTAAGGCCCACTGGCCTGGACCCTTGAGAACTCCTCCAGCTTTGTCTTAGCTTCTTCTTCCTAACCCCCTCTCTGCTCAAGTTTCTCCAGGTATCCACACCTGACTCTGCCTCAGGGCCTTTGCACTTGCGGTGAACTCTGCCTGGAACACAGTTACCCCAGATACTCTTAGTTTCATCCTTCCATGCCAGCTGATGCTCCTCTCCCCCCCGCCTCAGTTTCCCAAGTGCCTTCCTGGTCTGATTCTGAAGCTCTGGCTCTGACTACTCCCGAGTGAGACCACCCTGAAGATCAGGACTGGGAACTTTCAGGCTCCGGGCTCATTCCATTTTTCATCAAATCAGTTTAGTAGGTTGCTCTGCTTTTCACGCCCTGCTCTGCTCCTGTCCTTGGGACTGGAGGGAGTGGACGAGGGAGACGTCCTGGAAACGACGTCCCTCCCAGCTGCCCCTGGTCTGGGGCTGGGAGTCAGACAGACCTCTGCCTTCACTGCGGTCTCCCTAATGTTGGGGCAACTTGCTCGACCTCTCCCAGCCTCAACTTCCTCCGCAATAAACTGGGGCTAGTCATAGTTGCCGCTCCAAAGTCAAAGTCGGAGCAATGAAGATCGCAGACAGGAATCTCTAAAATGCAGAATGCTGTCTTAACTATTTGGCGACCATTCCTTTAGGAAAGAAAAGAAAGAAGAAGAACAACAACAACAACAACAACAATCCGGCTTCCCGGTCCTCCCGAAGACGCCTTAGAGTCACCCCGGGTTACCCAAGCAACGGCTCTGTCCCGCCCCTCCCTGGCAGGAGGAAGAGCCAATTAGAGGGCTTTATCGGCGCATGCGTCGGAGACTCCCGGGCCCCGCTGCTCCCTGGGAATCGTGGTTCCGGCTGCCTCCTCTCGCCGTGAGGTCCCTTCACAGCCGCCGTAGGCTGTGGAACTACAACTCCCGGCAGGCGCAGGCGGCGCAGGCGCGGTGTGGGCGGTGCGAACAGCGCGGGCGGCGCGGCGGTCGGCGTGCGGAATGTCGGCGTTTCGCTGGGGCCGCAGCGCGTCCGGTCTCCGGAGGGCCCTGTGGCCTGCGGGCCCCCCCGGCCCCCTGGCCGAGGAAGGTAACGCGGGGGAGACCCGAGGGTGACGCCATGGCCGCTGCCACAGCCTCCTCTCCCCACGGCCGTGACCTTCGGCTTTTAGGTCCCCGGGATCCAGCAACCCCCCACCTTTGCTCCTTGCCCAGTGTGGTTCTGTGGAACCCATTGGCTGGACCCCGCTTTCACTCGCCCTTAGGCCACTCCCCCGATGGGGATCGGCACAGCACTTTGACGCTTGACTCTTGGTTTCTTTTGGAGTCCCCTGACCCCTTCTTTGCGACTTAGGGCCCTTGACCTTTGAACTCTCACAGCACCTTTAGTTGGAGGAGCCCTTTATGTTGATCCCACGCCCAAATTTCTTTTCTGTAAGGTCCCCTTCACCTTTTACCTCTTGGGTTCTTTCCAACGTGAGGCCCGTGACCACTGACGGTTTGCAATGAATTTAGAGCTCTTTTGCCCCAGGATCCTGCGATTTCTGTCCACACGAGGCCCTCCCAGCTCCCCAGGCCGCGGGCCTCCTTCTGCCTCCCTCAGCCTCTCTCTTTCGCCCACAGGGGCCCTCAGTGGTGTCTGGGGCCGCAGAAGGAGCTTGTCCGCCAGCCCTTGTGAGCAAGACCGCCGGAAGGACTGGGGCCACGCGGAGCTGCTGGAGGGTGAGCCCAGACCCCCAAGGCTTGAAGGCTTGGAGCCTGAAGCCCCTCCCCTCTGTCCCCCCGCCCCTCCCAGCCACGGGCACTCTGCTGGGGGGTTACCTCCCCGTTTCCTCACAGTGACACCACGAGAAGGGCTGCATTCTGCAAAGCAGGGTAACCGAATGGTTCCCCTGCCCTCAGTGTCCTCATGCGGATGGTGACAGGAAGCTTGTGCTGTACACAGAGGGCTGTTGTTTCCCTTTCCCCGAACCCTGCAGGCGCCCCTACTCTCCTGGTGAGGCCCAACGTGGTAGCTGGAGAGGCTGGCCCAAGGCTGCACGAACTGCTCCTGCAGAGTCAGGATTCGAATCCTGAACTGACACACGTGCCCTGGCTCGGCTGTCTGGGCTTGGGCGCCCGAGGGGTCCAGTCGGGGTCCTGCCATCTTCACAGCGTGGGACGGCCGGCCCAGTCCCGGCACCGCCACAGGGAGGTGGGGGCGTGTGTGTTCCCTCACTGGAGCCCCCCAGACCATGGCCACTGCTTCCTGCTTCCCCCCTGCCCCGCGTCTCCAGTGTGTCTAAAAAGGAAAAGTTTGTTTCAGGAAATTCTGAACATAGAGAAGTAGAGTACCGTCGTCCTCAACAGCAACCTTCTTTCGTTTCTTACTCACTACCTAATTGTCTTAAAGCCCGAGTATCCTATGTTCAATGGAGGAAGGTTCTGGAAGTCTGAATCACATTACATCACTCTCCAGCCTAAAAACCCGCCAACTCTGTCCTCTAGCATAGGAAAAGCTAATACCCCCCCCCCCCCCCCAAGTCACAGGTCCATGTGGCCTTTGCCTGCCTTGTCATCCAAAGGCACTGTTGCCACCGCGGGGAGAAAAGCTGTGCGCACAGCCACGTCATGTCGGCCTCACCTCCTCGACAGACACGGGTGCCCCACATGCACGCCCCACGTGTTGGCTCCTACAAGGGCCAAGGCCTCCCTGCCTCTTCAGTTTACTCCAGCAAGTCTTTGTTGGACCGAGGCTGGACTGCGTGGGTGCCGCTGGTCCTCAGTAGTATTTGCACAGTTACCTAAGAACTAAACTCCATCCGTAACCCCCAAATCCCAGTCCCTTGTGGACACGTGCAGAGCAGCAAATACTGGAGCTGCCCGATGTCCCCGTCCCCAGCTGGGGTTGAAGCAGGTGACACACTGGCCTTTTGTTTTAGCACATATTGTAAACAAGTGTCCTTCTCAAGGTATGTGTAGTGCCACGTTTCTGCATTTTGGGGGCTGTCTGTTGCTGATTTTGCTGTTTAAAGTGGTCCCCAAGCATAGTGCCACGGTGTTTTCTACTGGCGTAAGTTCGAGAAGGCTGTGATGTGCCTTTTGGGGAAAATACACATTTTCGTTTTTTATTTTTTTAATGTTTACTTAATTGATTTGAGAGAGAGAGAGGGAGACAGAATCCCAGCTAGGCTCCACACCAACAGTGTAGAACCCAGCACAGGGCTCGAACTCACACACTGTGAGCTCATGAGCTGAGCCGACATCAAGCGTCAGACGCTTAACCGTCTGAGCCAGCCAGCCGCCCAGAAATAGGTGTTTGCTTACAGTTGCGGTGCCGTTGGCTGTGGGCTCAACGTTAGTGAATTAACAACGTATGTGAAATAAGGCATCTTAAACAGAGGGACACTGAAGAAGGTTACGTGTTGATCTGTCGGGGACTCCCGTGATCTGTGAAGCCGTTGTGACGCAGGGCTAGCCATGGCACCTGACTCTGCAGGAAACTCCGGTCATACCGATCATAGCGATCAGGAGTAGAGTGTGCAGAGGCCCTGAGGCCATTGTGGCCACAGCCTGGGGGGCGTGGGGGGAGGCGAGGGCAGGGCCCCTGGGGCACCTGGATGGATTCTGAGGCAGCGCCACACCTCTGAGGGTGTGCTGACAGGCTGGGTGTGGAGGCTCGGACGATCTTAAGGGTTTTTTGGCTGAGGGCCTGCAAGGACCACGCCGCCAGTGACAGTGACAGCCAGTGACGATGACACGGAGGGGCAGGTTTTGGGAAGTTGAGTCAGGCTGTCGCAGAGGTGCTGAATGAGTCGGTAGGGTGTATGCGCCTGAAAATTGGGGGACATACATAGTACTGAGACCTCGAGGGGTGCCTGGGGGGCTCAGTCGGTTAAGCATCCAACTTGGGCTAAGGTCATCATCTTGTGGTTCACGGGTTCGAGTCCACATCGGGCTCCGTGCTGACAGCTCGGAGCCTGGAGCCTGCTTCCGATTCTGTGTCTCCCTCTCTCTCTGCCCCTCTCCCGTTCACGCTCTGTCTCTCTCAAAAATAAATAATCGTTTAAAAAAAAAAAAAGAACCAAGGCCCCGAGAGTTGGCGAAGCCAGCCACCCCCCAAAAACCGCAGGTCTGAAGAGGTTGTTGCTCGCACGGGGGTCCCCCTGACATCCTCGCCCTTCGCCCCCACAGTGCTCGAGGCCCGGGTGCGGCAGCTGCAGGCCGCGCATGTGTCGGAGGTGACCGTGAGGAGGCCCCGCCCGGCCCGACTCCCAGAAGCGGGCGGCTTCCAGCCACGCAGGAAGGCCCAGAAGGGAGGCGAGGGCACCGCCCCGGGGCTCGGCGGCCACTGGGCGCAGAAGCTGGACCAGGAGAAGTGGGCGATGCAGAGGCGCAAGCAGCGGCTGCAGGCGAAGCTGCAGGTGCAGGCCCAGCAGCTGGCCTGTGAGCACAGGCTGCGGATGGTGCCCCAGCTGCTGAGCGCCCCGCTGGCCGAGCGCCTGCTGCGCTGGGAGCAGGAGACCCCCCGGAGCCCCTGGGAGGAGCAGCTGGCGCGGCTGCTGCGGGAGGCGCCGCGGAGGCTGAGCTGCGAGGCGGAGCGGGCCCACGAGGCGGGGGGCGCCCCCGCGCGGCTGGAGGCCCAGCAGCAGAGGCTCCTGGCCTTCCTGGAGTGCTGCCTGCTCTCGGGCCACCTGCCCCTCGCCCACCACGTGCTGGTCACCTGCCACAGCAAGTGGCGGCAGCGGCGGGTGCTCACGCTGGCCGCGTACAACACCGTCATGCTCGGCTGGGCTCGCAAGGTGAGCGGCGGCCCCGGGGGAGGGGCGTCTGCGGGGTCCGCCGGGCCCCACCCGGGAGCGCCTGGTCCGAACCCGGGGCTCTGAGCCCCAGAGGCCGAGTCCTGTGCTTGTTACCGTCCTGATGATTCTCGTGGCTTGTCAACCATAAGTCCCACATGGCCCTCAACGGAGATTTCCCAAAACAGCCAAAAGAGAAGGAGGGAGTCCTGCTGAACGTTTTAGTCCCTTTCCTTCTGGACGCCTCGACCGGGGCCTCTGTGCCTGACTGGTGTGAGGGGTGCTTTGGCCTCCGGGGGAGTTTCCAGGTCCTTCTCGGGACAGCGACTTCGCTGCTTTAGGTGGGGCTTCCTCGGGTGAGGGGTTAGCTCAGCGCGTCTCGATGCGGGCGTTCGTTCGTGGCCGTGGGGTTCCCTGCGGGGTCCGCTCTGGCCATGCCCCGTGTCTCTCCAAGTGTCATTAATTTCCCCGCGGCGGCGGCGGCCCGGGCTGCTTGTTCAAGAGTGTTCTTCACGTGGCCTCGCAGGGGCGCAGCTCTGAGCCCCCTCCCTGTGCTCAGGCCCGAGGCAGAGACCGTCGCGTGGGGACCGAGGCGCCGGCTGTGAGCGTGGGCTTGTGGCCGAGACCGCCGGGCCTCACTCGAGGACAGGACAGCAGGCCCAGGGGCCACCATCGCTTTACGTCTGCGTCGGCCCGTGGCGTGGAGATGCCCGGTCCCCACAGGCGGCAGTCACGTTTGTCTTCGTCACTGGGACGCACTAGCTTCAGGGAGTTAGTGAAGGCAAGAAGGTCGTTTTCTTCCCCCCAAGGTCACAGGGCCCTGTTACAGCGGGACATTTCTGCCATTGGCACGGGCACCAGCTTCCTGCATTTGCGGCGATGACCAAAACCTGGGTGGCTTAAAGTGACAGTTATTTTTTTCCAGTCCCAGGTCAAAGCGGGCGGGGCCACTGCCTTCCTGCCTCTTCCAGCTCCCGGAGCCCCTGTGGTCCTGGGCCTGTGGCTGGGTCCTCAGGCGTCTCCAGGTGTCCCGCATCTGCCCTGTCCTCACACTCCTCACGAGGCTTCATCTGAACTCATTCCGTTAGCAAAGATTCCTCAGGGGCCCGTGTTATGAGGTCCCGAGTAGGTGGGGGTTTGGGGGCATTGCTAACCCCGTCCCAGGCGCGTCCTGCATCGTGCGTGGACTGCACAGGCATCCTGGGCTCCGGAAGTCATGGTTTCTGGGTGGCCTGCGCATGCGGGATGGGGCTTGGCTGTTACCCAGAGCCCAGCCTGAGTCCTGTGGCTGCCGCTTGCTCACCGTGTGGCCCACACCTCCCACTTCTCTCTGAGCTTCGGTGTCCCCACGTGTAAGGCAGAGGGGCCTGATTTAGAGCCTCAGCCACCGTGTCCGCGTGCGCGCGTGTGTGCCTCTGTAAAGCGTAAAGGTGAGACGGCACGTGGGGTTTAGACACGCTTCCTGTAGACCAGCGCTGTCCGGCGGGGGTCCCTTCCCCGTTGGCACGTTCACCTGCTCCGGCTGCGTGTGACCCCCGAGCATTTGCAGAGCTGAAGGTTTAAACGTGGTGGCTACGTGTGGCCGCTGACGGCCAGTAGGGCGGCCTGGGCGAGGTCCTTGAGACAAGCGCCTGAAAACCCGGTTGCCGGCACCGTGGTCCCTGGTGTGGCGGCACGCCTTGGATGAAGGCAGCAGGAGCTGGGGGCGGGGGTGGGGGGTGCTAGGAGCCTTGTTTTCTCCAGCGGGTCTGCAGCGGCACAGACCTCCAGTGGTCCGGGAAGCAGCTGCAAGAGAACGTAGCACGTACAGCAGAACCTGGACCGCGAGGAAGCTGTTCCGCGAGACAGGCAGACGTTCCTGATACCTTCTCACTTGGTGAGCGAGCGAGGTCTTGCAGTTCACTAGAACGTGACGCCGAGTGTCACGTGGTCGCAGCTGAGCCAGTGGTTCTCTGCGGGGGGTGGGTGATCATCGCCCACGCTGGGATGCTCAGTCTCGTTGGCAGAACTCAGTGAGTTTTCAGAACGTTGGCGCTCGTGTATTTTTGTCCCCTCAACGCACCTGCGGACAGCCCTTTGCTTTTCCATCCAAGAGCGAGCTCGGGAACGCTCTGCTTCATTCTAGGTCTGGCCGCCTGCAGATAGGGACCTTGTCCTCTGCTGCCTCACTGCCAGTTACGTTAAGTATGGCACGTGACAAAAGTTTATTAATCACGTGCTGTAGTCAGCATCAGCGGCAGCGTATACAGTGACCCCCACGCAGAAAAAGGTTGAAGAGAAAGGCGGTAAGAAGGAGATGATTCTGGTGGAAGTCGAAGGAAATCATTGGAGACTATGAACGAGGTATGCGAGGGGCTGAAATTGCAAGATTTTACAAGAAGCCTACGTCTGTACCTCGCCTGCGGAGGAGGAGGAAAAGGCGGAGGAATCCCTCACTTCAAACGAGATTAGGGAGATGTGTGAAGTGTGGGAACCTGCAAAATTGTGTAGCAAAGCACCGCCCGAATAAGGCTGTAGCAATGTGAGCAACGGGTCTGTTTAACGACAACGCGATGTCCCGTTTTTGCGAAACCCTCAAGAGGAGGCAAAGCAAGCGTCACCGGGGAGGTTCCCTGTTAAAGCCTCAGGAAAAGAAGAAGATTGCATTGAGCCGATAGATAGCAGCGATTCCCTTAGCGATAGTGACAGTTGTCCTGCACAGTCACCCTCCTCTCTATCGTCTCCCTCGCTCCAGCCACGGAGGTTCTCAAAGGTAAATGCAGGTTAATGTGTATCTCTTTATACCGTGAATTATATTATTTTCTATTACCTTACAGTACCATAATCATTTTTTACATGAATATGTTTGGATTGTGCGTTGCCATTATTTCTCATGGGGAAATCGCTTTGACATACAAGTACTTTGGATTACAAACATGTTTCTGGAACGACTTATGCTCGCAAACAAGGTTTCCTGTACTTGGAAATGAACGGAGGCCTGAACGCGGCGTGCCTCCAGCCGGGGGGTGTCGGAGGGAGGTTGACAGCCACAGCGCCTGTGTGAGAGAGGCCGCGCTCAAACCAGGGACAGGACTAGCACTTGCGGAAACGGGGAAGAGGTGGGCTAACCCCGGAGCAGGCGGGTGGAAGACAGCACACGGACGCACAGAACACTGAAGAGCCTCTTGTAGCGGCTGGAATAGTGCACGTTCACATCCACGGTATCAGCACCTCTCCCATCGGGAACCCAGCCCCCACCTGGTCCCGCCGTGGTGTCACCGAGCGCCTGCGCTGCACTTGGCCGGCAAGCCTTTTCCTAATTTGCTGGCTGGAGAGCAAGGTCTCAAGGGACGGGCTGGCCACCCCAGGACCCTCACCCCAACTTGGTCTCCCCAGGGCTCCTTCAAAGAGCTGGTTTACGTGTTCTTCATGGTGAAAGATGCCGGCCTCACCCCAGACCTCTTGTCCTACGCAGCTGCGCTCCAGTGCATGGGACGGCTGGACCAGGACGCCAGGACCGTCCAAAGGTGGGTGGGCATCGGGCCCTTGCTGGGGCCCGGGCCGCCCAGAAGGCCCCCATGGCCGCCTGGCGCTGAGACCTGCAGGGTGTTGGGGGCTGCCCATCCCTTAGGCACCATGCGCCCCCACAGGTGTCTGGACCAGATGGCCCAGGATGGGCTGCGGCTGCAGGACCTCTTCTCCAGCGTGCCACTGTGCCAGGAGGAGCAGGCCGCGCTCCTGCAGGCAGTGCACAAGGCCCAGCCCACCTTCAGCCCTCCTCTGCAGCCCCAGCCCGAGCCCCAGGTCAACACCTCACCCCTGCTCAGGGAGATCTACGCCAAGGTGAGAGGGCCCTGACACCCATGGGGGGGGGCGTGTCCTGTTGGGGATGAGCCGGGACCACCCTGTCCTTGTGGAGTCTCCTCGTCTCCTCCTTTAATTTCTCTCGGAGCCACCCGCGTCCCAGGGATGCCCTCCCTGCTCTTCAGAGGCCAGACGAACCAGACTTGGCAAGTCTCAGTCCCCACCGGGGCCCTGACCCTAAAGAGTAAAGCCGGAAGGTGCCACAGCCTCGCCGTTGGGTTCCCACCCAGAGGCTCAGCGGCGGGCAGAGCACAGGCGTCATACCAGAACTGGGTGTAGACAGCCCGAGCTTTGGCCGGCCTCAAGCAGCAGGTGGGCAGTGTGGCCGGGGCTCTGTCCGCTGTGCAGTCATTAGAAGACCTGCCTTGTGTGGGCCTGTGTGTGATTCTCAGCGTGCTGGGTTTTGCGGTTTTCAATTTCTCTTTTTGGATGGGTCACACATTTGCACAGTTTCCAGTGTAAACACGAGCTCACCGCCCAGAGACCTGAGCTGTGTCTCCCCAGGTAGTTCCCACCCCCACCCAGTGAGGCCGGGCAAATGCTGGGTGGCTGTCACGTGCTCTTTGGCACCTTGCTTCCTTCCATCCTCTCGGATGATTTTCCGGGGACTCGGAGAAGCAGATGTGGCTCTGCGGGTGGGGGTCCTGGACGTGCAGGCCGGACAGCTGCTCTCGTGGGCCTTGTGTGTAGGAGAGTCCAGCCTGTGGGGGCCTGACCTCCTGCTTGCCCCCCCCCCCCCCAGGAGGGCCCCGTGTCATACTGTCCCCACCCCGCAGGAGGGCCCCGTGTCATACCCCAAGCTGCACCTGCCTCTGTGGAAGCTGCAGACCCTCTTCCAGCAGCAGCTGCGTGTGGAGATGGCCACCACCGTCACTGTGGAGTCGGTGGAGAAGGCCCAGCTGCTCACCAAGGAGGTCCTGCACGCGGTGAGAAGCTCGGCTGAATCGCAGCCCCCTGGGGTCGGGCGGGCGTGGGGCCGGGGCAGCCCGTGGGTCGCCCACCGCCGCGAGGAGAGTGCGAGGTGGGCCACGTGGCTCGGGAGGACCCCTCCTCCGGGGTCTCCCCACTCCTCCCCCCCCCCCCCCCCCCCGGCGGTGACTCCTGTGTCCGCCCCGCCCCCGCAGCGGAGGACCCTGAAGCAGCTGCGCACCGCGTGGGTGGAGGCGCTGTGCGCGGGGCTGCGGGACGTGAAGGCCAGTGAGGCCCGCGCCGCCCGCTCCGGCCGCCCCACGCTCTTCCCGTACCTGTGTCTGCTCACCGAGCGGGAGCTCGCCAGGCTGCTGCTGCAGGTGGGGCGTCGGCGGGCTTGGGGGGGGGG
>NW_024412565.1:30122-50010 GCF_014898765.1 Herpailurus yagouaroundi
TGGAGTTCTTCTTGCCTGGGGGCGGGGCAGGGGCGTCAGGGGGCTGCAGCCCTGGGGCGTGTGCATCCGCGGCGCGCCTCCCGCAGTGGGTCCGCGGGTACTGGGCACCTGTTCTGTCCATCTAGGGCGCACACCGCTGCGCGCACTGCGTCAGGCTGTCAGCGCCTACTCGGCACAGCCAGTGTGCACCACGCCCCCGCTCGTACCTACCTACCTGCTGTAGCTGACACGCACCGAGCACCTTTTGCACATCTTAGGCCAGAATCTGAGCGCCCGCTGTGCACGACAGGCATGTATGGAGCACCTGCTGTACAGAGCAAGCGCACGGAGAGCGTGCAGCGTAGAACAGCGGGCAGGTGTCGGACACCTACGACATACAGCTGGCACACTCGTCAAGACACCGTGGCGTACAAGTAAGCACTCCACACAGCAAGCGTGCACGGAGCCCCTCCTGCCTACAACAAATAGATACCAAGTGTCTTCTGTGTGTAGTGTAGCCGGCAAAACTGAGCACCTACTGTGTACAATAAGCACGCATGACCTGCTGCTGTATGTAACAGGCAGGTATGGAGTACCTTCTGTATACAGTATTAATCAAATACTTGTGCGTAGCAAGCACATTAGAGCACCTACTGCATAGGCAAAGCAGGCATGAGACACCTACTGTATACCTCCAGCATGCCCGGGGCACTTTTTGCATACAGGAGACACGTATTGCACACCCACAGTGTACAGCAAGCACTTAAAGTGCCTGCTGTGTACACAAAGCAGGTATGAGACACCGTAGCGAGCATGCAATGTACCTCCTACGTACAGTGATCCGTGTATTGAGTACCTGCAGTATACAGCAACACACCTAGAACACTCGCCTGTACGCAGCCCGGGTGCTAAGTGCGCACCGTGTGGAGCAAGCGTATGTCGAGAGCCTACTGTGTATCGCAAACACTTCTAAGCACCTGCCACTCACGGATCTGCTGAGCACCTGTGTATAGAGCACACTGTTGAGTGCCTGTTGTATGCAAACATGAATTGAATGCTTTCTGTATGCTGGGAAGTCTTTCCTCTAACACCGCTGCATTCCACCCAGTCCTTTCCCACTTGTCTTCACTTCCAAAAATAGCACCAGGGGCCACGACCTCTCTGACTCGCGTGTCTAGTCAGCAGCAAGTGCTGAGGGCCCCACCTCCCGACCGTTGCCGAGGTTACCCTCTGACTCTCCCTACACCCGAGGCCAGGCCGCCATCTCTCTCCAGTATGCTACCCTCCCCTGCCCGGAATCATCCATGGCTCCCTACTGCTCCCAGTCCAAACTCCCATCCGCAGCCCAGTAGGTCCCGTGTACCTGGTCCCTGCCTACCTCCCCGACCTCCCAGCTTCTCCAGCTCCCTGGGCTCCAGGCCTCCTCGCCCCCCACCCCCCCAGGCCTTTCTTTGCACATGCTGCGTTCACTCCTAGAATGTACTTTGTCCCTTTCTAGCTGGCAACAGCTACTCAGCCTGGCCTCTACTCAGCATCGCGCAGAAGCCCTGCCACCCCCACCCCCTCCTCTGTGACGTAAGCCCGAGGGTGGCCTCCGAGCCAGCCTCTCGGTCCAGCGTCCACACCTCCTGGCACGCTGCAGGTGCCACACAAATCTCTGCTAAGTGAGCAGAAGTTGTGCACAACTGGAAACACTCTGCACTTGCTCTTTCCTGGGGAACCAGGACTATGTTTGGCCAAGGGACAAAGCAGGTCAGAGAGTCTGGTCTGGGGACTACAAGGGGACTTGCGGTCAGCTGGGACACACCACCTTATCTCGCCGGATGCCCCGCCACCCCGCCCGAGCAGCCCCCTCACCGATGCGGTCCAGGCGGTCGATGGCGACAGTCTCGAAGGCCCGCCGCATCATGGGGTACTCCTCCAGCACCTCGTTGAAGTGGTCCACGCTCAGCGAGTAGAGGCGGCAGTAGGTGTCGGCGCGCACGCTGGCCGTGCGCCGGCCCCGCGTCAGCAGGCAGATCTCTGCGCGCGCGCGCGGGGCAGAGGGAGACGACCTCGGCTTCCGGGCCACACCCGCCGGCCCCCATCCAGCCCCGCCCCACGGGGGTCGCACAGCCGCTGGGCTCAGTCCCGCCTCCTCCCCTCTGCTAGTAGGGCCCTTCCGCAGGTCCTTCCTGACGCCCACGGCATCACCCCTGCAGGCTCCCCGCCTGCCCAGGCTCCCCGCCTAACCCAGGAAGGGGGTCCAGCTCTCACCAGCCCCTGGTCCCCGGCTCACCCCCAAAATAGGAGCCATCAGAGAGCTTCATCTCCTTGTTGCCCTTGGTGAGCACGCTGACCACACCGTGCTGGATGAAGTACATCTTCTTGCCGATGGTGCCTTCTCGGATGATGTAGTCACCGGGCTGGAAGACCTCGAATTTGAGTTTGGTCAGCATGGCCGTGACAAAGTTGGGGTCGGCGTTGGCAAACAGTGGCATTGAGGCCACCAGCTTCCGGCAGTTGAAGTTGACGATCTCCTGTAGGGGCAGGAAGCAGGGGGTGACACAGGGCGCAGGTTTTTGTTTCTGTCTCGCCCTCCCTTAGGGGCTGCCTCTCCTGCAGACCCGCAGTTTCTTCATCTATGAAAGGAGTTTTAATTTTTTTTTTGTTAACGTTTATTTCTGAGACAGAGAGAGACAGAGCATGAATGGGGGAGGGGCAGAGAGAGAGAGGGAGACACAGAATCCGAAGCAGGCTCCAGGCTCTGAGCCATCAGCCCAGAGCCCGACACGGGGCTTGAACTCACGGACCGCGAGATCGTGACCTGAGTTGAAGTCGGACGCTTAACCGACTGAGCCACCCAGGCGCCCCATGAAAGGAGTTTCAAATACTCGGGCTGAAAGCCGGCGTCTTACTTACAGGGCAGACATCGAAGGGTTTTGCCGCCAGGGGCAAGAGCAAGAAAAAAATGTGCAGTGATACCCTGCCATTTAACGCTGTATTAGCAATGCTGGCCAGTGCAATTAGACAAGAAAAAGGCAATCGGAGACATGAGAACTGGGAAAGAAACAGTGACGCTAAATCTCTTTACTCTTTTAATATGACGGACCTGGAAGATCCAAAAGACTCCATGTACGACTACAACATTAAGAGTCAAAATAGCAAGCGATTAGAAAAATCAACATAAAAACCCAAGAACTGTAAAATGAATGAATCAACGGTGGCAGAGACCAGGGTGATGGTCACCCCTGGCAAGGAACCTCTGAGAGGGGTGGAAATGTTCCACATTCAATCCAAGCAGTGGGTACACAAGGGTGTCGCTCTCATCCGTCCAGTGTGCCCTCACGACGTGGGCACTTTTTCTGTAAGATACATTTCAATAAAAAGGGAAGCTTAACCTTAAAAGGAAACTCAATAGCTTTTACGTATACAAACAAAAACCACTCGGAAGAAGACACAACACATGGGAAGACCCCGTTGACACCAGCACAGAGAGCAAAGTAAAAGCACGGCACGAGGTCAAGAAATGTCCGGACCTGTATGAGGGCAGCTTGGAGAGCCCCCCGAAAGGCACGGGGGGAGGCTGAACACACGGTCATTAGGCAGAGCTCGTCACCGTCACGGGGACGAAAGACGACCTTTCTCCCTGTTTATCCACACACGTAACGTGCTCCCAAAGAAAACACCATCAGGTTTGCTTGTTAATTACTGAAGCTACGCAAGGCCGTTCAGAACAAATGAGCAAAAATCGCAGGGAAGCCTGCTCGTGCCGAAGAGCAGAAGGGGCAACTGGCCCCCCAGCACACTGAAACACGCTGCGCAGCCTCCAGACTCCGGGTGGGCTTGGCACACAGAGCAGGCGGGCCGGCGGGAGACACCGGGAGGCCAGAAACGTGCCCAAGCACGATGCAGCGAGTTGAGGGGTGCTATAAGGAAGTGTGGGTGAACCCCCACAGCTGGGTGGCACAGCAAGCATGTACTGTGCACCTGCTGTTGACAGGAGCCAGGTATTGGGGCCTACGATGTCGGCACGTATGTACTGTGCACCTACTGTATACAGAGAGTAGGTATTCAACACCTACTCTGTGCAGCAATTAGGTACTGAGTACCTAGTGTGTGGAGGAAGCACACAGAGCGCCTGCTGTGTACAGAAGATAGACACTGACCACTGCACACCCACTCTGTGCAGCAGGCACACATTTAACACCTGCTGTGTACAGCAAGCACTCATAGAGCATGAAAATCCCGCATGGCAAAACACACACACAGACACACACACACTCAATAAGCAAAGTTAAAAGCCACCACTGGGGTGCAGATTTGCATCACATGAAGTCCTCCACACATAAAGGATTTGTAAGATGACAAAAGGATAAAAAATTCTGTAGAAATACAAACGCAACCTGTGGCCGGTTCACAGAAGGAGAAACACAAAACGGCCTTTCATCACATAAAGAGCCCAGACGCCCCTCTCACGTGTGCATTGGGGGCTGGGTGCCTCACAGCGCTGCTGGCTGCCCAGAGGGACTGGACCCTCCCCTCACCCCTCAGCCCCGTCCCAAATACATGAGCAAAACTCCAGAGGTGCATGCCAGAAACTCAGGGGCAAGAGGAGGGCGGACCCTGGGGCCTCGGTGCCTGGAGGCCCCCACAGCCGGAAGGGTCCAGTGAAGGCAGCGGAGAGCGGTGGCCACGCCTGGGTTTTGCACCGAAGAAGGAAATGGGAGATGTGGCAGGAGGAAGTCAGGACGGGAGCCAGAGATTGTCTGGACGTACGTGTTTCTGTAAATGTGACTTTGGAACCGTGTGAGCAAACAGTGATCAAACACGGCTTGCCAGGAGCTGGGGGGTGGCATGGGGAGTGACGACTAGCCGCCAGCGGTGTCCTGGGGTTCAAGGGTGCTGTGGGTTAGACGGGGGTAATGCCGCACAATTCTAAATACACTAAGAGCTACTGCGTTGTGGGGCGCCTGGCTGGCTCAGTGGGTAGAGCATGCGACTCTTGATCTCATGGTTTGTGGGTTCGAGCCCCACATGGGCTCTCTTGCTGTCAGCGCAGAGCCCGCCTCAGATCCTCTGTCCCCCTCTCTGCCCCACCCCTGCTCACACTCTCTCTCAAAAATAAACATTAAAAAAAAAGAGGGGGGGGGGGACACAGGGAAGGAGGCCATGTAACGGCAGAGGCAGAGATCGGGGAGAGGTGTCCACAAGTCGAGGGACACGGAGGACTCCCACCAGGAGCTGGGAGAGGCAGGAAGGACCCCCCCCCCCTCCCGGAGCCCCTGGAGGGGGCGTGGCCCCGCCACACCTGGATCTCGGATTTCTAGGCTCCAGAATGTGAAAGAACACATCTCTGGGGTGTGAAGCCGCCCGGCTGGTGGGAACTGATTACAGCTGCCCCAGGAACTTCGCCAGAGGTCCCATGGGCTGTCCCGGCAGAGCCGGCGCCCAAAGCTGGTGCTCGGCAGGGCTCCTGTGCTTAGCGAAGCTCGACCCCCACCCTGGGCTCGCCAGCTCCAGGCCGCCTCCCCTCTGTCCAGCTCGGACCCCAGACGGGGTAAGGGGAATCCGGCAGTGGCTGTGGGGGACCCAGGACTTGTGCAGAAGCGGGGTCTGGGGCGCCGAGGGGCATCGTGGGGGTGCAGCACGTGGAGACTCACAGAGGGGCACCTGCTGAGGGTCAGAGCCTGAGGACACGTCTAGCTGCAGCCGGGCCAGCCCCCCCCCCCTCCCCGCTCAACCCCAGGAAGGAGGGCCTGGCAGCACGGACAGCCCCGCGGCCCCGCCTCACCTCCCGCAGAGGCCCGTTGAGCTCTCCCAGGATGCTGTCCTCGTCAAACATCTTGCCCTGGTAGCGGTGCTCGTAGTAGTCGTGGATCTTTTGGCGGAAGTCGGCGGGCAGCTTGTGGAAGGACATGTACTGCTCCACCTGCTTGTACTGTGTGAGTGGGGGGAGGGGGGGCCCGGGTCAGCGGCTGCCACCTCCGGGGGCCCCTGCTGCAGCCCAGACACGCCTGCCAGCTTCAACAACGGCAACGCGAGGTGCCCAGTTAAATCTGAATTTCAAATAAACAGCAAAAGTACTTAGCGGTACCCGTGCAATATTTGGCACATGCTTATGCGAAGGTAAGTTACTCTTTGTGTCCTGGATTTTATCTGGGAACCCCCGCCCCCGAGAAGTGGGGGGGGGTCAGCTTGGCTCTAGGCCCTCACAGTGGGCTGGGCCAGACTCCCCAGGTCCCCCAGGATGCCGGAGCCCATCCCAGAGGCTCCCGAATCGGTCAGTGGCCCTGCCTCCCCTCCCCAGAGAGCTTTCCAGAAACCACCGGCTCAGCCCCTCCTGAGCAGGGAGGGGCTGTGGGCACTAGACGGGTGCCAGGCCCTGCTGTCCCCAGGATGGTGCTCCCAGGGTGCCCCCAGCCCCGTTTCCGCCCCGGCCCCACCCGGACACAGCTGCCCTGAGCTCAGCGGAACCCGTGATGCCAGGCGGGTGGCAGCACCAGCTCATGTTTGGGTGTGAGACCCGTGGCTTCCGGACAGCCGGGGCGCCTGGCACCGGGCCCAGCTGACCCGGCCGACCCAGCCGGCGCTGCTGTGGGGCTGGGGGGGGGGGGTGGCGCTCGCAGCTGCCCAGCCAGGACCGGCCACTAGGCAGCAGTGCAGGACGGACGGGGCTGTGTCCCGGAGAGCCGAGCACACCTCGGCATTGAAGGGGGACACTGAGGCAGGGTGGAGCTCGAGGCAGAACTCGAGAAAGGGCCAGCACACGGGGCCTCTGCCCACTCCCCTTGGCCCCTCCTGCCCCCCTCTGGGGGCCCTGGCGCCACCCCCCCAGAGGGGGGCTGCCCCCGCCCAGAGGCCAGGTCCGAGGGGCCAGACATCCTTTTGCTCCCCCAGGAGCCTCCTCAGTGGGTTCAGTCACCCAGCACGTCCTCAAGCGACCCCAGGATTCCTGGACTCCTCTCTGTGCTTCCCTGCTCTGGCCTCGCCCACGCTGGCCCAGAGACCCCTGGGATGAGCCCCGCCTCCTAAACAGCCCCCAGGGGCTCCCTGATGCGCCATGGACTGGCCTTGCTCCGTTGGGACCTCCCCCCCCGCCACCGCAGCTCCCACCCTATCCTCAGCTTGTGTCCCCCTCAACCCTTCCCACCATGTCTCCCACCCAGGCTCCGGACTGCCCTCCTCCTAAAGGGCCCCGAGCTTCCTCACTGTCTTGGGGACCTTCTAATTCCCCCTAATCGCAGCCACGGACCCCTCTAGGGTCCTCAGCCCCCACATTCCCTGCCGGCCCCTGTCCTAGGCACGACACAGGGAGCTGGGGGACAGCAGGGTGGGCCCCCCAGACCTCCAGACTCTGCCTGCCCTCAGACCTTCTCCTGGTACTGGCGCCGAGAGGAGTCCAGCGACTGGATGAGGGCGGTGGCGTGGCCGATGAACATGGCGTAGCACGTGGCGCCCACGATCATGCTCAGCATGGTCAGCCAGATGTCGGTCATGCTCTCGGGGGCCTGCCGCCCGTACCCGATGCACAGCATGTGGCTCATGGCCTTGAAGAGCGCGAAGGAGTAGAGCTCGCTCCACGAGTGGTTCTGCAAAGCCACGAGGGGCAGGTGGGCCTGCGGTCGCCACCCCAGGGAGTCCCTTGACCTCAGGGGCCCCACCCGCCCATCCTGCCATCTAGGCCCACGTCCGGCCCCGAGACTCGCCCTTGTTAATGGTCAGCGTCTCAGCCAGGAATCCACACGGGTGCTTGCGCCCTCCCTCGGTGGGTTCTTACCTCTTCCGGCCCAAGATACTGCTTTCCTACTTCAGGGTTAGGGTACCACAAGCCCTCTTCGGCATAGTGTATGTAAGTAAACAGTGGACACAGAGGAAACGTTGGTGACATTATCTGTGGTGCCAGAAGCTGTCCTAGGCACTCTGGTCAACAAGCCGCCTCTCAGCGGTTGGGGTCTGAAGGTCTCAAAGTCACCAGAGCACCCAGGCGGTCACTGGGGAGGGGGTGTTCGGGACACTGCGTGCACCCGAGGCGGGGCACTGGGGTGGGCGGGGTCCGGGGACTGCGCGCCACGGTGGGCCGGACGCTCACCACCATGCCGTTGATGGAGACCCAGCAGTTCCGCGGGAAGTCCTGCAGCATGGGCACCAGGAACTGCAGGCAGCCGTCCCAGTGACACAGCAGCAGCATCATGCTGATGAGGTTGCAGATGCGCATCACCGCGCTCGCCAGGTCATAGGTCATGTGGAAGATCTGCGGGCGGGGCGCGGCATGAGGGTCCCCCGCCCGCCGCCTCTCACCCACCAGGGCAGTGGGAGGAAGATGCCCCCGGGCCCGGACCCCCAGCCCCTGAGACCTGCGACGGGTGTCCCCGCCTCACCGCAAGCTCTAACCCCACCCCCCAGCCCGTTGCCCTCCGGGTTGACGAGAGCGCGTGGCCCAGGTCCCCTCCCACCCCGTCCCCACCCGCTGCCCCCCCCCCCCCCCGGAGCCTTGCCGCGGCCCCAGAAACTGGGGGCGATATTGCCGGCGGCAGCGGGCTGGAGGACAGTCCAGAAGCGGCTCACTCGGGACAGAGGGGGCGTGACCTCGCTCCTCTGGGCCTGTTTTCGCTGCCGCCAGTGGGGGCGGGGGGTGGGATCCCCCCTTTACAGGGCAGAATGAAGTGGGGGGGGGGCGCGAATGCATGGAGGGCCCCGCCTTCAGCCCCCACGACCCTGCCCCTCGCAGCCCCTCCCCGAGCCTCCCCTGCCCGCACCTGCCCGCGGCACCTGCCCGCGGGCCCGGCGCTCACCTCCTCCCACTGGTGGATGTAGCGGATGAGGCGCGACAGACGCAGCAGCCGCAGGAGGCTGAGGATCTTGGTGAAGCGCACGATGCGCAGCGCGCGCGCCGTCTTGTAGACCTCGGAGTCGATGCCCTTCTCCACGATGAGGAAGATGTAGTCCACGGGGATGGAAGACACGAAGTCCACCACGAACCACGTGCGCAGGTACTTCTTCTTGATCTTCTCGGGGTCCAGGATGATCTCCGTGTTGTCCTCGATCACGATGCCCGTGCGGAAGTTCAGCACCAGGTCCATGAGGAAGAACGTGTCCGAGACCACGTTGAACACGATCCACGGGGCGGTGGTCTCATCCTTGAAGAAGGTGATGCCCACAGGTATGATGATGAGGTTTCCCACCATGAAGAGCAACATGGTGAAGTCCCAGTAGAACCTGGGGGTGAAGCGTGGGCCGTCACACCGCCAGGCCTTGGCCCACGCGGCACGCAGCTGCGGGGCACGCTGTCCCCACCGCGGCGCCGCGCAAGCACACACACGCCTTCGAGGGCCAGCCCGGATCTCGCCTCCTCCAAGCTAAGACTTGGGCCTCGAATCACAGTGTGTACCCCAACTCCAGGAAGCCCTCCCACCCCCTGATGACCCCCACTGCCCGCTGGGCCCCCACAGCCTGGGTTCCTCTAGCCGGCCCACGACCTTCCCTCCTTAAAGAAACTGGAGAGGGGCGCGTGAGTGGCTCAGTTGGTGGAGCTTCCCACTTGGGCTTAGGTCACCATCTCCCAGTTCGTGAGTTCAGGCCCCCCATCAGTTTGTGTGCTGACGGCTCAGAGCCTGGAGCCTGCTTGGGATTCTGTGTCTCCCTCTCTCTCTGCCCCTCCCTTGCTTGCGTGCTGTCTCTCTCTCTCAAAAATAAATATTTTTTTAATTAAACAAACAAACAAACAAACAAAAAGCAGGAGACCTGGCAGAGCCCAAAAGGTGGCCCCCAAATTGGTTAAAACTTTCCCATGACCAAAAAAGTTCAATGTGCAAGACACAGGGTCAGTGTCCAAAAAACTCTTCCGTATGAGAAAGAAAAGGGGACAGAAGCAAGGAGGAGCTGGGGTGGCAGGGAGTAGGGGGCTTTGGAGGAAGGGGCGGTGGGCATGCAAGGGGGGGGCAAGCACAGTGGGGGACAACAGGGTCTGGGGTGCGGGATGGGGGCGGGGCATGCAGGGCGCACACTGTCCTGAGTAGCAGGGCTTCGAGTGGGGCACCAGAAGGGGTTCCTGGCCCAACTTCCATCTCGGGCAGCACCCTGGGGGGCGGGAGGCAGGGGGAAAGAGGCCTAGGCCCCCCCAGGCTGGGAGAGGCTGAGAGAGGACATTTCATGTGACAGACTCTCCTGAAAAAGTGCTGACTGGCGGATTCCACTCCCAAGTCCCTGAGGCCGATTCCACACTCCACCTGGGAAGCACTGTTCAGGGAAAGGCCTGTCCACTCAAGGGACATCTGCTGGTGGCTGGGCTTGGTGTTCTGAACAAAGCATGAGGACATACAGGTTCAGAAGGGCCACGTGGACAGATGCCCAGCACAGTAGGGATCGAGAAAATGCAAATCAAAACCACTCCAAGGAAAAACTGTTGTGTTAGGTCCTCAAAAGTCCAGACAGTAGCGGGGCGCCTGGGTGGCTCAGTCGGTTGAGTGTCTGACTCTTGCTTTTGGCTCAGGTCATGATCTTACGGCTCATGAGACCGAGCCTCTAGTCGGGCTCTGCACTAACATCGAGGAGCCTGCCTGGGACTCTCTCTCTGTTCCCCGCCCCTGCTCTCGCTCTGTCTCTCAAAATAAATAAATAAGCTTAAAAAAAAAAAAAATAGAATCATGGTCTTACCCATCAATTCCACTCCTAGGTGTGAACCCCATGAACTGAAAACAGGCACCTAAGGAGAACTGCGCACGCGTGTTCGCAGGAACAGGATTCACAAAGGCCAAAGGTGGAAACTTCGGTGGGGGAGCAGATTCACACAACGTGGCCACCGCTCACGCGCACGCCCCTCAGGTGCATCCACCACGCAGGCGCACATCCACGGATGAGCGTGTCCACCGCGCACGCGCACGTCCACAGATGACCGTGTTCCCCGCGCACGCGCACATCCCTCGGCCGCGAGCAGGAGCGAGGAGCCCCCCCCCCCCACCCCGCGGACAGACTCTGAACATGCGACGCTCAGGGAGGGAACCCGACACAACAGACCGCGTGGGCTGTGAGTCCGCGTGTGTGAAACGTCCAGAACAGGCTCATCCACGGACGGAAGGGGGGCTCGGGGGGTTGGGGATTTTTAGGGAAGATGAGAAAGTTCTGGATACGGATGGTGGTGATGGCTGCACAACATTGGGAATGTACTTAATGCCGTTCAATTGTATACTTTTAAATGACTAAATGCCAAATGTTATGTCACACAAAAGAAAAAAAGAACTCTGAGGCTATGGGTTGGGGGTCTCCGTGATGAGCGGGTGCCCCAGATCTGGGGTCTGGGTCCACACATCCTGTCTAGATCCAGGTAAAGGAGAGTCTCGAATTTTGAACAAAGTCGCTTATTTGAAATTGCTCTTACTGAGTACTGCAGAGAGAGACGCCCACCCCTGGATCGCGTCAGCCCTGTGAGCTCTCTCCAGGTTGTCACTCTCCCAGACAGGTTTGTGCAGGGCTCTGCCGTGGGCCCAGTGCCCTCCCCGTCACAGTGGGGGTCCCCACATCCACTTAGAGAAAGCTCTGTCACCTGTGGGCGGCACAGGCCCCAGAGGCCCCTAAAGGCTGCGGCTCCCTGGGCCCTCCTGCTGGCTGGCCAGCTGGAGGGGCAGAGGAGGGGCCCATGGGCCGCAGCGTTCGCCCAAATTAGCACAAATAAATAAAAAAAAGCCGTAAGACCCAGGGGTGCCTGGGTGGCTCAGTCGGTTGAGCATCCAGCTCTTGATTTCGGCTCAGGTTATGGTCCTGGGGTCCCGGGACCGGGCCCCGCTTTGGGCCCCATGCTCAGCGAGGAGCCTGCTTAAGATTCTCTCTCCTCTCTCTCTGCCCCTGCCTGGCTGAAATACATGTGCTCGTTCTCTCAAAATAAGTAAACTCAAAAAAAAAAAAAAAAAAACAAAAACAAAAACAAAACTTGAAGCAAAGCCGAAGGCTGCAGACTGGCTTGGCCACAGTGAGCTCTGTGTTTTGGGAGCTCCTTTCTGGGCAGCGCTGCGGGGAGCAGCAGTTAGCCCGTGTGTGCCGGCTGGCCCAGGCCCTCCACTTCGGGGAAGTGATCCCAAGGAAACTGTCCAAGAGGAAGAGAGAAAAATTAAAAAGCAATTTGTACCAAGATGTTCACAGTAGCTCAGTCTTCGAGAGCCAAAGGCTGGAAGGCACCCAACGTCTAACACCTCGGTGGCAGCGGCCAGACCCGGGCTGACACCCGGTTCTCTGGGCTGCTGGTGGGTGCGGCCGTGCGCCAGTCCCACAGCCCCTGGGACCCCCACTCTTCTCTCCATCGGGGAGAAAGGGGCCGGGGAGTGGCAGCCTGTGAGGGCCCTCCAGGAGCCTGTCCCACCCACACCTGCAGCGGGAGCCTCCTCTCGGTGGTGGTCGTGAGGCCCCGGCTGGGCTGTGATGGGAGGGCCTGGGGATGGGGACAAAGACCTGAAGACCTGGAGAGCTAAAAGGACTGAGTGCCCTGGGGGTGGGTATTAAGGGCAAAATCGAATGGCTGCTAAAAATTCAGGACCTTCCTTTGTCTGCATCTAGGCAAGGTGTGGGGCGCGGGATGAGGGGCCCCACCTGCCTGCCGCCCCTGCCCGCCACCCTCCCTCCCAGAGCTTCCACTGTAGTCCCACCCCTCACCCTCTCTGAACTGAGGCCTGCCCTGCCCCCTCCCCCACTTCCGGCACACGCCTGGGACAGAGCAAGCGGGAAAGAGTAACTGAGAAGGCCAGAGGACCTAGAAACCATGGATGGGGGGTGGTTAGAAACCCCCAGGGGGAGTCTAGAAACAATCTAAATGGCCAGAGTTCAAGGTGGCTTCACAGGTGACTCTTCACAGACATTCTCTCCCTTTGTTCCTGGGATGAGGGTAGGAGCAAGCATCACACTTCCCCACTGACAGACCAGAGAGGTGGCCCCGCCAGGGAGTGGGGGCAAAGAACCGAGATCCAGGCCTGGTGTCCTCAGGACCTGTCCTCTGTCTACTGCCCGCCTGTTTAGGGCCAGGGCTAACCTTCCTCCTGCAGGCCTGGAGCCCTGTCCACTGCCCCTGGTCCCTGGGGAGCGATCCCTGGTCCTGTCGCTCTATCCGGGCTGTCTTCCCAGGTTGGATGGTGTCCCCTGGGCTAATGAGGAGTCAGACCACAGAGGACAGAGTGCTGGACAGGGGCTCTGAAGCAGCTCTGGGGCAGAGTGACCCAATCCCCAGGTCCATCACTAGGGTGCCCCACCTGCTCCAACCAGGACGCCCCAAAAGGGGCCCGAGGCCCTGACCCTTGTCCTCACCAGCCCCCTGGTCCCCTGGAAGGGGACAGGAGGAGGAAGAGGGCGCTGTACACACCCACCAAGGGGGACCTAAGGACTGGGGCAGAGGATCTGGTCCGGGGACAGAGGAACCCCGGTCCTCCCCCTAAGCCCCTCCCCTTCCCCTCCCCTGACCTCCCTCCTGGGCCGCACAGCCTGGGACTAACCATTCTCCTCTGAGCCTCAGTGCCTCATCTGCCCAATCCTGGCAGCCCTCCCTCAGTGGGCCACCCCAGCAGGACTGGGGCCCAGGGACTACAAGGGCCTCCCCAGGCAGCCAGCAGAGGTCTGGCTCACGGTCAGCTTTCAGCTACCCAGGGCCTTCAATGACCGTAATTAAATCCCATATTTTAAAATCTTCCCTAACATGGCTCAGTCGGTTAAGCATCCCACTATATATACATACATATATATATATATATATATATTTTTTTTTTTTGTTTTGTTTTGTTTTGTTTTGTTTTGTTTTTTTGTTAATGTTTATTTATTTTTTGAGAGAGACAGAGCATGAGCAGGGGGAAGGGAAGAGAGAGAGAGAGGGAGTCACAGAATCCGAAGCAGGCTCCAGACTGAGCTGTCAGCACAGAGCCCGACGTGGGGCCCGAACCCACGAACCCTGAGGCCATGACCTGAGCCAAAGTCAGACGCTTAACCGACTGAGCCACCCAAACGCCCCTAAGCGTCCGACTCTTGATTCTGGCTCAGGTCATGATCTCACGGTTTGTCAGATGGAGCCCCACATGGGGCTGACAGCTTGGAGCCTGCTTGGGATTTGTTCTCTCTCTGCACCTCCCTGCTCGCGCGGTCTCTCTGTCTCTCTCTCAAAATAAATAAATAAACATTAAAAGAAAAAAACCTTCCCCGACAAATAACAATGAGGCCCCAGAGGGGCCCCTGCTTCTGTGGGAGCACCCGGATCCCTCGGTTCTGTCTCCGGCACAGCCCCGGGAGGGCAGCGGCCTTGTTGGCTGAGTGACACAGGCTCAGCCCCGGGGACACTGGGACGATGCAGGGTCTCCCAGGGAGCTCGGGGCTCGACAGCCATGACCCCTAGGCCCAGGACGTCTCGGCTCCAGTGCCCTGCCGCTGGGAGACGGTCCTGGAGCCCTGTCCCAGATGTACCCGCGTGCACCCACAGGGGCACGGGACTTCGGCTGGGGCCCCCACCCTGAACGGCGAGTACTGAGGGACAGAACCCAGGTGCAGAGACTTCCAGGCCAGATAAGGGCTGTTGAACCAAGGCAGCCCGCCACCCCCCACCCCACCGCAGGATCCCAGCACTAAGAACCTGGCAGGAAGCAGTCCAGGAATTACAAATCAGGCAAATCTGAAGGGATTAGGGCCAGGGCGGGCAGGAGCCCTCCCTTATGGAGTTTCAAATCCGAGTCGAGTGTCAGGGATTAGGAAAGGAAGACACCTCCCGGAAAGATCAGCGGATTCCTGGGTGAGCCCGGGGCCTGGGCAGGCTGTGGGGGCAGGGTGTGTGCCAGGCTGGGAGGACAGTTGGCGACCACACAGACCCAGCTCTCCCTCAGAGCCCCAGGCTGGGTGGGGGAGACAGACATTCCACACCAACAGATAAGTGAGTGGGATGCTTCAGAGTGGGTGCGGAGGGCTTCTCAGAGGGCATGGCACTTGGGCAGACAATGGAGAAGTAGCTGCTTGACAGAGTTCAGGGGACCCTGCGCCCCGCGCAGAGGAGGCAGCAAGTGCAAAGGTCCTGTGGCTGCACTGGGGTTTCCCCCTCTTAAGGCTGGCCAGGTGGCCTGGTGCTGGAGTAGGCACGAAAGGAAACGGCTGAGGGCAGGAGCTGGGTTCTGCAGGCCCTTGGGAGGCCGTAAGTGAGAGGGAAAGACGGACAAATGTACCTTGAGAGGCCCATGCTGGCAGTGGGGAGGTTAGGAAGGGGGCAGGAGGGAGATGGAATGGCCTGTAGTGGCTGGATTTGGGGCCGGCTTCTTGACGGGGAAAAGTGAAGCAGGGTCTGGTCTGAGGAGGCCCGGCCCCCATGATGTTGGAGCAAGGGGGTTGGAGACACGAGGGTTTTAAAGCAGGGACCAGAAATTCCAAATTCTGGCAGGAGTCCCCTGGAGAGAGGAGGGGGACCTCGGCCACAGATGGCCTCTCACCCTTCATATGGATCGTGGAGCTTCCTTCCTTCCACCAGGTGGGCCCTGGGCCTCAACCCTCACCTGGGGAAGTGGATTTGTCCCCTGTCCCCACCCCACGTGCCTCCGTGCTGGGTCTGGAGCCAGGGAAACCCTTGTCTCACCCCTGCCCCCGCCCCCCCCCTCCCCCCCGGATAACGCAGGATTTATTCCCGTGAGTTAATGCGGGGATTTGCAGACAGTGCTCCCACACTGATCTCCCTCGGATCCGCCAGGCCATCTGGGGTAGGAGACAGGGGCCTCCGGTCCCATCCGGTTCTTCAGACCAGCCCCTCCACCGGCCCAGTCCCCCGGGGACCCCAGAGGACGTGACACAGACACAGGTCAGCGTCCACTGGTCCCGGCTTTGTCTAAATGCCTCTGAGGGGCAGGAAAGGACTCATCTCTTCCCCTCACTCGGGGCCCCCCCACGGTAGACAACTGGGGATCAGTGCAGGAAAGTCAGCAGCAGCGGCAGAGACTCAGATCAGACCTCAGAGGCACTTACAGACAGGAGCAAGTTGAAAGCCACTCGCCCAAACTTTCCGACCTGCCCGGGCCCCCGGGCCCCGGGGCTGCCTGTTACCAGAGTGACAACCACATGAGGAGGCGGTGGGGGAGAACAACCCAGAATGAGTGATGGTCCCAGCCGGGCCCCACAGGGGCCACCCTTGCTGGGGTCCCCCTGCCCACCCACTGTTCCCCCATGAGCTTCACACACGTGGGGCCTGTTGCCCTCTGGAATCAGTGCTGGTCCAGGTGAAAGGAACAGGAATTAACTGTACTTATTTTCTCGTGTTTTTGGAGGGGAGGGGACTCCGTGAGGTGCCGGCTGTGACTGTGGCCCTCCACACCGGCCCCGTGGCTGCCCCCCTGCCTCGCACTCTTGTTCTGACACCTGTTCCCATTCGGGCACGGACCTCAGGGTGCCCAGAAGGGAACACCAAGCCTCCCAAGCCCAAACTGTTCCCTCTGTCCCTTGGACCTGTTTCTCCACCTGCTCCCCCTCCCCCCCCACCCCTGCCCCCCGTGAGCCCCTCTGGAACAGGTCCCGGGGCTTCTCCGTCCTGGCCCTGGTGCCTCCCACATGCCCGGTTTCCGCGCGGAGAAACAGCCTCAGAAGGGGTTGGGCTGGTCCATCGCAGCCCAGGGACGGGCACCACGGAGCGCCTGTGTGAGCTCAGCGAGCTCGCGAACACCTGAGACCCCAGACGTGACAGGGACCTCACGGGCCCTCAGGCCCACGGCAGGCGCTGAGGGGCAGGCAGGCCAGCAACGTGAAGTGGAAATGGCCGCGTCGGGGTGTGCCGGCAGCGCGTCCGTGAGACAAGGCGGCAGTGGGTCAGAGCTGGGGTGCGGGCAGGGGTGGGGAAGGGGACAGCGTGTCCCAAGGCTGGTCGTTGCAGGGAAGCAGGGGGAGGGGCCGGAATGGCATAGAAAGTCACACACCCCCGTTTGCCCACACCACCGCCTCTCACGTTTGGGGAAACCAAGGCGGGAGGCCCAGAGAGGACGCGAGCCCAGCCGCAGGCAGCACGGGGCCCTCTGCAGACGGCTGCCTTCTGGCCTTTCCCCCGGACGCTCTCTCCTCCCGGACACCTTCCTCTGTCCACTCCCACGTGTCAAGAGCTCCCCCTCCTCGAGGCCCCCACAAGCACCCCACGCCCTGGAAGGCGTATGCCCGCTTGCGCACGAGGCGGTGCCAGGGCGGCTCCAGTTCGGCGGACACCCGTCGTCCCGTTCTCCGTGCCAGGTGGGGGCCGGGCCGATGGGCACGGGAAGGGCTTCACAGGCAAGCAACAGCGAGAGCTCAGGGAGGTGGAGACACCCTGGTCTTGGGCAGGCGTGGGGGCTGGCATGGGAGCCTGCACCTCAGAATCTCTTTCCGCTTTAGAGCCTGCACAGTGTGTGGACGCAGGCACCGTCGGGTCAGATTTCAAGGGGGCAAGTGTGGAAAAGCGGACCCAGAAAGGCTCCTCCGCCTTTTGCTCCGTGAGCAGTTTCACAAAAGCTCACACACGCATAGAAGCATAGCAATGATCTGCAGCCCGCCTTCGGGTACCCCGATATCTCGAACAGTCTCCAGCAAGCCTTTCCCTTCCCGTGTCTTCCCGGTCTGGATGGGACGCGGCCAGAGGCTGGGCTACCAGCCTGCCCAGGTGCGAACCCCCAATTTGCCCCGATTCATCGTGTAGCTTTGGGCAGGTGACTTAACTTCTCTGTGCCCTTCCCACTTTACAGCTGACATGACTGAATCAGTATTAGTAAGGCGCTGCCATGGCACCTGGGCCGCCCAGGGAGCCTCAGGAAGCTTGGGGCCTGTGTCCATACTGAATCAGCCCTCCACTAAGACATGGGGGGCTGTAGAGGCCCCACGGCATCCCAGATGGGAAATATCCTGTTTTCAATTTGACAGTGTCTCCCCTAGTCCCCATCCCCCTGCTTGCTCAACCCTATTTTACAGCTTATCTGCCCAGCCCAGACCACGTGGCCTGCCCAGATCCTCACAGGTGACCATGCTCCAAGTGGCACAAGCACCGGGAAGCCCAGCTCCTCCCCCTGGCATCCCCTCCCCTCAGGCTGTAAGCCGCCCCTTCTGCAGCCAAGAGGAAGCCCAGGGTCCCCCACCGCTGGCAGTGGGCAGGTGGTTGGGGGGGGGGAGGTTGGCTGCAGGCAGACGTGCTGGAGAAGACCGAGGGCAATGGCTACTTTCTGCAGGCCCCTTCCCCGGCCCCCCCCCCCCCCCGCCCATGTCCCTGATATCCCTTCCCAGCCAGCTGGCCAGGTCGCTGGAACGTGAGCAGAAACACTGACCCAAGTTCTCCCAGCCTGGACCACCTGCACGGAATGGGGAGCCCCTGTGCAGGTCAGGACCATCCAGATGCACCTCATTCTGACACCCCAGGTCCCCCCACCCGTGGCCTCTCCCAGAACTCAAGCCATTGGTCAAGGGTGTCTTCACCCCCCAGGGAAGGTCTGAAGAGTAGGCAGGTGGAATCCCAGTCTCTGTGTGCCCCTGGGGCCTCAGTTTCCTCAGCTGTCAAGCACTGGAGCTGCGGAAGGGTCAGAACAGGGGAGAATCCCACAGCCCCCTTTCCCAGCTCCGGACAAGCTCGAGCAAGCGCGGAACAAGTTCCCGGGTGGGGGCGAGGGGCTCAGGCTCCCGGCAGGACCCAGAGCTTGATGAAACCCGCGGTTCCGAGAGCGCCGTGGGCCGCTGTCCGTGGTGCTGAAGCCGCGCCCGCCCTGGGATTCGGCCCCGTGGAGACCCTCTGCGTGCCAAGTCACACCTCCCTGACGGCCACTTAACTTCACACACACACACACACACACACACACACACACACACACACACACCCCTAGGGACCCGCCTGCCCCCTAGATCGCTCGGCCCACGCCCCCTGCAGTCACATGCTCCCCATCACACACGTAGCCTGCAGTGATATGCACGCTTCACGCTTGCAGGCTACAGGGCGCGCACCCAGGAACGAGAACCACAAACATACTCAGCCGTGACCCTGCGCTGGGCCTTGCTCTGAGCCTTTGCACCTATCAACCGCCTGAACACAGACAACGTCTACACACCCACTGACACATGGGCACGCCACCCAGTGGCTCGGGCTGCTGCGGCGCAGAGAACACAGCCTGGGGACCCCAGCACGCTCAGCGCCCTCTCCTCGCGCAATACCCAGGCCCGAGGACCGGAACGCGCCTCCCTGAGCTGCGGGGCGCAGGTGGAGACCTTGGGAGCGAGCCACGTTCGCTTAACCCCTTCTCCGCCGGTCTCTCCCAGGCACGTCCTTCCCGGGCGCCCTTCCTTCCTCCTTCCTTCCGCTCTGCCGCCTCCCCTGCGCCCACGTTCCCCTCTATTCGTCCTCTCCGCCCCTCCGCGCTCAGACCCTGGTCCTGCGGCTCATGACGCGCGCCCATCCCGCAGGGATGGGGATGTCAGGGCGCGTGGGAGGGGGCGCTCAGGGGTCACCGCGGGAGCCTGCGCGCGCTTCCCAGAGCCCCCCCCACCCCCACCCCTGCCCCAGGGCGGAGCCTCGCGCGCCCAGGCCATCACGGGGCGGGTCTCGGACGCGCCCGAGGTCACCGAGGGGCCCCGAGGTCACCCACGGGGCGCGCAGCCCCGCCCTCCCCGAGGTGCTCCAAGGACGGCGCCCCCCTCGGCGCCCGCCGGGGCCACACCTGAAGTCGCTGTACGGGTGGATGATCCAGGCCCCCGCCGACTTGACGCGCTCCTGCTCGCGCTCCACGGCCTTCTGGCTGCCGAACATCCGCAGCGAGAACTTGTTGACGCCGGGCTGCAGGAGCGCGCCGAACTGCCGCTGCATGAAGCTGGCCTGGCTGCCGCGCGGCTCCCCCGCGGGGCCCGCCTCCTCGCTGCCCGCCTCATCCGCCGGCCCCGGCCCCGCGCCCGCCCCGCGGCACGAGAACGACACCTTGGACCCCCGCGCCGGGCCCTCGGGTGCCGC
>NW_024412565.1:50410-65980 GCF_014898765.1 Herpailurus yagouaroundi
GGGCTGGGGCGGGGCCGCGGGGGCGGGGCCCCGGGGAGGGGCAGGGGCAGGGGCGGGTTGGGGGCCCCGCCTCTGCCCGCGCCCCCTCCCGGCGCGCCGCGCCCAGACCCCCGCGCCAGGGAAACTGAGGCCGCGGGGTCGGTGACCGCCCAAGGGCACGCGGCCTGAGGCCTTGGAGACCTGCTCAGGCCTCGTTCCAGAAAGGGAAACTGAGGCCCGCGAGGCGGAAGGACACGTCCAAGGTCACTGAGCCCAGCCCCGGGGACCAGAGCCTCCGCCGCGTTCCACCTTCGCAAGGGATCTTCCCCGCGCGCAGGGTTCACCCGCCTGGAGGCCACAGCCAGGCGCAGGGAAGCGAGACCGCCCCCGTGCCAGCCTCCTTCCTTTCTGTAAGTGAGAATTTCCGTAATAAGAAGGATGTTTTTAAAGGCCAGAAGGGCCTTGGCTTTGTAATTCGAGGGCCCTGGAAAGACCCGTGGGAGTGTGTTGTGTGCGGAAGGGCAAAATGGGGTCCATGCGGCCAGTCTCCAGGTCTTTCTCGCCTCCTGCGTGTGAAGAAAACTGTGGCCAACAGGAAGAGCCACCCATTGGTGATGGCACCTACCCCCTAAAATCCAATGGAGGGCTGGGATCTCCTGTAAGGCTGGTGGGTCCCAGGATCATAGAGGGGAACTCAGAGTCCCTGCCCACTTCCCACTGATGCCCACATGGGAGTCCCACCCGACTGCCCCATTTCTCTGCCTCTTGGGCCCAGCCCCCACCTCTGGGGCGACACCTGAGGCTCTGTGCTGGGACCAGGAGCCTGGTTGGGGACTTACTTGGTGTTAAGTGACATGGGAGCACAGGCCCTAGCCCCTGGTCCCTAGCCCCTAGGCCCTCGTCCCTAGCTGGGCTCAACCAGAGTGGGGGAGAGGCGTCCTGAGAGGCAGGTGATGGAGGGAGACAGAGAGGAGAAGGCACGTCCTGGCCTCCGGGAGCCTCCAGCCTTCATAGCACTGTTCCGTGGGCACATCCACCTGCTGGGATGTTGGGTCCATGAGAGCAGAGATGTAACTGTCCCTGAACACGGTGGGTGCTCACTGGTGATTTGAGAGAGGGACTGAGCCGGGCCATCTTGAGCCCCCACCAGGCTGCCTCGAGCCCCGGGGACCCCGGTGCTTCCATGAGGCAGGCCTGGCCTCCCTGGGGTCACTGCCACCTTGCCTGTGGCCAGACCTACGGCCAGGCGGGTGGGCGGGCAGGGCTGCTTTCTGTCCTGAGGTGGTGGCGAGAAGATGGGCAGTAGGGTTGGCAGTGCCAGGCTGCGGCCCGCCCCGGGCAGATGTGTGCTCCAGTTGAAGGGGGATCTTTTATGCTCACCCTGGGAGCATGTCAGTCTGGGCAGGCCGCCAGAGCCCCAGGGCTTGTGGCTGAGAGCGGGAGGGAGGCGGACTGTGGCCCAGCCTGAGGACCCACCAGGCCTGGGGGTGGGAGAGGCAGGCCTGGACCTGGGAGTCGCCTCGGGGGGGGGGGGGGAGTGTCCCGGCCCCTCCTGAGCCTTGGGGGCCCTGTCCACAGGTCCCAACAACTCCCCTTCCTCCCACAGACTCCACCCTGGGCCAGATGGCTACCAGCGTGCGTCTCCCAACCCTGTCACCACCTGCCCAGGACAGAGTGTTCTTTGCATTCATTCAATTCATTGATTCAACAAATCTTCATTAAGCACTTGATCAGGGGCTGGAATTCAGAACTGATTCTCACAGGCCAACAGTTAAGCAGAGGGGACAGTCAACACAGTAAACATTACGTTTCATAGATAATTAGAAGGTGGCCAGTGCCACGCAACTCAGGCCAGGAAAGGGAGGAAAAAGGTGCCGGGGGTGGGGGGGGGGGGGCGGGCGGCGATGTCCAGAGGCTTCCCTGAGGGAAAACCAGAAGGAAGAGAGGGCTGGTATCATGTGGACATCTGCGGGAAGAGTGTCTGAAAGGTGGCAAGGCCTGTGCAAAAAAGCCCTGAGGCAGGATGGTGCCTGGCTTGTGGGAGAAGAAAGGATATCAAGGACCCAGGGGGTGGGTGAAGATGATGAGGACGCTGAGACAGCAGTGGGTGAGGCAGGTCTGTTGCCTAAATCTGCTCTGGACTCCCCAGTGCCTTTGGAAGGAAACCCCAATCCCTCCGCACCATCCAGTTAGCCCCCCATCCTTCCTCACCATTCCTGGACTCTACAGACAGTGCCTCTGCTGCGCTGAGCCCCTGGCACCGTCCCTCCTTCGGTGCTACCTCTGGCACGGGCTCTGGGGGCACCTTCGGACCTCCACTCAGAAGCCTGCTCCCTCTCTAGCTGGGGCAAGTCCAGGCTGGAGGCCCTGAAGCCCAGACAGTCTGGGCACCCTCCCTCTGAGTGAAAAATAATTTAAGAACAAGAAGACAAAACGAGGCCAGGGCTTTGGCAGGCCCCAGACCAGTGACTGTCCCGGAGTTTAAGCCTCAGGGGCTGCCGGACTCAAAGAATACTGAGATGTCTGATCAGACATGGGTGGCAGGACGGTTGGCTTAGGAAAGAGAGGGTGATGTGCCCCAGGTCTTAGAGCCACACACGCAAACACCATTGTGCTCTGGGGGTCCCGCCCAGAGTGGCAAGTGACCTCAGCTTCATGGTGTCTGCAGTGAGGATGTCCTCAGTTCTGCTAACCTAGGATTCAGCAGGGTTTTCCTTTTCTCACAGAGATCACTCTCCCCGGTGGATGGGGCGGGACAGCCAAACCTGATGACCCCCAGCACCTCTGTCCTACTTCGTTCCAGCTCTGTCTTCTGCTGCTGGGCAAGACCCCCAATCCCTCCCTTGCTGCCAACCGGTGTGAGACCTTGGGGTGCCCGCACCTTGCGGTGCTCTGGGTGGGGTGTCCCAAGGAGAGGATGCATAGCCTCCTCTGTGGGCCCAGGGATGCCCGTGGGGTACTTCCAAAGAGCACCGGCAACGTGCCGTTTCGTCTAATGGACACCCCAGCCCTCTGCCCTTCTGCCCTCCCAGATTGGGACCCCGAGACACCGGTTCCTGAGCCTCCTAGCACTTGCCAAATATGAACCCATGGACTCTTGAGACTTGGCTGCTGTCACTTCTTCACCCCACTCTGGGGAAACTGAGGCAGGCTCCAGCAGGCTGTTAACAAGAACGCCCCCCAGCGGCACAGAGCGCACACTGCCGTGCTCATTAAACGCTTACAGATGGAGGGATGGATACTTAAGTACTTACAAAGAAAGCTTACAAAGCTGCTTGTGAGTGGTCCCAATTTGGCTAATTACGCGTCCAAGTGAGGGGCATCTGTGAGGGGAGGGTCTTTTGGGCTAGGAGGACCAGAGAGGGCTGCTAAGGAGGCCGAGCCTCGCTCGCCTCGCCACAGCACCCCCCACGCTCCAGGAAGGCCCGCTTCTGCCCCAGGCTCTGCCGGCCAGAAGCTCCCGTACGTCCCGTCTGGACCCAGTGCAGAGCGCAGCAGGAAGCAGATGGACAGGGCCCTGGCCTCCCAGGGGACACAGAGCCCCAGCAACCCAGTGCGCACGTGTGCCTTCTGACTTCGGGCGACGAGGGAGGCTGCACCTGAGCCCCGGCAGCTTCCCCAGCGAGGGGCCAGCTCGTCATCACCTCCTCCCCCGCCACAGCCCAGCCACGACACGGGTGCCCAGCCAGTGTTGCTTCGTGATCTCCACAAAGTGTGAGTGGTGGGTGCCCCCAAGGAACCCCAGGGTGCAGGGAGGTTGGGCCAGCTGTGTCCAGGGCCAGGCTGGTGCAGCCCCAAGAGCCCTCTGTAGAGGAGGGGCTCCGCTGGCCCCTAGAGCCTGCTCCACGGCAAGTGCGTAGCGCCCTCTGGTGACGGCCAGGGGGAAGGCCGGGTCCGCAGCTCCCCCAGCCCAGCGGCTGGGTTCAGCTCTTCCCGGTGACCTGGGGGTGGGAGGGGGCTGTATCACGGACACCCGTTCTGCCCACAGAAGCCCAGGGAATACTTGCAGCTGACAGTGTGGCCGCCAGAGCTCAGCGGGGGTGGGGGCACCCCGGTCAGCTCCATTTCAGAGCCTGGAGTCTCAAACTGGCAGTTCGCGGGCCAGGCTTGACCTCGCGGGCGTCATTACGCTGGAGTTTTTGCCCACATTGAAAATTAAGAATTTCACATGCAAGCCCCAATTTCTGGCTGCTACGGACACTTGGGAATAGCTGGCTCAGGGCTCCTTGGCCTCCGGTTCCTCCTGACCCCAGAGGGGAGGTATGAGATGACCACACTCCCTAGGAGTGGCTGCGGGGTCACTCCTCCTCTGTACCAAGCAGGAGGCCTACATGGCACGGGCCAGAGCCCCCAGGTTTGGCGAGGACGAAGCTCATGAGGCCCTACCTCCTGTGATCTGCTCCCATGGAGTGTTCCCCAGACCCTCAGCCCCACCCATGTTTGTTGCAGTTGTCAGGCTGGGCTGTGCAAACAGGGACTCCCTTTCTCCTGGGGGCCGGCTCAGAAGGGCCACCTCCCTACCACAGCACTGCCCTTTGGGGCTTTCTAGGCCTCAGTGGCCCCCCTTCAGCTGGACAAAGTCCCAAGGGGCTGGCTCCACTACGGACACCTGCCGGGATCCATCAGGAGGGCCTGCCCCACCCCCCACCCCCTCACCTCCCACTCAAACCACAGGGAGCTTCCTGCCCAGGGCAGGTGGGTGCCAGGCAGCTGTGGGTGGGGGTTGTCTGTTCTGTCCTGGGGGGCCCGTGGGAAGGATTCCCAGGTGCCCCTGTCCGGTCCTCTTTGACGGCAAGAAACAAACTCAGAGGGAAGGGCTGCTGTGTGGAGGGAACCAGCTGGTGAGCCCCCCCCCATTCCCAGACCTGCCACAGGCCCGGCCCCTCCGCCCCCCCCCCCCCCCCGCCCTGGTTCTCCTGCTGAGACCCTGGGCCGGCGCACACAGGAGCCTGGAAAGACGGACACGGGTCAGCCTTTATTGGTGAGCAGGCAGGTGGCGGGCAGGTCAGGACGCAGCTCTGGCGGGATGGCCACCACACCACTCCTCCACAGCCAGGCGGGGATGTCGGGGGCCCCGCCTGCCTCGAGCTGTCCCCACACACAACACAGACTGGAGGCGACCCGGCAGCACAGACCTCAGACAGACAGGCAGGCACGATATGCTCCCACCGCACAACCCGTGACTTTCTGCAAAGGGCCCCAACGAGGCCCAGCAGCCTCAGGAGGTAGAGCCCCACAAGAAGGCCAGTCTGCCCTTCATGACCCCCAAGATGGGGTGGGATGCCGAGGGGATGGGCTGGGGGGACGGGAGGGACAGGTGTCTGCGTGTGTCGGGGGGGGGGAGGACAGCGAGGGGACAAGTGGGCAGCGAGGGGATGGGCAGAGGGCACCAGTAATCTCAGGGCTTCCTCAAGGCGCTCACAAAATATTTACAAAGGAAAACCAAAACTCCTAAAGAATAGAATTCTACATGTAGAAAACCCTAGTTTAGTTTTAAAAAGGAAAGAAACGTGAGCTGACCCACACTGTGGTCTGCTTTCGTGGGGCGGGTCTCCTTTAAGAGGAAAGAACGTGGACTCTGCGAACAGCAGACACTGAGCTGCTCCGGACAGAGGCTGGAGGCCTGTGTGGGGGCAGGACAGACGCTCAGACAGCGGCCCGAAGCTGGGGGGGTGAGGTGGGGCGGGTGGGGAGGGGTA
The DNA here is from genome assembly GCF_014898765.1 of Herpailurus yagouaroundi. Classification (NCBI taxonomy): domain Eukaryota; kingdom Metazoa; phylum Chordata; class Mammalia; order Carnivora; family Felidae; genus Herpailurus; species Herpailurus yagouaroundi. The sequence continues at coordinate 56,089 of NW_024412565.1, forward strand.
GTCCGCCCTCCCCTCCCCCCCCCCCGCCCCTCCTCACCTCAGTTGGCGTTCCTCTGGCGAACGTTCTTGCCTTTGTCGTTGATGTGCCCGCTGCTCTTCCTGGGGAGGGACGGAAGGCTGACGGACGCTCGGGAAGACACGACGGTGTCCCTGCTCCCACCCACCACGTGCAGGGTGCAGGCTATCCAGGCCAGCAGCCCCTCCAGGCTCTGCCCGGGGAACGCTGCCTGCCTGCTAGCCCAGCAAGGCCACGACTTACAGAGGAGCGGAGCCGGTGTCCTCATCTGTGCAGACGCGCGGCCACATGTAGAGAGAGGACAGGCCATCAGGAAGTGTCCCAGGACAAAGCCCCTCGTGGGCTGGCACCGGTCCTGCTGGGCCCTGCCCTCAGTTTCCCTGACTGGTAAGTGCAGGCAACCGGCCCGGCTGCCGGCACACGCATCCTCAAAATGAGCTGTCTGGGGTCATGGCCCGAGGGGTGCCTGGGAGCCCTGCCCGCTCCCCACGAACTCGGCCCGCAGGAGCCAGGCAGGGGCCAAGTTCAGGTTTCCTGAGCTCTGTCACGTGCAAAGTCAAGAGCATGCTTGGTGCCTACAACCCTTGGGCCCTCAGCAGCCGCCATGGGCGGGGGCAGAGCAGCCAAGAGGACAGCCACTCCCCTCGGAGGTCACCCACCTGCAGCCGAGTGAGGGAGGACAGCGGGGCAGACCAGGCAACAGGCGAGCAGACCTCCAGCCGGGGACCCGTTTGACCCCACAGCGCCCTCCTCTGTCCCGCACTCCCGGACAGTGGCCTGCCCCCACCCCCCACCCCCCCTGCACAGCGAGCAAAGGGCCTGTGGGCTCACCGTCCAGGACCTCGTCCGGCTTCCGTCGCTTCTCATAGATGAAGATCACAGTGACCAGCACCAGCACCTCGGCCACGATGCCCAGGAACGGCCAGAGGGCGGCAAAGCGGTTTCGCACGCGCAGCGTGACAACAGCCTGGCTGGTGCCCTCCGAGTTGGTGCCGTTACAGGCGTACCTGCCGGGGTCCGTCTCCAGGTCCAGGCTCAAGATGTGCAGCTCCGTCTTCGTCTCCGAGGACACCACGAAGAATTTGTTCTGGGAGCTGTTGCTGATGACCTGGGGGTGGGCGGACTTTGTAGGGGCCGGGGCCGGGGCCGAGGCGGAGGCCAGCTCTTCCCCCGGCAGGCGTGGGCCTCACCTGGTCACCAGAGCTTTCCATCTTGTACCACACCCAGTCGCTGACCGGGGGGAAGGAGTCAGACTTGCAGCCTAGCACGACCGACTCCCTCTCGGTGGCGTGCTCGGACTTCTTCACGGCCTTGATGTTGGGGAGCCCTACAGGGGTAACCGAGCAAGGCAGGAGCCTGAGCCCATGACCCTGGAGGAGGAGCTGTACCTCTCTGGGGGTCCTTCTGGCCCCCACCCCCGCCCCAGATGCCCCCGAGGGCCCCCAGAGCTCACCCTTCACCTCGATGCTGGTCTTGCCTGCTTGCTCTGGGAGGAAGACGCACCAGTACTCACCGGAGCGGTCATCCAGGTCCACCCTGCAAACAGACGCGCAGCAATGAGCGGGGCTCGTGGTGGGGACGGACGCCATCCTGTCCTCGGTGAAGTTCAAACCTCTGCGAGCAGCAGGGGACTCCCACCGGGGGCCAGAGCCAGGCCACACTCGGGAGTCCCTGCAGGGCACGAGGGCACAGGCTGCCCACTTCCCATCAGAGAGAGACGAGGAGGCATGGGTGGCAGATGGAACCGGTCCCCCCAACTGACTGACCCGGCGCCTGCATCGATGAGCCCCTGTGCCCAGTCACCCCTGAAACCAGACTCTGGTTCTGGAGCTGGCTCAGGCATCGACTAAGACCAGGCTTCAGAGCAGGGTGGCACAGAGGCCCCAAGACCTCAGGGAGCCAGGTGCTTGGGGATTCCGGGCTGGGAGACCCCAGGTCTGCCTGCCCTCCTCAGCCGGCACCCCGGAGAAAGAAGGGAAGGGTCTTGGAGTCCAGCCTTACATTCAGCAGCCAGGGGACCCTCGCTGGATGCCAGGCCTTGGCCATCTCAGACCCCAGAAGCCTGGGCTTCTCACACTGAGGGATCTGAGCAGAGCTTGTGTCTAACGTCTGTCCAAAGCAGGCCCGCCGACTACAACCCCAGTTCTGATTGACCAGAGAGGCCGTGAGCAGCAGCACGGTGTGGGAGCAGGGGCAGGAAGGGGCCTGGGGGTGACGCCTGCAGGCTGAGATGGGGCCCGGTGTGTTTGCGGGCCCTGAGGCAGGCCCCACTCACTCATACTCTGTCTTCAGGTCGGGCAGCGCGTCTTCCTTCAGCACCTTGCCCGCCTTCACCCAGCGGTGGCCGACGATCTCAGTGGTGCTGTGGTTCAAGGCACAGGTAAGGCGTGTTTTGGAGCCAGCATCGTCTACAGATGTCCAGATCCCACTCCCTAGGTGGCCACAGGAGAGAACATTGGCAAAAGGTAAGGGAAAGAAAGGACCCAAACCCAGGACCCTGAACCACCTGCCCACCTTTCCCTGTGGCAAGCGTGCAATGGCCCAGACACCCCAGGCCATCCACACTGTCCTGAGCCGGCCCAGAGGAGAGGAGTCCTGAATCACACCTGGCTCCTTCTGGAAGGACACCTTCTGTGGAGTTAAAGGAGCCTGGGGTCTGCAGAGCTACTGCTGCAGAGAAGAGGGCTTGATGAAGGTTCTGTCGGGAAACATTCTAACCAGCTGGGCCTCAGGTGTTGGAAACAAAAGCCAATAACCACCCTGGGCCCCAGAACCTGGCCAAGACATGGACTGCTGGGTCCAGCCCAGCACAGACCTGAAAGTCCTTTTGTAGTAAAAAAGTTTTTTTTAATGTTTATTTATTTTTGAGAAAGACAGACAGACTGTGAGTGGGGGAGGGGCAGAGAGAGAGGGAGACACAGAATGAGAAGCAGGATCCAGGCTTCGAGCTGTCAGCGCAGAGCCCGACGCGGGGCTCGAACTCATGAGCTGTGAGACCATGACCTGAGCTGAAGTTGGACTCTTTTTTTTATTTTCTAATTTTTTTTAAGTTTTATTTATTTATTTTTGAGAGAGAGACAGAGTGAGTGGGGGAGGGGCAGAGAGAGAGAGAGAGAGAGAGAGAGAGAGAGAGAGAGAGAGAGAATATCCCAAGCAGGCTCCACACTGTCAGCACGGAGCCTGATGCGGGGCTTGAACTCATACACCGCGAGATCATGACCTGAGCTGAAACCTAACCCTAACCCTAACCCTAACTGAGCCCCCCCAGGCACCTCCGAAATTCCGCTTTTAAAAGATAAATCTGGGGTACCTGGGTGGCTCCATCGGTTGGGCGACTGACTTCGACTCAGGTCATGATCTCACGGTTCAGGAGTTCGAGCCCCGCGTCGGGCTCTGTGCTGACAGCCTGGAGCCTGGAACTTGCTTCAGATTCTGTGTCTCCCTCTCTCTCTACCCCTGCCCTGCTCACATCCTGTGTCTGTCTCTCAATAATGAGTAAATGTTAAAAAAAAAAAAAAAAATAAAAAGTTAAAAAAAAAAAAAAGATAAATCTAAGGGCGCCTGGGTGGCTCAGTCAGTTAAGCCTCTGACTTTTGGTTTCAGCTCAGGTCTCACAGTTGGGGAAATGAAACAGCACACAGGAGTCTGCGCTGACAACACAGACCTACTTGGGATTCTCTCTTTCCCTCTTTCTGCCCCTCCCCTGCTCGTGCTCTCACTCTCAGGATAAGTAAACATCAAGAAAAAAAAATTGAAAGAAAAAAAAAGATAAATCTACTGGGGGTACCTGGGTGATTCAGTCAGGTAAGCGTCTGACTTCTGATTTTGCCTGAGGTCATACTTGCACAGCTCAGAGGAGTTCGAGCCCCATGTCGGGCTCTGTGCTGACAGAGCAGAGCCTGCTTGGGATTTTCTCTCTCTCAAAATAAACATAAAAAAAAAAAAAAAAGTTCTTCTCCCTCTGCCCCTCCCCTGCTCACATACTCTCTCAAAAATAAACAAACAAATAAATAAACAAGTGAATCTAGCACAGTCCCAGCCGCCATTCCCTGGAGGCCCCTGCAGAACCCCCCACCCCTCCTCCCATCAAGGCAGGGCCATCCGAGGTGGGTACCTCCCACCGGGGCAGGGCCTGCTGGCTCCAGCTGCCCCGTCCTGGACGGCACCTTCTTCAGGAAGGTCAAGAGCGCACCCCCACTTGCCACTAAGCCTCTCTGTAGGGACAACCAAGGCACTGCTGGTGGACTCCCAGGGCCTGGCCCTTCTGTTCAATTTCCAACTAGGCAAACCTCCCCACTGGCTTGAGACGTTCTCTTTAGGAATCGAAAATCACTTAGAACCAGGGGCGCCTGGGTGGCTCAGTCGGTTAGGCGTCCGACTTCAGCTCGGCTCATGATCTCACAGTCCGTGAGTTCCAGCCCCACGTCGGGCTCTGTGCTGACAGCTCAGAGCCTGGAGCCTGCTTCCGATTCTGTGTCTTCCTCTCTCTGCCCCTCCCCCACTCACACTCTGTCTTAAAAATAAATAATAAAAACATTAAAAAAAAAAAAAATCACTTAGAACCAGACGGTAAGAAGCCTGCTGAGGCAAGGAGGCTTGAGCCAGGGAGGGCTGCCCTCCAGGGACCAGAGTTCAGGGAGAGAGACTGTCAGGCGCTCAAGGGGACCCAGCGTCGAAGGTGAGGGGCATGGAGCTATGGGAATGAACCAGGAGGGCCCCCCCCCACTTCCCTCCACACCAGACGCTGGGCATCGGTGAAGCAGCAGACCCATCCTTGTGCACGTCAGAGCCCCATCCCGGGGCTCAGAGCAGGTGTCACAGGGACGCTCTGGTGCCATCATCCTGGAATTCCACATTGTCCCCAGCTCGCCTCCCCGGTGACATATGCCCCAGAGGCGTCCCTTCTAGAAGACCACGCCCAGATGATGTGGGCACAGAGATCCATCCCGGGGCTATTGGCAATAAGCTTCTTTTCCATCCAGTCTGCAGGGAGACGCCTACAGCACAAAACTGGGTGAAAAACCGGAATGTGAGCCTGTATTTAAAAAGCCACAGTGTGAAGTAAGAAGCGACAAGAAGCAGGCTCTCCCGTCCAGAGACCGGGTCGGTCATTAAGAAAATTTAACCTGACCCAAAGGGCAGCAGGCGAGCTTTACTGGAGAGAGATCACTGAATCCTCCCCTCCCCTGTCCTGCTACAGACTGGCCACAGGCAGGCACTTCCAGTCTGGGGAGCGGTGGCCTCTTTGTGTGGAAGAGGCAGGACCTGAGGCCAGTGGAGGGCAGGACACAAGGTCCCAGGACTCTAGACGGGCAGGGGAAGGGGCAGACAGCTCAGCAGCAGCCAGACAGGAGCTACAGGGAGGCTCCTCTCTGCTGCCCTAGGCACTACCCACCCTTGGCGTGTGCACACACACGCAGCACACGAACACAGCACCACACACACACGCACGCGTGCACACACACGGGGGTGGCCACGGGCGTGCACACACACACACAGCACGTGTATGCACGCGTGGACACATGGGTTCAGACACATACACACGACACGTGAGTACAGACGTATACACGTGTGTGCAGACACACACCCAAAGCACACACAGGGACACGTGCGTGCACACACTCACGGCTTCAATTCCGTATCGGAGGGCGCGGGCTACCGCTCTGGGGCAAGGTGGACCTTCATGCCTGCCCCTGGGGTGGCCCAAAGCCCATTCACAGGACTCAAAACAGGCACAATCCCAAGCAGGCAGAAGGGTGAAGCTGGGGCTCTGTGGCTGCCCTGAGCCCTCTGTGGCTGTGCTGTCTCTTCAGAAGGATCACCTCCTGGCAACCCACATTTCTCAGGAGTCAAGATTTCCCAAGATTGCAAAACCCAACAGCCGGTGCAGAGCCGGGAGGGTGAGTCAGGGCAGGAAGTGAAGCCAGAGAATACTCTCCTCCTAGACTCGTCTGTGCCCTTGTCCCCTCACCCAGAGGCTGCTAGAAAGGTCAGTCCGATCTTACCCAGCCGCGCCCTGCCTCCCTGGGAGAGAAAGAAGTCGCCCAAAGGCCACAGGCCTGAGGGCCACTTCCACCAGCAGGAGCAGTGAAGGCCGGGGCACAGCTTCCCCCACCCTGCCTCCCTCCTCCGAGGAACCACAGGCTGACACCCCTGCCCTGACCTGAGGGTAGCACACAGCAGGGAACTGAGACACGCCCCACCTGGCCCAGCGGATTGAGGGGGGAGGGCACCCGTGGAATTCACAGGGACCCTAAGGGCCACAGGGACAGGAAGGAGGAACAAGGGAGAACATTTGACCCCCCCCCCATTTTGGCCATGTGACTGTGACCCACGTTCTCAAGTAAAGTCACCTTCATCTAAAAACAGCCACCCCTCCTCCCTGACCTCAGGCTGCTGGGCAGGGCACAGGGCCAGGCAGGCCTTATGGGAAACAGCCCACGAGCTCGGGATGAGACTGAGGCTCCCGGCACCCACCCTCCTCCCCACCCAACTCAGCAGCTCTACTCAGGTAGGAGGAGCAAGAGAACATTTCTGGGATGCCAGGCGTGGGTTCTGGGCCTCTCCACCCTCCCCTCCCCTCCATCTGGCCAGGAGGCCGCTCCTGCTCCCTTCACCTGAGGCTCGGGCCAAATCACCAGCCCGCAGGACCCAGCTAGCAACCTGGTGCCCATGTGTGCCCTCCCAACCTGGTGCATCAGGACAGCGGGGCCCTGGACAGTCCCAGGGAGAGCAGGGGTCCCCCTGGCAGAGCTCCTGAAACAAGTTTCTGGGGAGCTAGCTGATCCAGCCACGAGGGGTGAACACGGTCACTAATTCACACGTCCCAGCAGAAAAGGGACGCGTGGTATTTGTGAGGGTCCCCAGGAAAGGTGACAAAGTAAAAAGGTCCCAGGTGGATTCAGACACGGCACAGACACACCTAGACAGACTCCCCAGCACACACACCCTACGTGAGACGCAGGGCTTCCAGCTACAGCTCTGGTGCCTGGTCCCAGGAAACAGGTGAAAAGGCGCTAACCCAGGGCTTCCCCCTGACGGGAGGAGCAAACGCAGAGACTTCCTTACCGCCCCCCCCCCCCGCCCGCCGCCGTCCCCGGGGCCGTCCGTGGCCACCTCCCGCCAGGGAGAGCTATTCCTGAAGGGCTCCAGCGGCCAGGGACCCGCTGGCGGGCAGTGAGCCATGGCCACGCCAGGCGCCAAGGCCCTTGCCCAGAGGCGTTCAATGAACAGCCGTTCTGATCATAAGGAAGAGGAAAGAGGCCAATTGAGCTCCTGAAGTGGGTCAGGAGTAAGTGGGTAAAGCTCCCACAAGAGGCAGCTCCTCCTGCCCCCCACCCCCAGCAGACACTGTGACCCTGCACTCCTGCCTCCCCAGACCCTTCTCTGCACTTTGTTCCCTACATGCCCATCACTATAAATCTTTAACCCAAAACAAAACGGGAAGTCTCGATCAAGGAAGAAAATTTCTATCAGGCAAAAGAGAGGCTGTCCCGCTTTCCCCTGAAAAATTCGCTTTGATCCATTTTCCCCTGAGCGTTCTCTACACGGTGCAGACCTCCCAGAAATAAGTGCTGTTTGGGACTCCGTTAAAAACACCCTCTCAACACATCCTGCCCAGAACTGGGCTGCCAAAGCGACCTCACGGTGACCTTGGAACACGTCCCCTCCAGCCCTGGGCCTCAGTTTCCACTCCTGTTAAAGGAGGAGGGTGGACCAGCTGCCACCTCACTCTGTGGCCTGGAATCAGACAAAACCAAAGGAAGCAGAGCGTGCTGGCTTCCTGCCGGAGGTTTCAGGGTTTGGGCAAACACCAGGGGGCAGGTGCCTACCCAGAGCGAGACATGGGACCTAAATCCTGGGAAGAATGACAATCCCTTCCTGTGCCAGACAGCCCACCGGCTTCAGGGGCGGGCATTCCTCAGTCCTTGGTTCCAGCGTCCACGTGAGGGCCTGTGGAGGCGGCCACCGCTCCAGGCCGCACAGGCTTGCCAGGGCTCGCGGGATCCCGGGGCCGCGCCAATGCACCCCGCGGTGGCACTGGCACGCCGCGGGCGGGGACCCCGCCGGTTGAGAGGGGGCCGCTCCTGGACTCCGGCCCGGGCCTCCGCCGCCGGACGCGGGGACGGCGGAAGGGCGGGGCTCCGCCTCCAGACCCCATCCCAGGTCCCCCTCACCTAGGGGTCAGGCCAGCCCTCGGACCCCTCGCGTTCCCCGGCCGCCGGGGTTTAGGGACTCCACCTGCAGGGCCGCCTGGCGGGCCCCCGCTGCCGCGGCTGAGCCTCCACCCGCGCCGGGCAGGACCCTCACCTGCTCCCGAGCCGCCCTCGGCGCTCAGCAGCGCCAGCGCCAGGACCACGAGCTGCCGCACCGCCATATCGCCCCCGTCCGTGCCGTCCCCGCCACCAACCGCCGCCCGCGGCACTATAAGAACCGGGAGGGGCCGGGCGCGCGCGCGCAGGGAAACGTCGCGGGGCGGGGCGGGGCGGGGGCGCGCACGGCACGCCAGCCGCCCCCTGCGCATGCGCGCGGACGCACATACGCACGCGTCGGCCCGAGCGGGAGCCTGCAGCGGTGCCACGTGACCCTGGCGGCCACGCCCCACGGGCTAGGGGCGTGGTTGCGTTGCTAGGAAACGGGGGCGGGGCCTGCGAGGGTTGGGCTGGGCCCCGCCTCTGTTTCCTCAGCCTCTCGCAGTGTGATGACAGAACAGATAAGTGCGTGCTCTGTAGAGGTTAAAATACTCGCTTTATGTTATGTGCATCTTACCACAATACGGAAAAGAAACAAAGCGTTAAGGGAGGCGGTGGGGATCCCTGTGAACAGGTGGGATGTGTGCCTTGGGCTGGGGTGGGCTGCCAGATTTAGCAAATAAAAATACCTGGATGGCAGTTAAGTGTGGATTTCAGGTGGAGAGCCAGTAATTTCTAAATGTAAGTATCCCGTGCAACATATGGACGTGGCTGTGCAAGAACATTCGCTGTTTATCTGAAATTCACACTAACTGGCTGTCCTGTATTTTGTCTGGAAAACCCATCCTGAGGTTCCCCATGCTTTACAACAAATACTTTTTTAATTTTTTAAGATTATTTATTAAAAACTTTTTAAATTTATTTACTTATTTTGAGAGAGAGAGAGCGAGAGAGAGAGAGCACTAGCAGAGGAGGGGCAGAGAGAGGGAGAGAGAGAATCCCAAGCAGGCTCTGAGCTGTCAGTGCAGAGCCCGGTGTGGGGCTTGAACTCACAAATCATGACCTGAGCCAAAACCAAGAGTCGGGGGCTTAACTGAGACTGAGCCACCCAGGTGCCCCTATTTTTTTAAGATTTTATTTTTAAGTCATCTCCACGCCTAACACGGGGCTTGAGCTCATGACCCTATGCTCTTCTGACTGAGCCAGCCGGGTGCCCCCACAGCAAATACCTTGTTAAATGACAAAATAATTTCAAAAAACAAAACAAAACAAAACAAAACAGGTACTCTATTGTTCATGATCTTGGGTTAGGCAGTAGTTTCTTACTTGTGACACGAAAAGCCTGAGCAACAATAAGAAAATAGATAAATAGGATTTCATCAAAATTAAAAACTTTGTGTTTCAAAGAACACCAAGAAGGAAGTGAAAGATCAACCCACAGTATGGGAGAAAACACTGGGAAATCATAGATCTGATAAGAGACTCACATCCAATATAAAGAACACTTACAATTCAATTTAAAACAAGTACAAATAGGGGTGTGCTCAGGTGTGCTGATACCCTTTTGCAAGAAACATTTACATTCACAAGGCAAAGTCCCTGTGTAAGGGTGTGTCCCTTCAGAAACCTGTAAGGAGGGGAGGCGAGGAGTTGAATGTGCTGCAGCCTTGCCCCCCCCCCCCCA
>NW_024412565.1:66380-80979 GCF_014898765.1 Herpailurus yagouaroundi
GCCTCCCATAACACACTCCCCACCCCCAGCGTCATCTTTGGCTTTCTCTGAAGGTGATGGCTTCCGTACTTCTGAGTGTTACTCGGTTTTCGCGACTGTCTCCCATTCAGTACATGTGCTACTAAACTTCTGCTTGTTTTTCTCCCGCTCATCTGTTTTACATCCATTAATCATTGGAGCAGCCAAAGCACCTGAAAGGGAAGCAGGGAAACTTTTCTGCCCCTTGTGGGTAAAGGGAGGGCTGCTCTAGATTGGAGCTGCTTCTTGAAGGCTGTGCTGTTCAGAGAGGCAGCAGCCGCGGGAGGTGAGCTGCAAGTCTGAGAACAGCCGGTCGGGAGTGGGGAGGAGGCAGTGTCGGGGCTCAAGGGCTACGTGCGGAATGAGGCGGAAAGCAGCCAGCTGGCTTCAAAGTCCCTCTGGCCTGGATAGAATTCCACGGCCCCCTTTCCTGCCCTCCCTGGGCTGGGCTGAGGACAGATCTCGTGGGAAATATTAGGGCCACCAGGCAGTCTTTGCTTTTGTTTATAAAACCAAGCTGTGTCCTCTCCAAGGCCCAGTTTTCTGGTTCCCTCTCTGGAAAGTCTTCCCTGTCTCCTCCCACTGGTCAGATGGATCCCTTTGCTGCTCAGTCCTGGCCCCACCTGGGGCAGGAGAAGCCTTCTAGGGCCACTCCATTGTCAGATTTAGCAAATAGAAAGGCAGGACACCCAGGTACATTTGAATTTCAGATTTAAAAAAAAAAAAAAAAAAAAAGGAGTGATTTTAAAAGTGTTAGTCTATCCCATGCAGTATCTGGGGTAGACTTATGCTAAAATGTATCTGTTCTATATCTGATCTGCTCAAAAGCAGCTTCATCACCCGCTGTCATTTCCCTCATTTGCACTGGTCCCCTCTGTGACCTCGTGTCCAACCCAGCTGGGTGTGAGAGGAGGGACACAGGGTACCCTCCTCACTCCGCGCCCCCACCCCTGTTCTCTAGGCCTGCACCCTCACTGGGACGGTCCCAGACTCCGGATCTGGACATCTTCCTCAGACAGAAAGGCAAGGAAGCAGCCCAGCTCTCTGGCCTGGTTCTGCAGCTTTGCTCTGTGCAGCAGCCGGGCTGTGGGTGCGAAGAAGGCAGGGAGCCCGTCCTCTGATGCAGCATCTCTGGAGACCCGCAAACCTTGCCCCTGCCGACCCCTCAGGCCTCACTGGCCCATGTCCTGCCTCGGAGTCCTGCCGTGTGGTGCCGCTGGCTCCCTCCCTGCACCCCAGTGACCACCAGACTGTCCTGGGCAGCGTGTCTTCAGGACCTCAGCCCCAGCATGCCACCCCTGCCCCATCACAGGACACGGCGTCCGCTCTGGTTCATTTGCCTTCTGCTTTTTCTTCCAAAACCTCTCAGGGGCGCCCAGCCAGCTCAGTCAGAGGCGTTTGCAGCGCTTCACCTCAGGGTTGTGAGTTCAAGCCCCACTTTGGGCTTAGAGGTCACTTAAATAAGCGTAAAAAAACAAAAGAAAACAAAACAAAAAACAACCCTCAAACTCATAGATGAGGAGATGACATCAGACTTTCATTCTGTTACCCATCTGTCCACTGCTAAAATGTTTCAGCTTAGTTTTTTATGTGCGTTTTTCTGAAAGGGGGAGCTTTGAAATCCACCCCCTCCAGGCAGTGACGGAAGGAGGACAGGGCAGGTTTTCTTCTGGTGTTAGGGAGCCCTGGGAGGGGTTTGAGCCAGGGCGGTCCGTCCTCTGCTGTGTTCTAGGGAGACATCAGAGCCGCCCAGGGGAGAGGGGCCTGAGACGAGGGCCAGCAGCGGACGGGGCAGGCCCTACCCTCTGGCTGACGTCCGGACGAAAGGGCTATTCTGGCACAGACCCAGAGCAGGGGCCGTGTGATCATGGGGGCAGACTCGGGATTGACACAGCCACAAGCAAGTGAGACCCGGGGCCTCCAGGAGCTGGAGGAGGCAGGAAGGACCCTCCCCGCTGGAGCCTGTGGAGGCGGGAGCCCAGCCCACCTCGACCTCTGACTTTTGGTCCCAGAATGTGGGAAGATAGAGTCCCATTGTTCTGAGTTCCTGCTGTGTGGCTTTGATGCCCCAGATCACACTATGTCATCAAAGCATCAGAGACCACCTTGGGCGGGTGCTGGGTCCCCAGGCAGGCAGGGTGGGGCACCTGCTTATTCCTGTCGGTGGCCTCCCGTTCAGCTGGGGGTCAGTTGGGGGGGAGGGGGGCGGGGGGAGGAGCCCTGCTGGGCCAGGAAGGAACAGCCAGGCGGGGAGATAAGCCTTCTCCCGGGACAGCAGCAGGCGGGCCTCCCCTAATCTGCAGCCAGACGGAGCCATGCCAGACCCCTGACGAGGCTCGAGGCCTCGGCGCGAAGGAAGAGGAAGCTGCTTGGCGCCTGGGAGCACACCTCTAAATGCAGTCTCACCTGAGGATGTCTGTTGAAGAACAATAAAAACCATAGCTTCCTGCAAAACCAGTGGGGACCTCGGTCCTAATGGGCGCGTGTGGGCAGACAAGTGCTTCAAGGCAGCTCACAGCAGCCAATGAAACAGCCCCAATGTCCATCGGCAGGTGGACGGACACACACAAAAGGTGGACGTCCACCGCGAAAGGTTCATGCCCCTCGGCTGCGAGCAGGAGCCAGGCGCCCACCCCCGCCGCCCCCGCGGACAGGCCCTGAACACACGACGCTCAGGGAGGGAACCAGACGCGAGGCGCCACACGGGGGTGTGAGTCCATGTGTGCGAAACGTCCAGAACAGGCTCATCCACGGACGGGAGGGGGTTCGTGGGGGAGGGGCTGGGCGGTGGGGCGTGACTGTGTGGGGACAGAGTTGCTTTCCGGGGAGATGGAATGTTCCAGAGAGGCTGGTCACACAACCCGGTGAATGTACGAACACCCACTGAATTACACACTCTGGATGTTCAGCATTTGCAGGCCTGGCCCCGAAGCGCCCTGGTGGGGGCCCACCCCGGAGGGTCAGCGCCCAGCCTGCCGTGTTGCACTGGGCTCCCGTGGGCACTGGGCCAAGGCCAGCAGCCTCTGGTCCTGCTGCAGGTGACGGGAAGGGGTAGGTGAGTGGGGATGGGGGGAGGAGAGCAGTGGAGGATGGGAAGGCTGGGGGGGGGGGTCCTGGGCTGCAAGCCGTTACCCCTCCACCCTGCCCCCAGCACCTTGAACATCTTGAAGGTATTCTCCATACTGGAGGCCAGTTGTGCTCTGGGTGCTGGGCCGTGGCCCTGATGCTGCGCATAAGGCTGCTCTTGTGTCCTGGGGACGCCCCACAGCCCGCAGCCCCCTCCTGGCTCCTGTCTGGCCAGTCTTCCCCCGTTCCCACCGCTGCCCCGAACTCCAGAAGGCGTGTGTCCAAAAACGCCAAGCCCCTGGCTGGGTTCCCCTCGGCAGGGGCTCCGGCCTTGCCCCGTGCGTGGGCTCTGCCTCAACCAGCGATTTGTCCAGGGGCCAGCATGAAACCTAGGCTGGGTCCAGCGGCACTAGAAACAAGCGCTTTCCATGGGACCCGAGGGGCAGCCGTCCTTGCCGCCAGGAGAGAAAGCCTTCGTGATCCCACGGCTGAGAGGCGGCAGGTTCGTGAGGACCTCTTGTGAGCACCGGGATCCAGCTGTGCCTGACGCTCGTGTCCTCCCAGACTCTGCATTACAGGAGGCAACAGGGGCCTTTTGGTTACCCGAACCAGTGTAGTCTGGGGTCTTTGGTGCTGGCTCCAGGGTGGGTTTATCTGGGCGCTTCACCATGGCATGCAGGCCCCGGGTTCCTCTGGTGTGGACTTTGCCACCCTCGTGGGTCAGCTCTGCCCCTGTGGCTAGGTGGGAGGCACAGTCCTGAGCGCATGAGGACTGCCCCCCAGCTCTGCACAGGCGGGCTCTAGCTTTCTGCAGCGAGACCAGCATGGGCGAGGAGTGGGGGGGCAGACCCTGTGGTGATGTGAATCTCAAGGGTGTTGCCCCTGGGGAGAGAGCCAGGTTAGGGGCAGGGGCCCCACCCCCTCCTGTGACGTTGCTACCTCAGCTCTGAGGCCCCAGACGCCTGATGTTACTAGCCTAGCAGTGGCCCCAAGTCCCCGTTTCCTGAGAGGTTCAGGTTGACAGTCAGGGGCCGTCCCCATCTTGCTCTGACTCCCACTCACCTGCACACAGGCCCCCAAGGCCAGCAGAGGGGCTACGGGCTCCCGTGGTGCCCAGGAAGTCAGCTCAATGAAGACCGTGGTCTGGAACCTCTTGCGTGGGGATTCTCCAAAGCAGCTCTCACCCTCTGGACTTGCCGTGATTAGCCTGTCAGCCTGGGTGGGCCCAAGGTGACAGGAGCACACCTGAGAACGAGGGCCACTCAGTGGAAGCTGAGCCTGGCAGGTGACGGTTTCTTCCTGCAGCTCTAGCGGATTAACGGATTACCACACATTCAGGGCCTGAAGCCACACAAGCTCATTCTTTAACAGCTATGGGGCCAGAAGTAGGAAACGGGCCTCAGGGGGCTAACGTCCGGGTGTGGGCAGTGCTGGCTCCCGTGAAGGCTCCAGGGGAGACCTGCACCCCTGCCTGCTCTGGCTCTCAGGTTACGGGATCAGGGCACGGACATCTCTGGAGCTGTTATTCTGGTGACCACAGGTCTGGGGAGAGACCGCACAGAACCAGTGCCTTGATCAGGCTATGCCTGAAATCCCTGGCCTTGTCACTCACAGAAGCCAATTAAATTCCTTTCTGTTTAAGTCAGTTTGAGTTGGGCATTTTGTCCTGCTACCGAAGGGGTCATTATAAAGGAGAGGTGGCCAAAACAACTGATCACAACAGGCAGATGAATTCACCCAGGTGCAGAGACTCTGGAAACCATTACCGCCCATTTGGTGGCATCCTGTCCTCACCCAGTCGGGTGTGTCAGGCCAGGGATGAGTTCAAGAAAAATCAGCATTTATAGCGTGTGTTCACATGTCCTGTCTAGTTTAGCCGTAACCACCCCCAGGAAGTAGGCTCCATTAGTATCTGGACGGTCAAATTGAATTAACTAAAAATAGAGAGTTCTTGGAATTTCAGATAAACAACAAATACTTTCTAAACATGTCCCAAACACTGCACAGGATATATACCCACCATATTATATATACACATATATACAGTAAGAATGATTTATCTGAAATTTATATTTAACTGGGCAACCCTAATTATTTTAAGGTTTATTTTTCAGAAAGAGAGACAGTGAGAGAGCGGCAGAGAGAGAGAGAGAGAATTCTCAGCACGCTCTGAGCTGTCAGCACAGAGCCCAATGTGGGGTTCAAATTCATGAACCGTGAGATCGTGGCCAGGGCTGAAGTCGGGACGTCTAACTGAGCCACCAGGCGCCCCCGGGGCAACCCTAATTATGATCTCTGTTTTGCAGATAGGTTATGGGATGTGAACCCCAAGGCCTCAGGTATCAGTCAGATCTCTGTGCAGAAGCTTCCTTGGCAGTTGTGTGGGGGACGGTATGAAGGGAACACGATTCCCATGGAGACGTGGGGTCCGCGCCCCTCCCCTCGGGTCTGGGTGGGTGCACGCCCGTGTCCAGCCCTGTGCAGAAGTGGTGCGTGTGACCCCCGAGTGTTGAAGCGGCCTTGCTCCCGGGGTCCTCCCGCCGGAGCCCGTGCCGCCGTGCTGTGAGGACACCCGGACAGGGTGGGGCAGGGACGGGCCACCCCACCGTGCCGTCTGCTTCCAGACCTCCACCAAGGTCTTCTCGTGCAGGCTGCCAGCCCCCCACACCGCTCCCCGGAAATGCCTCTAGGCTGAGGTGAAGGGAGTGCCCAGCCTGGCCTCGGCGCCCTGTGGAGGTTATAAACATGAGCCACTGGCCTGGCCCTGCCTGCACCTGCTCAGCACACGGGCAAGGGTCACACGCCCAGGCTCCCACTCTGGAGGCTGGGTCGCTGGGGATACACCACAGAGCTCAGAGGCCCAAACTAGGTGCAGGAGGAGCGGGAACAGGTGTGGCCGCCACAGTCCCGCCGAGAACACCACTTGAGTCCAGAGGGGCCCCTCCCCGCCCTGCACTTCCCTCCGGGTTTAAGAAAAGCCAGAGATGAAGGGTGAAACCTTCCACGTTTTAATGGAGAAACATCATTCAGGTTAAAACACCACCAGACCGCGAGGGCAAACCGGGAGAGGCGTGTGCAGGCCGCCGTGGGGATCTGTGTGCACCCTGGATGTACCTGCCCCTCTGGCCCGTCCCCCACCTGTGTGGGGTCGTCTGAGCCCCAGGCGCAGTGACTGGTCAGGCTGGGCGCGTGCTCGTCTGACCCAAGGGGGGACCTCAGTCCTGATGCCATCTGACCCTGAGCCCAGGCCACTCTGGACTTTACAGTTACACTGAAATGAAGCCACCGGGCCCGGGTGACACCAGCACACAGGACTCCTTGGGGGTGCTGCGGCCACAGAGGGGGCCGCCTGGGGCCCGATGGCCGGCCCCGCCAGCAGACCAGCTGGCCCCGAGAATCTGGGGCCGTGACCCGGCCCAGAAGGGGCACCTGGTGGCCCACCGCTCTCTGCGGTCCTTCGGGAAGGCCAAAGACAGTTGGTTCTGTAGCTTCTCATAAAGTCGTTTTATTTAGATTCCAAACAAACCAAAGCAGAGAGAAGAGGTGACCACAAGTGAATCCGTCAGCGCGAGCCGCAGGCCCAAGTCTCTGGCTCGGCCAGCAGGAGCTGAACACGCACACGGGTGGGTCCGCGTCCCTCAGGCCACCGCCGCCCAGGCCCGCCCCACCTGGCGGGCTGCAAGGGACCCGGGACACACGCGCGCGGGAAGGGAGGGCGACGCCCGGGAGGAGACCACCCAGGGGGCCGGGCAGCACCCCTCCCATGGGGCAGTCTCGCCACACAGTCCGGGGCTGCTGAGGTAAAATCTGTACGTTTATTCTTGGGGTCGCCCTGTCAGGACTCCTCGTTGCCGGAGTCGTCCTCGTCGTCCCCGAAGCAGCTGTCGGCCTCAGCCTCGGGCTCGCCGTCCTCGTAGTAGTCGTCGTAGAAGAGGTCTGAGCCCTCGTCGGGCGCTGGCGCCTTGGTCTTCACACAGTACTCAGCCAGCGTGGTGGGCACCTTCACGCCGTCCCGCTCCGCGTCCACCTTGGTCCCCAGGACCTGCTTCCTGCGGGAGACACGGGCCCACAGGTCACCGCTCTGTCTCCTCGGGGCCCTGCAGGCAGGAGCACAGACGCCACAGGGGAGGGCCCCTTGAGCCACCAGAGAGGAAATCATGGAGACCGGCGGCACCCCGTGGGAGGGTGAAGCCACTACTGCGGTTCAAGCCGGCAGACATCAGCCACCAGGGGCGACAGGACCGGGGCTGGACCAGATCTCCAGCTGCCTGTGCCGGCCGGACAGGGGCGGAGCGGATGAAGAGGGCCAGCGCCAGCGGGAAATGGGGACAAGGGAACGCGGGCCCAGGAGGTGACAGGCGCCATGGGTCACGCCCAGGACAGAGCAGACAGCTCTCCTGGGGACTTGGCGTGGCACCCCCATGAGCTGTGGCAGGTGGACACCGAGAGCCCACGTCCCAGCACAGATGACACCCCAGACGGACACCCTGCAGCATCGCCCCACTTGGGGGGGGGGGACCCTCCAAGTCAGCCGGCTCTGCCCCCGTTGTGCGGGGAACACCCTTGGCGGGGGTGGGGGGACAGGCGGGCAGAAGCTCCCGTCACAGCCTTGCTCACGTGGGCGCATGTGAGCCAGCCCACGGGGAGTCTTCAGGGATAAAAACAGTCTGGTTTTAATTTTGGCACCACGTGGGAGGTGTTGGGAAAAACTGGGGCGAAGAACAGGCCATGTGGGCAGGACCCCCCGCCACGGAGCTGAGCCGAGCGTCCTCGCCCCGAGACCCCACGAGGGTCCCGCGCAGCAGCACCGGGAGGCCTGCAGAGCACCCGGCATCACTCGTGGCAGACACCCCGCTCAGCGCCTCCTCACTTCCACAGACCCAAGGCTGTGACCCCGCCCGGCATCGGGGGACAGCTATCCTGGGACGACAACGGGGGACAAACAAACGGGGGAAGGGGCTGCCCTACATGCGCATGGGTCACCCTGGGGCCGCGTGTGTGGCTTGGGGGGGCTCTGATGCACTCAGGTCACATGTGCAACACCGCAGCAATCGTTCAGAAAATTCTGCTCACGTAAAATACCACGGAAGCAGCAAAAAACGGGCCAGGTCTACGGAAGAAAACCGGCACAACTTTACTCAGAGGAAAGAGAACCAGAATCAACAGAAACGGCAGCTACGGGCTGTGGACCCCGGACACCTGCGTCTGTCCAGCGTGAAGCACGAGGCGGCAAAGGGCTCTGGCACACGATGCGGAACAGCGTGTGAGGCCCGTGCACGTGCACGGCGCGGTTCTCCACGTTTCTAGCACGCAGATCAGCGGCTGCCAGGGCAGGGTGGTGGTGGACGTGGGTGTCTGGAAGGCTACACAGAAACTGTCAGGTGTTAGTGTTACGGGGCTTCCTTTTCGTTTCTCTCGGGATGTGTGTGTTTCTCTATCACGAACACGTTGCCTTCTCAGCACACAGTTGTTTCTGGGGCTTCGTCTGTGTGAACTGTGGCAACTTAAAGTGCATGGCGGTGAGTTTTGACCCACAGACGTCCTGAGACGCTGCCCCACAAGCGAGGTCGCAAACATACCCCTCACCCCCGGAGGTTCTGCTGTGTCTTTTACATTCTGCCTCTCTGACAGACACCAACGTGCTTTCTGAGGCTACGTGGACAGGCCCCGGCCTGCTCCCTCCTTGCCTGCGGCTGTACGCCTGGGCCGTTGACAGCTTTGGCAAATCGAGACTGTTCTGAACATTCGTGTGCGTACCGGTGTGGACACGCGCCCCCGTTTCTCTTGGGCAAATACTCAGACCTCAAGTGGCTGGGTCCTAATGTAGGTGTGCACATGACTTACCCATTTTTTTTTAATTAAAAAGTAAATGACGGGGGAGGGGAGGTGCCTGACTGGCAGGGTCGGAAAAGCATGTTTGATCTTGGGGTCATGAGTTCGAGCCCCACATCGGGAGTAGAGATTACCTAAATAAAACTTAAAAAATGACAAACTGAGGGGCGCCTGGGTGGCGCAGTCGGTTAAGCGTCCGACTTCAGCCAGGTCACGATCTCGAGGTCTGTGAGTTCGAGCCCCGCGTCGGGCTCTGGGCTGATGGCTCGGAGCCTGGAGCCTGTTTCCGATTCTGTGTCTCCCTCTCTCTCTGCCCCTCCCCCGTTCATGCTCTGTCTCTCTCTGTCCCAAGAATAAATAAATAAACGTTGAAAAAAAAAAATTAAAAAAAAAAAAAAAAAAAAGAAAAAAAAAATGACAAACTGAAAGGGTATCTAGAAAAACCTAACAAACGGTTAAGTCTGCCATGAAACGAGTCAGTAAACCCGCATTAAAAGGTAACAATGGACAACAGACACAGAGCAGCTCACACAAATCCAGGGAGAGAGAAAAGGGGGTCAAGCACAAGCACCGCTAGGCCCTAAGCGGACAGCGTGTACACCCAGGGCCTTAGACCAGGTTCCCACCCTGGTCCCGCACCTGCCCGCTGAGTGTCCATCCTGTGCAGAGGTCCCTTTCCAAGGGTGCTCACCTGTTTGTTCGGAAGGGGAGAGCACTGGAAATGACCACCTGCCGGGTGGAGGGTTAGTCCTGGCCAATCCCCAAGCGATGCATCGCTTTCCTAACCAGACAAAACTTATTTTCTAGAAAAGAGAGCAATTTTCTAAATGCGCTAGTATCATGACCATTTTCTGCCTTTAGGAAATGATTCCAAGCTTCAAAATTACAAATGTAAATGACGTTCACAGCAAGAAACCACTGAGCAGAGAAGATACAACGTGACATAAACCAGGCCTCAGTAGTACACAAAACATATGTTCCCCCCCAAAAGAAAGTCGGAAAACAGAGTTGATGTCAGGAGCAGGTACCCGAAGGACCGTGGTCCCGGAGCGTTTGCAGATAGGCGTCAGGGGCCAAAATGCAGACAGGAGGCCCCGCAATGCTTGGGAGAGGCTCCCCAGGAGGGAGGAGAGAGAGGTGGGGGCAGACGCAAGGCCGGGAGAGTCTCTGCTATTTTAGTTACAAAGCAAAGAAACCGCAGTGAACCCTTGTTAAAGCCTGGCGGTCACCACTCAGGGGCTTCTGTATGTATGTGCCACCAGGTCTGTGTGCGACACACGTGCACCACAGGTGCTCTGAATGCACACACCGTGTTACACATCTCACAGGCATTAAGCTACACATCTGCGACACACGCTGGGGCACCTCACCGTGCGACAGAGAAAGAGAACACCCATTTTCTTAAAAAAAAAAAAAAAAAGGGAGGGGGGGGCAAGGTTGAGGGAAGGAGACCAGCAGAAGAACCAAGGTGTAGGCTTCAGGCTGGCTGGCTCCTCCCAGGGTTGCAAGTCCCTACTGGGACTGCTGGCCATGAGCAAGCTGGAGGTGTGTGGGCCTGCACAGAAGCCCTCCTCACCTGATGATGTCTGTGTACTCCCGGTCCTTGCCTTTGCTCTCTTTCCACTTCCTGTACATCACAGAGGCATCCACGTTCGCCGGCGAGAAGGTGTTAGGTTCGTTGAGGAGGGAGATGACGCTCAGCAGGATGGTCCTAGGGAAGTAGGGAGTCAACAGGTGCAGGGCGTTTTTGGCCCACGCCACCCACCTAGGAGCTGGGCTCTCAGGCTACGCCCAGGCCCAAGCGTCACTGGGGAGCTTCCGGACACTCTGAAGCCAGCACCTGCCTGGGGACCCTCACAGCCCCCCAACGCTGCAGATGACATCTGACTGGACTTCTCGTTGTCCCTTTTTGTCTCAGGCCCCAAGAACAGCAGGGTCCGACCCCCACCCCCCCCCACCAGTCCATCCACCTGCTTGCCCAGCTCCCAGGACAACATGACGTGGGAGCAGCTGAAGCTTTGTCCCACATGTCCCTATCCCCGAGGCATCCTGCGGGCAAACAGGTCCCTCTGTGTCACCAACTTCTACAATAGTTCGGGCTGGACTAAAGACGTGCAGGCTGCGAGGCAGGGAGGCTAGCCCACTCAGGATGAGCAGCTCAGCCCTGAGACGGACGGGAGATCCCAGGGGCAGGCAGAGGGGCCATGGGAGGGAAGACACAGACCCGAGACTCCCAGAGGCTGTTCCTCATGGTGGATGGGGCAGGGGGCACCAAGAAATGAGAGGAGAGGCTAGCAGAACTGGTCCTGGGGTCTTTGGGGCCCCCAGTATCCTGGTGGGAGGCCAGTCTGGACAGGAGCCACGGTACTCTGGCGAGTCGTGGCCCTGAAGAGGCCCCGAAGGAGCAAGGTCAGGAATGCTGCGGGGGCCAGGGGTCCACGTGCTGACCAGTCCCTCCCGCAGGGTCTGGCCCAGCCTCACCTGACGTTCTGCGTAGGGTTCCAGCGCTCTGAGGGCAGCTCCCCACTCTGGGGGTCATCGACTGGGGGGTGGAGAATGGAGATGCACACATCCCCCGTCTGTGTGAGGACAGGAGAGAGGGGTCAGCGCCCACAGCACTGCCACCAGGCAGCGCAGTGCCCTCCTCACTACAGGGGAGCCGGGAGGGGCCTGCCCGGTGGGCTCACCTCGTAGATGTTGGGATGCCACATCTTGGTCAGGAACCGGAAGGCTGGCGGGGAGTAGGGGTAGTCGATAGGGAACTTGAGGCGTGCCTGGGGAGGGGCAGAGAGCAGAAAAGCTCAGCCAGTGCTGGCCACTGCTCAGGGACTGTGCCCACGAACACACAAACAAGGACATTGGCCAGGACAGACCCCCCTGTTGCAGGAGGACCGCCTGGACCCTGCTGGTCACCCCTCACAGACCCCCCCCCCAGGACTCTTTGGGGTGGCCTGAGCGGACCCTGGCCCCCCTCCTGCTGCTGAAGGGCAACTCCAAGGCCATTCTTGGCCCAGGCCGGTGGGAGGGGCCAGGAGCCAGGCCCCAGGGAGCTGTGCACCCCCAGCATGGCGGCGACTCCTAGGCCTCAGTTTCCAGGCTGTGGGGAAGGTTAAAAATAGATGTGTGTTCACTCGGCAATCATTCCCGACACCTCTGTGGGCTGGGCTCTGTGGGAGGAGATGAGTCAGCGCTGGACGGATGGGCTCTCTGCCCACAAGCATCCATCCTGGGGGGCCAGGAAGGCAGACAGGAAGGTCCTGGGGCAGACTGGGGAGGGCTGCCTGCCAAGGCCTCAGCAGGTGAAGGAGCTTCATTTGCGGCTTGAGCCCCAGTCCCAGACATGGGGATGTCTGGCCTAGGGTCCTGGTGGTGCTCCAGGCTCTCCCGGGCGAGCCAGTGTGCTGGGAGCCAAAGCTGGGCTCCTCTGCCGGAGCTTCCCAGGCCCATCTCTGGAGAGTCACCCTCCTGGGCAGGGGCACGGGGGCACTTAGAAGCCCCTCTGTTCCTGGGTGATTGTGCTGAGGCCTGGGAGGCAGGTAACTTACTGGTGACTGCAGAGCAAACCCGGAGCTCAGAACCTGCCCTACAGGTTTCTAAGCGATGGCCCCGAGGACAGCTGTTCTCAAACACCCAGCAAGTCCCACCTCATCTTGTCTCAAGCGTCCCCAGAGATGCCTTCACTACTGAGTAAACTGAGGCTCAGAGAAGGAAAGTACCTTGCCCAAGGATACACAGCAAGCAGGCTGAGAGGAGGTTGTTGAACCGCGTCTCTCTGGCACCCCCTTGAGTACACTGCGTTGCCCAAATGCTCACCATGGCCCATGAAGGACAAGGAAGGCGCCGCCAGGCACTTCCCAGTCTGGGTGTTCCACACCTGCTGCAGAGGGTCTCCCCACCCAGTCACGCCTCGACAGGAGGATCAGGGTGGGTGCCAAAACCACCCCGGGTCCCCCGCCGGCTTCTCTGAGGACACAACACAACCTATGGCAGATGTGTTCGAATCTGGCAGGGCCCCACCCCCAGTCCATTCTTCTCCAGAAAAACGAGACAATCCCCCAACCCTAGTGTGGAGGATCCCCTGCAACCAGTTAGTGAGCAAGAGTCAGAAGCCCACATCCTTTCCTTCCAGATCTGTGAGCTCACTTAGTCTCTTAGTCTCGCTGTTGCCTCAGGGTGGGACTCCACCTCCGGCTCTGAATGGAGCTCCCATCCCTCCAGCCTGAAGCACACAAAGGAGGCTGGGGGAGGGATCTAGTTGGACCATTAGGTGATCAACCCCAAATCCAGTCCCCGCACGCAAGAGGCCGGATTGCTGATGCACAACTCAGGCGGGAGCGGTCCACAGTCCTCCCCCCATCCCACCCCAACACCAGGGGAATCTCAACTCAGGACTCACCCCCAGCAGACCAGGCTGCTCCCTCACAGCCACTGAGCAGGCTCAGCTAAAACAGGAGCCAAAAGTGCAAACGCAGACATCTGTCCTGGGAGTATCACCCGCCCCTCCCCCACAGCCTGGCCTAGCTGTGGTTTCTGCCCGCCCCCCCCCCCTCCAACCTGGCAGGGCTGGGGGAGGGTGTTCCCAGGCTGAGGGCCCTTTCCCCACCTCTCATGCAGGCAGACCCCTTGCCCCATCCCTCTGGCTCAAAGAGCAAAGCCCTACAATCTGACAAGGGTCCTTCCAAGGCCACGTGGGGGCTCAAATGGTGAGATCAAGAAAGCTGCCTGGGTCCTGGCTCAGATCTTCTGTCACACTAGCACGAAACACAGCCAGTGCCAGGGCCAGCACCCCCTCCCTGCTCCCAGAAAAGAACTGCCCGGGATGAAACTATCACAGGGGACAGAGAAAACGACCCAGACGTGAGATTTGAGCCCCAAAAGGACACCTGCTCGGCGAAACCTGAGAAAAGCAAGTTGCGGCAAGAGAGGGGCCCCAGGTTTGGAGGCCAGGGTCCCGGGTCCCGGGTCCGTGGGGTTGCTCTCTGAGGTGTGGCTCCCAGGGACAAAGTGGAGAGTGGCAGTGATGCCCCAGTCTTGCCTCAACGTTCCCTAGAGAACAACTTACATAAAGCTCCAGAGGAAGCCAAGTGGGCCTGGCCGGCTGCTATCGGGAAGAGTGGCTGCTTTCCAAGCAGGCCCCAGCTGGCAAGGCCCCATCTGAGCCTTTGTTGGAACCCAAACAAGTGGCGGAGCAGCCCCCCCAGTCTGGCCTCCCTCCCTCCCTTCCCCAACCCCGTGCTCCCCAACAATAGAGCTTGCTAGGTCTGGGGAGGCTCTTTGTCTCCTCCGGGCAGGGGGCGGGGAAGGCAGCTGAGGGCCCGGGTCCGCCAGAGGCTGAGGTAAGCACGAGCCCCACACCCAAACAAACAGGGAGCGCCCCGAGCCCTCTCTCCGGGGATCCGGCAGACCGGCCGGGAAGGCGGGGGCCTGGAGCTGCTTCCAGGGACGGAAGGGGTGGCCCAGAGAACCACCAGCTAGACCGAGGGAGACGCGGACCGCCGCGGGCACAGAGGCCGGGTGGGAACCGGGACTGCGAGCCGCGGGCTCACCTTGAAGTAGCCGCCCTCGTAGTAGGTGTTGGGGGGCCCGAAGATGGCCACCTCCCAGTTGTACAGGTCGCCCTCGTCCACCAGGGTCACCCGGAAGCCCTCCACCGGCTCCTCCTGCAGCCCCTTGAGCTCGAGCA
>NW_024412565.1:81379-87325 GCF_014898765.1 Herpailurus yagouaroundi
CGCGGCGGCCGGGCCCGGACCGCACCTGCGCGCCCGCCCGCGGGACACGCCGGGAAGTGGAGTCCCCGCCCCCGGCCCGCCGAGTGCGCAGGCGCAACCGCGGGGAGGGGGAGGGGCCAAGCGCGCAGGCGCCTTGGAGCCTTCGACCCCCGGGAGGCCGCCGCCGCCCGCCTCTCGGACTAGCACCCAGGACGCCTGTGCGCGGGGAGGCGGGCAGGGTTGGGCTGCGTCGTCCCGGCACGGGCCGCTGAGCTTTTGGGGTCTTTTTTATGACGTCCCAGCACGGGGTGGGGCCGGGGGCGGGGTCCTTTGGCCCGGGAAAGGAGGACGGAGGCGGATTCCCTTCTCCGGCGGTTCTGAGCGAGTGGAAAGGGCGGCCCGGCCGGCAGTGGGTAGGCGGGAGGGTGGGGTGAGGCAGTGTCTGGGGTCCGCAGACCCGGTCCTCGTTGGGCGGTGCCTCAGTTTCTCGAGGCAGAGGTGAGGAGTGACCTCCCTGCTCAATTCGGTCCGACGAACTGGAATCCAGAGATGGGCAAGACACTGCTCCCCAGGGAAGCTGGGGAGATCAGTGCACCTCCGCTTTCCGGTTTCATTCGGCAGTGTTGATTCAGCACCCATCCTGGCCGAAGCCCCCGCCTGAGTCCCACCCTCGGCTGAGCCCTGCTTGTACCCGAATCGTAGACTGACCTTCCACCCCAGCGTGTCCTTCCGACCGTGGCTGAGCTCAGATCTGGCTGGTCCGAGGCCTAGACACACAGCCCTTGCTGGGACACTTGGGCATGAGGGTCAGACGTGGTGCCCAGGCCAACATCCTGCACAACCTCAGGGTGACCGCTCCCCATGAGAGTGGGCGTTGGGCCAGTGGCCCCTGCTGTGGTCCCGCCCTGGGATGTGCCTGTAGCCTTGTTGGCAGGTGTCAGGGGCAGCCAATAGCTGCAACACCTTGGGCTCGGCCCTCCTCCAGGTGTCCCAGCTGAGGACAGGCAGGTGTAAACCTGTCTGGGGCAAGGTGAGCAACGTCTCCACAGGGGAGAGAGTCAGGGTGCTCTGAGAAGGAACCCCGGGCAGAGCTGAGCTTCAGATGGCTGACCCAAACCTGGGGCTTTGACTGTCTCATCCATAAAGGGGGCTCTGGGCTTCGAGTCTCAGAACCTCTGCCCTCCTTGGAGGCGTGTGGAGTGGGCCCCTCAGCTGTAAAAAGGACTGTGTACCCTGTGCCAAGTGCACTCTGACGCTCATTCTCTGCCTATAGCAGCAGTGTCGGCGTTGGAGTGTGGTAGCTTACAGATAAACGGTCGTGAGAGCTAATCGTGATTCTTACAGAGAGGCTTCCCAGGATCTCCCTACGTAATCCCCACAGCCCCACAAAGTGTTGGGTGGGCGGGGTGGCCTTGGAGAGGTCAAGGGAGGTACCAAGTTTATGGCTGCTCCAGCAGGTGCCACATGGGGCCTCATCCCCCAGGAAAGCCTGCTCCTTGGGCTCTGAAATATCCTGGAGTGCTGGTCATCTGGGGTGTCCACAGCACCTTGATTTTCCCTTAGGGGCTTCTCATTCTTAGTCTGTAAGGTTCAAATTGGACTGACCCCCCCCCCCCCCCCCCCCCCGAGGCCGGGACGGGGCACCCCCACAGAGCGTTCCAAGCCCCTGGCTGCACTGGTTGGTTCAGGAACAGCATGTGGCTAACCATCTAATGAGATGCAGCTCTGGGACTTTTTCTGAGAACACTGGGCTGGGGTGACTGAGTGAGGACCTGGCCTGAGGTTAGGGGACCGTCTTATCACCACAAGCCCTACGAACAAAGGTGGCACTCGAGGATCCTGATGACCCTGTGTGTGCTCCTGGATGCAGCCATGCTGACCTCTGAATGCTCCAGAGGTGCAAGCTGATAAATTACTTTCGTTCTTACGAAGCCAGTTTGATGTGGGCCTCCCATCACGTGCCACAGGAGCACCCTGCATTCAAACCTAAGTTCTGCTCTGACCTTGGAAATGGCCCTGGGATGCTAAGCCAGGTCTCAGTTTCTCTATCTGTAAAATGAGTTACATGAGAGAATACTTGGAAAACTCTTAGCATGGGCGTTGAAGATGTTATGGAGAGGTATACGATGGCATTTTGCTGCAATCATGCCGGTTGAGAAGGAAGACGTGATCTCAGGAGGCAGGGACTGCAGGAGTGGAATAAAAGGACGGACAGGAGAGAATGTGGCCCCTCAAGGGTAGAGGGAAATGGAGTCCTTAGACAGAGGCTTCAAGGCCAGTGTGCTCTGGATGCAATAGAACTGGCTTCGAGGTCAGCCCTGCCTTTTCCTGGTTGTGCCATGGGGCCGGTCACTTACTGTGGGAGGGAATAATGCCCCCCTCACCTCCCATAGCCGTCCACACCCTAATCCCAGAGCCTGTGACTATACCACCTCGCGGGACAAAAGGGACTTTGCAGATGAGATTAAGAATCTTGAGATGGGAAGAGAGCACCTGGCTGGAGCATGCGACTCGATCTCAGGGTCATGAGTTGGAGTCCGTCGGGCATAAAGCTTACATTAAAAAGAAGAAGAATCTTGAGATGGGAGATTATTTTGGGTAATCACGGTGGTTGGGCCCTGTGTAATCTACCCCATTCCCAAAGGACCAAAGTCAGACAGATGGGCAGACCCCGTGCTTCTGGCTCTGAGGATGAGGAGGGGCCATGGGCCAAGGACGGCACCTCTGGAAGCCGGAAAACCGAGGAGATGGGGCCCCCGGGGGAGCCAGCCCTGCCTACACCTGGGAGTTAGGACCTGTGAGCCCAGGGCTGTCAGAGAACCAGCGTGTGTAACTTTAAGCCACTGAATTCAGTGATTTGTAACAACAGTCGTGGGAATTGAATACACTTGGCTCTGTAAGCTTCAGATTCTTCCGCTGGAAAGTTGGTTGATTCATGACTTCCATGCACAGATCTAGGCCCTGGGGCTACAGAGAACAGGACTAGCAAAGCCACCCACCTTTGGAGAGGTAGGGAGAGAGGCCATAAACAAATCGGTAAATAAATAGCGATTTTTGGTAGCAATAATTGCCAAGAAGAAAAATACAGTATGGTGAGGCACTAGCAACAGGAGTGGTTGGAGGGTTGGTTTGGAGAGTGGTCAGGGGAGGTGTCCCTCAGGAGGTGGCATCTGAGCAGAGACCAGAACGAAGGGAGGAAGTGAGCCATGTGGGTCTGGAGTAACAGTGTTACAGAGACGGGCTAGCACATACAAAGGCCCTGAGGTGGGGACAAGTTGCTCCAGCCAGAGACTGGTGTGCCTGAGACAGAGTGAGGGGACAGAGGCAAGACAGGGAGCTGGGGAGTCTCCTGGGTCAGCTTTCTTGAGTGCTGACTTTGCTCACAGGACTTGTGGTGGTGTAACGGCTCCAGAACTCAGGCCAGGCCCTCCCAGCTCAAGTGTGTCACAATCCCAGGGCTGCATCTCATTGGCCATCCAGGAGTCACCTGCTGTTCCAGAAAAGGGCCAGCTGAGGGGGAGAGGCATCCAGCCACTCCCCCAGACCCGGGTGGACAGGGGGCTTCCACAGAGGCCACAAACTCCAGGGGAGCCCCAGGGTTGGGAGGTCAGCTAGAGGCTCAGTCCCAGATACAGCAGGCCTAGGGTGTCCTTGGGATGTCTCCAGAAGTCCTAGGTATGTGGCTGGTTCTCGAAGGCTGGAGCAGAGCAAGGCAAGGGGTCCAAGCCACGACTTTGAGAACCCTGGCGTCCGGGCGGCAATAGATGCCTCAGGCCGGTGAGATTCTAAGTGAGGAGGATGTGTGAGGAGAGGCCCTGGACAGAGCTGGGGGGCCACGTCCCCCGACCCCCAAAGCTGAGATAAGAGGAGGAGGCCGCTGCGGGGCGGGGCAGGAGCATTTAGAGAGTGGGCAAGGGGGTGTTTCCAGAAGGGGGAGGTTTGTAGTGTCCCATGGTCCACACTGCTAGGAGGTTGAGGCCAGGTGCGAACGTCGTGTCAGCTTCCCTGGACTCTGGCGGCTGGCAGAGACCAAGCCGGGGTCGTAACGAAGGGGGACTTCCGGACCTAAGACCACGCATGATGGTGACTCAGGGAGGCAGCGGGCGAGGCTGGATGGGGCAGGGCAATTGTCCTGGCTGGACTTGGCCTCCCTCTATTCTGGGGGGCTCCGGAACATGAGCTGCCCCCAAATTAGCTCCACCTGAGGCAAAGGGGCTGGCTTTTATACCCTCTGGCCATCACTCACTAGCAATGCCTGCCCCAGAAGGAGTGGAGCTTCCTGGGCAGCGTGGCTCCCCTGCAGAGGGGCGGCGGTGAGCCGGGGCAGCGGGGCGGGGGCAGCAGGGCGGGGTGACCCAGTACGCAGTGCCCGCCTCAGCTTCCGAGGTCATGAAGGAGTGACCGCAGAGCTGAGCGTTGAGGCCCCCACCTGCCTGGGCTCCGGGACAGGTATGCACCTGATGCAGATGGCCCACCTGTCTACGAGCCGAGTGTGGGCAGGGGCCTCACCCACGATTTGTCCCTGCTGCTGCCCGGCCCCGTGGCGGTCGGGTTGCAAATTTCTGGAGCAATCCCTGTGTGTGGGCGCAGGACAGAGTAGAAGCGTTCCAGCCAACACTTATTCAGCGGCTTGCTTTTCCTTAACCTTCCAGTTGCCCATTGCTGCATGATAAATGACCCTAAAGCTTCACGGCAAACACGGTGATCTGTCTCGCTCGTGAATCTGCGCAGTCGGTGCTGCCAGTCGCCTGCTGTCCCACACTCGCGGCTGCTGAGTGAACCGGTGAGCCCGGGGCGGGGGGCACGGGACCTGCCACCTTTTGTAACCTAGCCATGGAGATCCTATAGTGTTACAAAAGCCACCCGAATTCAGTGAAAGGGAATGCGGATTTCGCCTCTCGATCTGCCTTTCGAGGGAGGGGTGGGGACGTTCTGGAAGCGTGTGGGAACAGAAATGTTGCTGTGGTCGGTTTTGCAAAACACCTAGTGAGTGGCCACAACTCACAGTTCGCTGAGCACCTGGCCTGTGCAGGGGGGAGGGATGGGGAGACAAGGTGGCCCTTGCCATCGGTTGCCTGAAAAATGGTTTAAGCTCCGTTCCCACGGGGTCTCCTTCAATCAGAAAAGGGGCCAAGTCCTGGGTCCCATTTACCAGAGTTGGAGGCTGAGGCCACGAGAGTGAGGTCACTGGCCGGCCACCATTCTGGGCTGGGAATGTGACTCCTTCCTCCTGCTCCCAGAGGGGTTCCTCTTGCAAGCAACAATCCCCTTGGAGGGGGGAGGGGTGCCCAGCGGGTCCTTGGTGAACAGTGACAGGACGGACTTTGCAGGTGTGTGTGGGTTCTGGGTGGACCGACGGCAGGCGGCAGAGGTGGTGGAGGGTGTGGGTTCTGGAGTACGCCCCTTGCCGGTAGGGTGACCCTTCACTCCTCTGGGCCTCGACTTCCCCATCTGCCAAAATCGGGGTAGTGATTTGCCTTCCTTGGAGGCACAGAAGACCTTGCAGGGCTCACCCGTGTCCGCCGTTTCCATCATCACCGTCACGATTACCTGCCCAGCCGGACTCTTCCTTCGACAGCTGGGGAACCCGTGGCCAGGAACTGGCTGGGTGGGGCACTTGTGGACAGCAGGGCCTCCCGGGTCTCAGGGTTGTGAGTCCAGGGCGCCTCGCTGAGCAGCGGAGGCAGGAGCGGAGAAGCATTTCAGCGGACATGGAGGGGAGGGAGGGGGGGCACACACACCGGGTCGGCCTCGAGCACGGACTTTATTACTGCCGAGGAGAGGGGCCTTTGTGGGGGTGGGGGGACGGGGTGCCCGCTCCCTGGGACCCTCGGCCTCCCCTCCGAAGGGGCTGGGGCATGATTCGAGCTTGGAAGGCGGGTGTGGGGAGGGCTCCCCGCACTCCCCGCTGCATGCAGGAACACTCCAGTTCCGGCCTGAGACCTGCACTCCGCCAGGGAGCGGGGG
>NW_024412565.1:87425-114349 GCF_014898765.1 Herpailurus yagouaroundi
GGAGGCAGGGAAGGCGTGTGGGCACTCAGCCCACCGGCTTGACCTTGGCTATGAAGAGGGCGGCAGCCTTCTCCAGGAACTCCTCCCGGGTCATGGGGGAGCTGGGCCGCCGAGCCACCAGGGCACGGTCCATGGCCAGCGCCAGGCTGTCGGGGCCCAGGCGCGAGCCAGCCTCCAGGAAGCAGGCAGGCACAGCAGCTCCGTCGCTGGCCTGCAGGGCCCCCTCCAGGGTGTCCAGCACGGCCTGGCCCACGCGGCGGTCGGCCACAGCCAGCGTGGGGTCCTCCAGCAGCTGGTAGAGGGCGCCGGCCCGCGCCACGAACTCCAGTAGCACGAAGCAGGTGAGCATCCCGGCGCGGAAGACGTCCAGCGGCACGGCCTCATGGTCCCGGCACTGGATCTTGTGCAGCAGCGGTGCGACGACCTCCTCGGGGGCCTCCCCGTCCCGGCAGATGCGCTTGAGCAGCTCGCTGTAGGTGCGCCCGTCCAGCCCCGGCTTCTTCTTGCGCCCACTGGCACTCAGGCACTCGTAGGCCACGCCGACATTGTTGTTGAAGGCCGTCCTGCGGGAGGATAGGCGTGTTGGGCCAGCTGGGCAGAGTCCGGCACAGCCCTGGGACCCCTCCCCTGTCCCCATCTATCTTCCTCCAACAAACCAGGCCTGGGGGAGCCCCAGGGCCTTTGCACGGACTATGTGCTTTGCCTGGAGTGCCCTTCCCCCACAGGCCCTCCAGCTCCTGAGTTTTTACTGAGATGTCACCTTTCCTGTGGGGACCTCCCCTGCCTCCTCTGTTTTCCTCCATGGCAGGTACCACCATCCGACTTAGTGTAAGATGTCCTTTCGGAATGTCGGCCCAGGAACCCTAGTGCCTAGAGCACTGCTTGGCGTATGGCAGGTGCTCTAGAGATGTCTGTTAAGTCAACCAACGGGCACTGCCCCACAGGGACCGCCCGACAATCACATTTACGCTTACGGGGTGGTCACTCTTGGCCAAAAGCTGAGCCCAGCGTTTAATACGGATTAGCTTATTTCATTCTGTCACAGTCCCATGGGCCAAAAGTAGGCAAACTACACCAGGGGGTCAAGTCTGCCCCAGCCCCCCCCCCGTCCCCCCCGTCTATTTTGTAAATAAAGCTTTATTGGCACAAGGCCTCGTGCATCCATTGACATGTTGCTTGTGGTCGCTGCAAAGGCAGAGCTGAATGGGGGCTGACCCTGCTGTGAGCTGTCGGCGCAAGGTGGGCACGGCTCAGGTTCCACTGCACGGCCTGGCCGTGCAGGGGGCTTCACGAGCTGATTGGGGAGCACGGCGGTTACGTGCGGGTTGCAGGGTGAGCCTGGGTGGCTGGTTCGCCCCGTGTCTCACTCCCTCACTGGACTGGCAGCCTAGGGCCTGGCCGGTGGCCCAGCGCCACCGTGGCTGGTGGCCCGTTAGCATTTCCACCGTGACCAATAGGTATTGAGGCTCGGTGCGGGCTCACGGTCAGGCCAAGGATCCCAGAGAGGAGGGGGCCGGGCGACTGTGAGGCTTACACTCCTCCTCTGTCTGTTCCGCTCCAGGTGAGGGAAGGTACGCGGAGGCTCCACTCACCTCCCGTGTGACCTGGGCACGTCGTCTCACCTTTCTATGGGCCAGCGAGCAATGGACCCCAGCAAATGCTGGCCCGTAAGCAGCGGGTGCTTAGTGGAGGCCGGGCTGGCGCACGGCCGGTGCTCAGTACATGCTGGTCAACACGTGACCGCCACTGCGGTCATCACTGCTGCCCGGTGTGGGGCTTGTGGGCGGATGTGCTGACCCAGCGAGCTCTGTGGATCGGAGCCCCATGACAGAGGAGGAAACCGAGGCCCAGAGGCTGCAGAAGTGTAGCCTGGCGGGGGGGGGTCTCTCTGCCAGCTGGGACTCGCTTCTCCGTCGGTCGGGCTACAAACCCCTTTCTTTTCTCACTCATTGGCCCCTCGCCGTTGCTGGAGCCAGCAGTCGGTGAGACTGCCCCGGGGAGCGCTGGGGTGGCGTTAGTGCTCACTCCTTTACCACGACTGCCACCCACGTGAGCCGATGCCTCAAACCAGCCCTGTGCAGGACTTGGGTTTTGTTTTTAAACATTTGCTTATTTTTGAGAGAGAGAGAGGGAGCACGAAAGTAGGGGAGGCGCAGAAAGAGGGACACAGAATTGGAAGCAGGCTCCGCGATGTGAGCGCAGAACCCGACGTGGGGCTCCAGCTCACGAAACGTGAGATCACGACCTGAGCTGAAATGAGCCGAAATCAAGAGTTGGCCACTTACCCGACCGAGCCCCACAGGGGCCCCTGCAGGAGCCCGAAACATTAACTCCTTCCACCGGGAGGAGGAAAGAACATGGGGGAGGTCCGCTGTGAACAGACTCGGCCGTCACTGGCGCCCCAGCAGCTACGTGTCGCTGCGTAACAAACTGCCCTGAGCCCAGCGGCCTGCAATGGCAGCAAGCGTTCATGGCCTGTTTCTGCGGGTCGGGGACTTGGCAGTGGCTCAGGGTCTCTCGCGAGGCTGCCGTCAGGGTCCCCTGAAGGCTCACCCGCCGGCACCCTGGCGCCCAGGCCCGTGGCGGCGTCTCCAGAGCCACCGTGCGCCCTCCCCACGTGGCAGCCACCCCATCTGACATGCGGGCGCTCTGAAGGCCCGCCACGCCCCTCAAGTGAGAGGAGCCACAGGACGTGGCTCCACCACCGACAGGTGAGCGGAGCCACGCGCAGTCCTCTCTCGAGCCAGCTTTGGGAGTGACTGTGGTGTCCCCACGGTCCGCTCCCCGCTGCCGTACTTGGGGAAACCAAGCAAGAGTCCGTGAGCACAGCCCCTCGCGGCCACGGCCTCGTGGTGTGAGAAGCAGTCCGTGGTGTCAGGGCTGTTTGTTACTGCCGCGTGACACGGCTTGTCTTGACGACACCGACGTGGCCCAAGGCTCATCTCTTGAGCGAATTCGCTCCTCCCTAGAGATGGAGACAGCCTGGCGCGAGAAACCCCAGGAGCCGGTTGGGTCCCCTGTTCACTGAGCTCCTGAGCCCCCACCCTGGGGGTCCGGACCATGAGGGTCCTAATGCCTGTGTTGCAGGATAGAGGGATGGAATTCATGCCAAGGACTTAAAACAGCGCCCCACACGTGGGAGGGCCTCCTGCGCTCTGAGCCGCGTCCAGGGCCGCGGTCCAGTGGGCTGTCCGGATGCCGTCCGCCTCGCGGGGCAGGGAGACACGCAAAGAGGTAATCACAGTCCCAGGCAGGGTGCTGAGGAAGGACACACCCGGCCTCCAGGGCACTGGCCTCAAGTCAGCCCCTCACCCACACCGCGTGCGGGGCCGCCTGGCTCCGGCCACGTCACGCTAAAGAGCGCGAGCGTTTGTTTTAAAGATACGTGTACGTGCATGTATCTCCAGAATGAGACGTGGAAACGTTTCGCTTTAGACCAGAGGTTCTCAATGGGGGTGAGATCTGGGGACACTTCTGGTTGTTACCACCGGGTGGGTGGAGGCCAGGGGTGCTACTCGGCCCCCGGCAGGGCCTAGGATGGCCCCACTCAGAGTGAGCTACGGAACTGAGCTTGGTGGTGCCTTCTGAGCGTTTTCCCGGGTCATGGGGGGGCGAGGTGGCGCTCTTTCTGTGGCGGTACAGTGGCTCAGAGGCCCCGGGGGCCACAACACCCAGCTCGGGCTCCGGCTCTGCCCCTCAGTGGCCACACGGCCCTCAGCAGGTCTCATAAAGCTTGTTTTGTGCTCTTGGGGACTTGGGGCTGGCAGGGGGGTGGCTGACTGCACACCACTGCCACCGTCACCAATCCCGGGGGGCCAGCGCTTCTGATTTTGCAAGACGTAGGACAAGGGGAGTTTGGATGACTTCTTCCCAAACCTTTCATGCCAATGACAGCCCCAACCTGGCCCAGTCAGCCCCTCCGCATCAGGGCGAAGCTGCCCGGCTTCAGCGGGCGCCCCTGGTTTCCGCCCGGGGACTTGCCTGGCCTGGCTTCTGCCTTTGGTCCGTCAGGCAAGGTTCAGGGCTCCTGACTGCACTGTCTTCTGAGTTAGCCACTGGCTCCATCTCTGGGGGGCCCAGGTGAGCCCCGATGCCAGCGGCAGACATGCCCTCGTTCACTGCACCCTCGGTGGCCCTGCCGTTCCAAACTGCCTCCAGCCAACGGCTCCCATGCCCCCGCACTGCAGGAAACAGAGTCCCCCCCAAACTGCACGTCCATCCAGAAGCTGTGACTGGCCTTATTTGGAAATACAGTCTTTGCTGAGGGAACTAGTTCAGGATGTGGAGATGAGATGAGGTGGCCCTACATCAAATGTCCTCAGATGAGAAACAAGAGGACAGAGAGACACAGAAGGAGGGAGGCTTACCCTGGAGGGAGGAGGGCCGTCTGGAGACCCCTGAGCTGGGGAGGCAGGAAGGACCCTCTCCCCTGGAGCCTCCAGAGGGAGCTCGGCCCTGGGACACTGACACCTTGATCTCAGACTCTCAGCCTCCAGAACTGTGAGAGAATAAGTTTCTGTGTGTATTTCTCTTTTTTTAAGATTTTATTTTTAAGTGATCTCTTACACCCAACGTGGGGCTCGAACTTACAACTCTGAGATCAAGAGTCGTGTGCTCTACCTACTGAGCCAGCCAGGTGCCCCAGATACCTGTTGTCTTAAGCCACCAAGTTTGTGGTAATTTGTCACAGCAGCCACGGGAAAGGAATAGGGCCCTCCTGGCCTCAAATCCAACAGACGCTTTGCGCCCTCGTCTGCGGGCCCCTGGACGGACACAGGACTGCCCCAGTCCACAACGTGCCTCCGTGTGAATTGGAAAAAGCTCTGCAAAAAGCCATTTATATAAATATCCTCATTTGTGACTGCCTGTAGGTGAGTGCTTCATGCAGTGCTTGACCTGCGTCACCGTACATGCTGGCCTTTTTCCTCCCGGCAAGATGCCCCAGGGTGCCATTGTCTGCTGGTTCCCGCCTTCATGTCTGGTTGGCCCGATCATGCTTTTCTGCGGGCTCTCTGAGGCTGGGCTCCTCAGGGTTGGGTCCTGAGCTCTTCCTGGTTCTCCTGAAGCCTTCACACCCCTCCCAGCTGACGAACCTCCTGTCCCAGTTGCAGACCTACCTGTCTACTCTCCAGCTGCAAGGTTCTCCCAGAGCCTGGAGCAACGCTGCACGCTTTCCCCAAACCAATGGCCTCCCATCTCAGTGGATGGCCCCAGGGGCTACCTGGGCCTCCCTTCCCACCCCAGCCCCTGCAGACCTTCAGACACATGTATGCTCTTCTCAGATGCCCACCTTCCACACCCCTTCCCACACCTGAGACCT
This sequence comes from Herpailurus yagouaroundi, assembly GCF_014898765.1. Classification (NCBI taxonomy): domain Eukaryota; kingdom Metazoa; phylum Chordata; class Mammalia; order Carnivora; family Felidae; genus Herpailurus; species Herpailurus yagouaroundi. The sequence continues at coordinate 92,746 of NW_024412565.1, forward strand.
CTCCCCAGCTTCTCTGTGCTGTCCTATGGCCTGTACCCGTGACTCTCTTGGGAGGCCGCCCAAAGGTGGGCACGTGCTTGAAACGTGCGGGGACCCCCTGGTGATCAGGCTGGAACACTCCCTCGCTTGGCTTCCGCTCCCTTCCTTGGTTCTTCTGCAAGCACTCCCTTATAAAATTACCTACCCACAGATGCTTGCCTCAGGCTCTGCTTCTAGGGGCCTCTCTCCAGGGGTCTCAACCAAGACCTAGCCATCCACACCCAGTCATGACCTGGTCTGGTGGACGGTGCATGTCAGAAAGCTTCTCCTCAACCCCCCCCCCCCCCCCCGATGTGGACCATTCATTCAATCCATGGTCCTCAACCACCTTCCTTGGGCTCAGAACGGTTGGGGGCGGGGCCGTGCTCCGGTACGGTGGCCATGTCCTCCACCCCACCAGGCCTCAGCCACCAGAAGGCTAAGCAGCCTGTGGGTCCCACACTGCGGCTCTACAGCCTCCAGGCCAGTGCACCCGCCGGCTTCGTGCCTGCAGCACCTTTCCCTGTGCCTAAAGCAGGCCTCTTTCTGGACACCACTCCTGCCCCACGGGCGCTACCTCCTAAGGTAGGCGTCTTGGGTGACTCTACCGCCCAGCCCTGTAAATATCCATCTTCTGGCCTAACGATGGGGATGCAACGACGCTAGTAACAACACATCTAGGAAAAAACCTAGCTTGTTAGGACCTGGCTCGGAGGTCTCGCTCCGTGACTTTGGGTGAAGTCCTCTCTGAACTTTGTGATTTTTAAAAGTGGCGTGGGCTTCAAGGGGGAACTCAGCACCTGCAGAAAGGCATCACAACACACGAAGACGGCCAGAACCACAGGCGCCAGACCCCCCCACTCCCACCCCCCCGCCGGGAGGCTTGCGCACCACAGTGCCCAGCACGCCCGCGGGCAGCGAGCTGGGGCTGCAGGTCCGCAGCGGCGCCGCCCCGGCCCCGCCCCGCACCTCTGGGAGTGGTGAGCCAGGCGAAGGTGCCACAGCGCGCGGCCCAGGCGCTGCTGCTGCAACAGGAGCTGGCCCGGGGGCTCCCCGGCGCCGCCGTTTGCAGGCGAGCGCAGGCCCATGTTCTCGAAGTAGTGCGCCAGGAAGGCGATCGGCTCCTCGGGCCGCGCCTCCAGCACCTTCAGCAGAGCCGCGCGCAGCATCTCCGTCACGCCGACCTGCCGCAGGAAGTCCTCCTCACTCTCGGTCGCTGCCGCTGCCCGGGACACCGCCGGCCGGCCGCTGTCGGGGAAACTGGCCGCCGGAGCCACGGCCGGCCGCCGCTTCTCCACTGCCGCCATCTTCGCTGAGGGCAGCGGGACCGGAAGCGCCGCCGTATTCCACAGAGCGCTGGCGCCTCGGGACGGCCATCTTGGTTAAGGGCAGAGCCCGCCCGGATCCCGCTGGAAGACTCTGGCAAGTAACTGGAGCAGTCCACTTCCCGCTCCCTTGGGTTTTAATTGGCACTTTCCCTCCGGGTTCCTCTTCACGTGGGTTGGACAGTTTCCCAGGCTTCGGTCAGGAACCTGAATTTTACCAGACCCCAAAATGGCTCTCTAGGAAAGGACATGGTTTCTGGCCTGAAGCCGGATTGTTTGCCATCTTGGTAGTGGGCGAGTCCTTCATTAGCATGGTCCCCTAGCAACCGGTTTCCTTGGTTATCAGCGATGCCGGGCGGAGCGTGCGGGCGATGGTTCCAACTCCAGGACGGAGCGCCGCCCCTGCCCTGTTTTCTGATTTTCCGCTGAGTCTGTGCTCAGCCTGGCCTTCAGCCTAGTCCAATCTCCGTCTGAGTTTCAGGCTCACCCGGTGGGGCGAGGTCTCCTCTCCCCCGCCAACCACCCACCAGGATGAATTGGGGGATCTGCTCTGAGCTCCCACAGCTCCCTGAATGAGTGGACCAACCAAGGCCCCCATTTCCCCGTCCCATGCTGTCACCTTGCCTCACCACCAGAGGGCTCTCTCACACCACAGCCTCTGAAGCTCTGAACTCTCCGGTGGCTCCCCAGTGCCCGCAGGTGGAATCCTCAGCATCTACAGCCTTTCACCTGCTCATCCGATTTCCAGCTCTCCCCAACCCCACCCGACTGACTTAGCCCCCAAGCCACCCCAAGAGAGATAAAATTTCCTTTAACGAGCCCCTTCTGTGTCTTTGCTCACACTCCTCCCCCTCCCCCCCCCCCCCCCCCCCCCCCCAATACCTGTCCCCACTTGTTTTGAGGAATCCCAGTTATTCTCAAGTTTCAGTGTTCCCACATCCAGGAGAAGCCACAAACAGTTGTGTTCTCCCACCCGGGCAGAATCCACGCCACGCTCCCTGTTGCGCCCTTTCCCCCAGCCCTGGCCAAGTGGGGGTGGGGTGCCTGTCCATCCCCACCTCTCAGGGGAGCCCCCCAGTGCAGAGGGTCGCTGGGGCTGGGTAGGAGATTCTGGCATCCCCGAGACACCACAGACACCACTGAGGTCAGACCACACACCCTTTATTCCCTAGCCCTGGCCCATTGGGAGGTGGGGCCCCAGGGGTCCCACTGAGGGGAAACTCAGATGCTGGCCATCAGAGTTAGCAGGTCATGGTTGGCTCTCAACCGTGTAGATCCAGAACCCTGCAGATGTCCTCTGTTTGCAACTGAGTGGAAGGCAAGGAAGGCCATTTCAGGCCAGTCCTCCTCAATCCAGTCTGCGTGGGGCAGGGGCCCAGAGGGTCTGCTGGGGTTTGGTGGTCAGCCAGCAGGCCTGCAGCGTCTCCACAGGCGATGGGTGAGGAACGCCAGGAAGAGCAGCCCCAGCACCAAGCTGCCCGGCCACAGGGCTGCGGATGTTGTTGGGGGACCTAGAGAAGGAAGTGTTGGGAGCTCTGAACACCTCTTGGCGGGTTTGGGGGAGAAGCTTAGTAGAATCTGCTAGGGGCCTCCACATTTACTGGGTTCCCTGAAACTTTACAAAGGACTCCACGGTTTAGAATGTCTTTTGAAATGTCCAAAAGCTGCTAGACTATCCAAAGGTTTTGGAGTGAATCTTTTGAAAGGCACATAGGACCTTGTAGTTAGAAACGGGCTGTCCAGTGAGGTGACCGCCCCCCATGCCTGTGTTTGAAATATGGCATGTCTGAATGGGAAGTGAGGTCAGCGTAAAATCCACACCACGTCTTGAGGACTTAGTTTGAAAAAAGGAGAAAAGAATGTCAGATGTCTCATTTATAGTTCTGAATGTGGCTACTAGAAAATTTGAAATGACCTAAGTGGCTGTATTCTATTCTACAGGCTGTTGTAGGCTATAAAGTTTAGAGTTTACAAAGTGCTGTGAAATCTACACAGTCCCTTAGATTTACAGTCCTCGCCCTGCCAGGTAAGCGTGATCTTACATTTGGGAAGCCCACTGGACAGTTTGGGCAATTGAAGCCGGGCGGGACCATTCCTTGTCTAAGGTCTTGATGCAAGGCTTTCCTCCTTCTGGGGCTCCCCCAGCCCCCTCCCTAGCCCGCAGAACTCACAGATTTCAGGGACCAGGTAGAGGCTGGCCATCTGTCCCCCTGGGTCCAGGCGACACTGAAACCAGCCTTCAGGGTTGCACCTGGCCCACGGCACGCTCAGCCGAGCCAGGGCCCCAGCCTCCTGCCTCTCGTAGGCTTCAAGACCCCCGGGGGCCTGGGTCCAGCTCGCTGACATACCGGGGCCACAGGCTGCCTCACACAGTAGCTCCAGACCCCCTGGTGCTGGTGACTGGTGGATCTCAGGGCGACAGGGCCTGGTGGAGCTGTTCCCAGGCGGGGGCCCAGGACTCCTGGGGCTGTGGGTGGAGCTCAGCTCTGGGGCGGCCTTGGGGGAGGTCGTTACAGGGGGCTCCTGGGAGGTCAGCCTGTGCAGGACTGGAAAACAGGGGGGTTGTTTTTTCTCCTGCCCCAGGCCCCTTCTCCTGCCTGCCTCTCCATTTAGACCACAGGGTTTGACCCTGTGGCCCCATCCTGGGCCACTTGGGCAAATCGAAGGGTATTCCAGTGGGTAGGAGTGGGGCCAGGGCCTGTCTCGGTCCTCTCCCCACTCTGAGTAAGCATCTGAACCTCTGCACCTCAATTTCCTCAGTGGTAAAGGGGGTGAGAGCCACCCATCCTAGGGGTGCCATGGAGAGCAATCAGGGTGTGGGCTTGGTGAGTACTGGCTTTTATAAATTACAGGGCTAGTAGGTGGACAGAGGGGAGGTGCTCCCTGACAAAGTGAAGGGTGCCGGGGCTCTCTGCTCATCCCTTGTGCTGGAGATGGGAGGCTGAGCCCCAGGAGGGGTTTGTACATCTTACCAGAAAGTACCTTTCAGATCCAGTGGCCTCTCTGTGTGCTCTCCCACCACCCCTTCCCTGCCCCCCGCCCCTTCCAATCGCCCCCCCCCCCCCCCCCCCCCGGGGGAGCTCCCTTGATCTACCCCCACCCCGATGACCCCAAGTGCAGTAACATGAGTTTCAGGGTGCCCTGCTGGAGAAGGGATTTGTGCTTTTTTAATGAGAGCCTGCCAGGGGCTTCATGATGTGGGCAGGGCCCCTCCCACATTAGACACGTTGTTAAATTAATAATGTCTGATACGAACTGAGCACCTGCTGTGTTCTTAGCCCCAAGTTAAATGTTTTCATTTGTTCATTCATTCAGCAAGTATTTACTGCGTACCTACCACGTGCCAGGCACTGTGATTTCATCTGTCCTTCCGTCTACCCATCGGCTCATTCGGAATGTATCTGTTGAATACTTACTATGTGTTGGGCACTGTTTTAGCCACTGGGGACGTAGCCGTGAATAAAACATATTCCTATCTCAGCGAAGCCAACAGTAGGGGAGACAGACAATGGGAAAAAAATGAAGAGAAAATCCAGGATGACAGATATTGATAAAAAGTGTCAAAGAATATGCAATAAGAGAAGTCACATGGCTCGTGTGTGTACACATACACGTGTAAGGGACAGTAACGGTGCTTTGACCCTTCAGACAGGTCAGGAAAAGCCTCACTAGGAAGGCAACCCGAGGAAAGTGAGTGATGGAGCAATGGACACAGCTGGGGGAAGAGCATTCCCAGTGGAGGCTGGAGCATGTGTAAAGGTCCTGAGGCAGGACTGCATCTGGCCTGTTGGAGGAGCAGCTGGGAGGCTCATGTGGCTGGAGCAGGGTGATGGAGGAAGAGGGAGGAGGTGACAGCAGGTCATTCAAGGCCCCGTGGATGAAGGAGGATTTTTTTTTTTGTTTGTTTTACCCTGAGGGAGGTAGGAGCCCTGGAGGACTGTGGGCAAAGTAGGACAGAATCTCAGGGGGTCCGACACAGGGTAGGTGCTCAATAAATCTGTTGAATGACTGAATAGATTAGTAGGGAACGTCACTCTGGTGGCATTTGATAGCCCCACCTGCTGTGGGAATTGTGACCGGTCCACACCGGGACACAGCAGGTGAGGGGTGGAACCAGGATTCCAGAAGAGCCCCTGGGCAGCACTCATCAAGGCACATAGGAGCTGGGTGACTTCACCTACTTCCTGGGGACACCGAGTGCAGGCTGTCCAGAACCCCGAAGACTCACCTGGGATGGGCTGGTGGTGGCTCAGCTCCAAGCCAGGCAGCTTCATGGTTGCCTGGCAGTGGAGGGTGGGTGGGGTGGGGGTCCCCAGGGGGGGCAACAGCCAGCGCTCTGTCACTCGGAACAGCAGGTCCTCACCTTGCTGGGGCTCCTCCTCCACATCCCGGCCCAGGGCCTGCACCCCCTCCAGTTCTCGGTCCCCCAGGAGCAGGGACAAGGAGAGGGCCTCGGGACTGACGGGCGTGACATTGTGCGCTGTGCAGGCTACCTCTCGGTCCTGCTTGGCCACCAGGGCTACTGGGGAGACAGTCAGCTGGGCTGGGAACGCTGCAGAACGGACAGAGGGTCGGGGCCAGGTGGGCTTAGCCCGTAGGTCAGCACTGGGCCCTGAGGAGGAGACTTGAGGGCAGGGCCAAGGGGTGAGTGGGGGCTGCTGGTGCATAGGGTGAGGGGAAGGCCCAGCGGCCACAGCTCGTGTGTCCAGAGTGCAAGATGCTGAAGAGGAGCGCAGAGCAGAAGGGGCGGGAGTCAGGAGGGGCGGGGTGGGGGGTGAGGAGCGCAGCACAGAAGGGGTGGGAGTCAGGTGGGGCACTGGGCGGGGGGTGGGGGGGGGTGGAGGCGGTGAGGAGGGCGGGGAATGGGTTGCTGAGTGACTCAGGCTGAGCTGGGGCAGTCTTTGATCGGGGCGGGGGCGGCCGGGCTGGGCAATCTGGGAGGGCGCCCAGGAAAACGCGGTATCGGACCGAGGCAGGGCAGGGCTGCTGGGCCGCGGAAAGTGCGAGGGCGGCGGGGGGGGGGGGGGGGGGGGGTGGGAGCTCACCGAACACCAGGAGCTGCACGGTCCGCTGGAAGGTCAGGTCCCCGCAGGAGCCCACGCACACGCGCGGGCCCGCCGCCGACAGGGAGGCGTTGTGCACGGTGAGGACGCTGCGGCCTGCGTCCGACCGCACGGCGCCCAGGCTGGTGTCCAGGCCGCGCCACTGCACCGAGGGCGCCCGGTGGCCGGCGCAGGCCAGCCGGCAGGTGAGCTGCCGCGACCCGCCCAAGGACACCGCCACCACCGGGCCTGGGGGCTCCACCTCCAGGGGCCCACCTGCGGGCAGACGGCGCTCTCAGCCCTGTGCCCCACCCCCACCCCAGCGACGGACCCCCTTGTCCCCGCCTTAGGGTCCTCAGCGGCCTCCCCGCCGCCCTGCTCGAGTCCTCCCTGTGCCAGCACCCCTCCCCCTCGCCCCAAACTCGTTCCCCTAACGGGGCCCCTTCCCTTGCTGACCGAGGCCTCGATGGAGGAGCCCCAGGAAGAAGGGGAGCAGGAGGCAGAGGCTCTGGTCCATGCCGGTCCGGCTCTTTCTCCGGCCCAACAGGACTGGCTTAAATAGTGGTGACCCGGCTCCTTCCGCCGCCCCCTCCTCCAGCGAGTCCCTGGGGGTTTCCCGAGGGGGTTTCCCCGTCCTGACCCCCGACCCTGGAGGCGACGCGGCGCTGCGAGGCAGAGGCCCGGGGCCAGAGATGGGGGGCGGGGGGGACCTCGCGGCCGAAGTCAGAGCAGACGGAGCGGGAGCGGGAAGGTATGAGCGCACTCCAGTTTGAGAGACCGGAAGATTGGAGGCTGGAGGCCAGAGAGGGGTGGCAGTTGAGGTCAACTGAATGGAAATCAGAACCAGGCCGGGGGAGGCTGAGCGGGCGCAGGGGTGGAGAGTAGCTTCCTTACCTCCGGGAAGTGCAGAGATGGGTGGGTGGGAGGTGGCCTCCTGGCCCCGAGAGTCTCTGGGGTGGGCTCCTGGGGGGGGGGGGGGGGTTTCGGGGGGGGGGGCCTCCTGAAAGAGGGGTCCTTCAGGGTGAGGATTTTGGGGTGGTGGGGGTCTCCTAGGGATTATGTTCTCGGAGACGGGAGGGTCTCCTGGGGGTGATGGAGCTGAGACAGGTACCACCGCCGCCTCTGAGCTTGTCTGCCCTCAGGTAAGACAGCTCTGGCCCTTGGGAGTCTGGGACCTCCCTGCTGTGTTCCACACAGGTACTGAGATCCACAGGGAGGCCTGGGAAGGGACTCTGGCCAGGCTCCCCACTCACAGCTGTCATCAGTGAGTCCTGAGAAATCCGTCCACGGTTTCCTCTTGCCTCTCAGCCCGGCCTCGTTTCTTTGTCCTTTGTGGCCACGCATCACCAGCACCCAGAGTGACACCTCTCTGCGCACAGTGACTCACACCGCAAGGCTGCCTGTGGCATAAAGGGAAGAACCCTCACTTGCCGGGAGCCTTGCAGGGTCGGGCAGCCTCAGGGCCTTGGCGTGGCTGTGCCCTCACCCTGTGCCATCTCTGCCCAAAGGTTGCCTCCTCAGAGTCTTTCCCAAGCAGCTTCAGTTTCCCCGGCAATGAGGTGTCGATGGGCCACTAGCCCTGCGCCTGTGTCCTCTCAGTGTCTCAAATGCCAGAGGCAGCAACCGAGGCACAAGAGCGGGGCCTGGCAGCACAGGGGGGAAACTGAGGCGTCTGTGTGAGCTGAGACCTGTCTTCCTTGGTCCCATCCCCCTCGAGCCTTGTGCCGGGAAAGCGGCACAGGAAGGTGGACTCCAAGGTGCGGCCCTCCCCAGGCCGGAGGTGCGGGCCTTTCTCGGGAAGCTGGGCTCTTAACCCGGGCAGGGGGCAGTGGGCCCGGTGAATGGGCCTCTTCCCAGCCCCTGACCCTGCTTCCTGCTTCCGTCCCTGCTGAGGCCTCTTGTAGGGTGTGACCCAGCTCTCTGGGCTATGCCTCCCCACCCATCACCAGTGCTCCACGGTGCTCATTCCAAGCCCCAAACGCTCTACCTGTGTGGATGACAGACCCTCACGCTCAAGGACACTCACAGCTCTAATCACCGCTGGTGTGGGCTGATCAGATTAAGAGGGTTCTGGGCAGAGGTGAGGAGGAGCTGGAACCTGGGGTGGGAGGAGGGGAGAGAGGGGAGGAAGAGGGGGGAAGAGGGACGGGACAGGGCCTGGAGAGAGGGTCGAGGTGGACCCTGGGGAGCGGGGGGGGGGGGAACTCTGGGAGCCCAGGACCAGCACTGGAGGGGACTGAACAGCATTTCGCGCCTACGTCTGGGATATCTGGTCTCATTGTTAGGAGACTGAGCCCATGGAGCCGCCTGGGTGGGGACTGAGGTCCTCCCCTCCATCCCCCGCCCCCCCAACCTGAGCTTCCTGCAGTGCCTGCCTGCAGATCCCCCCCTCCTTCCCGGCATTGTCCCCGCCCAGGATGAAGTCCTCAGTGGCCTTGGCAGGAAACCTCCTTCCCATGGAGGGTCCCAGCCTCCCCCCACCCAAGACTTGTCATCCTGGACTCTACCTTCCTATGACAGCAGTAGTTCTCTGGGGGGGGGGGGGTGGTGGTGCTGGCTTCCTCAGAGGGTATCCAGGGGAGACCACTTGCCCAGCCCCCCAGAGATGCCCATCCTCTTCAGGGACACCCTTCCCACCGGGGCTGGGCCAGCTCCACTCATCGGTGCTACTGGTCAGTTGGGGGCTCACAGCTCTTTCTTTGAGGTGGGCTGGAGCCATGAGGGCAGGGTCTTCTGGGGTCCTTCATCTAGCTCTGGTGCTGGAGGACCCCAGACCTAGGACATGCCCCCCCCCTCCTGTGGTCACTCTCTGCTTCTGTGGGTCTCAGCGATGGTGGAGAAGGCTATGGAGGCTGTGAATGATTCTTCAAGAAAGACCCACACAGAAGGCTCTGGAGGGCTGGCAAAATTGCCCTGAAGTTGCCTGGCTGAGCTAACCAAGGGAGCATGGCAGGAGGGACGATCCCCAGGGCACCAAGGTTGGGGGCCAGAGCCCCAAGTAAATAATGAACACTGAATGCTCATGAAGGACAACTCTGCATGAGTCTCTTTCTGTGAAGCTCAGTCCCAAACTGGTGGTGGCCAGGTAGCTGTCACAGGCAGGGCTGTTAGACCCGGGGGTCTACACCCTCCCTGACCCCTTGGGGCCTGTCTGAGGACCCGAGATGTAAGTTGTCATGAGCATCAAGGGGGCAGAGGCTTTGGGCTGTGATATCTGATTCAGACTGAACGGAGGCACCCAGTGCGGGGTGGGGTTGGGGTAGTCTGCAAAGGCCTCGCAGCTGGGCCCGGTGGGTATCCCTGGGGACTGTGGCGGGTCCCCCCACCAGGGGGACCTCAGGCTGGGGTAGCGCTGAGGGAGTTGAATAGGCAAGGTTGGGGGTGCCCTGAGGAGCCGGAAGGCACATCTTGGTGACAGCTGATTTTGGGGTGCTGGCTCCATCACCCCGAGGCTGGGGGACCTGAGCAGGAGTTGGTGGGGCCAGGGCTCCCAGAACTGTAACCCCTGACCTCAGGCCCTGTTGCTAAGTCAGGCTATGCTGTCCTCTAGCAGTGGCTTCTTGCTGATGGGGGCCCCACCCGAAGGGCCGTGGGACACCCTTGGGGACCCACCACCAAGCTTGTTGTGGGCACTGGGCTGCAGGGCAGGTGATTGTGCTGGGGGCGGGGGGAGGTCAAAAGGGTGACCAGGAGCTCGAGGAGAACAGAGGAGGTGAAGGGGAAGGGTGGCCCAGGGTGATGCGCCAGTGAGAAGACAGTGAGCATCAGAGGTCAATGTGGGTGTCCCTGGAGGCAGGCAGGTAGACTTGTGGGACGCAGGAGGGTCAAGGGTTTGTCCAAAGGGTTTGCCATGCTGGTCCTGACTTTGTCTGGGGCCCCGGGCCGCCATTTTGCTCAGCTCCATGCGGGACAGATGGAAGACAAAGCTGTAGTTGGGGGGGGGGGGGGGCCCAGCCTCTTGCACAGGCCACAGATGATGCCGGCAGTCATGTTCTGCACGACGCCTGAGACCAGAACTGCAGGTGAGTCAGCGCCCCTCCCAGATGCCCCCCAGGGCAGGGGGCAGAACAGGCCCAGAGTGACCCTAGGAGGTACGGGCAGACCAGGGCGGAGTTCTGGGGCCAGTCCTGTCAGTCTAACCAGAGATCTGCCCATCTGTCCGTGTGTCATCCACCGCTGTCCATCCATCTATCTCTCCACTCCTTGACCGTCTGTCCATCCATCTGCCCGTGCACGTGTCCGTCATGTGGACACCCGCTCATTTGTCCTGCCCCGACTGAGTGCCCTCACCATTCTCCCCTCGGGCTGACCGTGCCGACCACAGCAGTCACGCACTGGGGACGAGCTGTACCTGACGAGGCAGTCACTGCTGTGCCCCAGAAAGATGCAGTGCTGGTGACTCTTTGGCTTTTCGGTGAGGCGGTGAGGCTTGGGCCACCCTTTCCCATCCCCATCCGTGCCCATATCCATCCACGCAGATGTGGTGGTAAGTTCGCATCGTTCAGCAGGACTTGCCCATGGGTCACCGGGTCCGTGCTACACCAGCCACGTGCTACATCAGCCTGGCCCAGCAACCACCGGAGGCCGGGCTGGCGAAGTGACAGCTTTGGGCCACACTGTGAACGGAGGAGGCCAGGGCGGCACTGCCGGTGACTTGTCCCTACTGACCACCTGAAATATAATTCTGAATTAAAGTTTCAACTTACAAGCAGATACTTGACTCAAGTACTAGAAAACTTTTAAGTATGTTTGGAACAACTTGGCTTTGTGAATCTGTTTTTCATCTGCAATTTTGTTAAATCTTATAGATGAAAAACATCCAATGAAAATTAAATGTAAAATGCACGTAAGTGGAAAATACAGAGTAAACTTTGAGGATTTAGTATGAAGAATGTCACACATCCTAATATTTATTATATGTTGAGGGACGCCTGGCTGGCTCAGTTGGTTAAGCGTCTGACTTCAGCTCAGATCATGATCTCACGGTCCGTGGGTTCGAGCCCCGCATCGGGCTCTGTGCGGTCGGCTCAGAGCCTGGAGCCTGTTTCGGATTCTGTGTCTCCCTCTCTCTGACCCTCCCCTGTTCATGCTCTGTCTCTCTCTGTCTCAAAAACAAATGTTAAAAAAATTTTTTAAAAATATTGATTACATATTGAAACAACTGTACTTTGAATATACTATATATAAAATACATTTTATCTTACGTTCTATAAAACTCATTTTATTTATGCTACCTTTTAATTTTTTATTTATCAAAATGTTTATTTTTGAGAGAGAGAGAGAGAGGGAGAATACGAGTGGAGAAGGTGCAGAGAGAGAGGGAGACAGAGGATCCGAAGCAGGCTCCACGCCGACAGCAGAGGGCCTGATTCGAGGCTCGAACTCATGAACCGTGAGATCATAACCTGACCCGAAAGCTGACTCTTAACTGACTGAACCACCCAGGTGCCCCTTAAAGTATAAAAAAAAATTATTTATTTTGGGGGCACCGGGCGGCTCGGTCAGTTAAGTGTCTGACTCTTGCTTTCGGCTCGGGTCATGATCTCCTGGTTCGTGGGCTGGAGCCCTGCACTGACATCGAGGAGGCTGCTTGGGATTCTTTCTTGCCCTCTCTCTCTCTCTGCCTTTCCCCTGCTCGAGTGTGCTCTCCCTCTTTCTCAAGAGAAATAAACTTAAATAAAAAAAGGCTTATTCATTTTTGAGAGGGACAGAGCATCAGAGGCAGGCTCCATGCTGACAGCAGAGAGCCTGATGCGGGGCTCAAACTCATGAACTGTGAGATCATGACCTGAGCTTAAGGAAGTCGGACGCTTAACCAACTGAGCCACCCAGGTGCCCCTATGCTACTTTTTAGAAAGTTATGTATTGATTTATTGATTTATAGAGCATGAGCTGGGGAGGGGCAGAGGCAGAGGGAGAGAGAGACCCTTAAGCAGGATCTATGCCCAGCGGAGCCCGCCACACTTGGTCTCAAGAGATCATGACCTGATCTGAAATCAGAGGTGGAGGCTTAACCAACTAAGCTGCCCAGGCGCCCTAAGACTTTTTTTTAAGTAATCTTTCCACCAATGTGGGGCTCAAACCCACAACCCTAGAACAAGAAGAGTCGCATGCTCCCCTGACTGAGCCAGCCAGATGCTATTTATGTCCCTTTTTCACTGTGTTTTTTTCAACATGGTTGCTGGAGCATTTAAGTGAGCTGTGTGTTCTAGTGGGCAGGGGGCTCTGTCCTCAGGCTGGGTTTGTGGCCTGTCTTGGGCACAGAATGGAAATGTCCTTTGGTTAGGTGGGTAGCTCCCCTCTCCTCCACCTACCTGCAGGCTAAGACCTGGGAACCCCTGGTGTTTTATCACACTAGGACAGTGGTTCTTACCCTGGTGATCCTGAGTGATATGTAGCAGAGGCAGGTGGTTGTCAGGGGTGGGGGTGGGGGTGGGGGTGCTCCTGGCATGGCGATGGGGGCTGCTACTGCTCAACCCCTCCCCACGGGGCCCAGAGAACAATCGAGCCCCAATGCCAGCAGTGCTGGGAACTTCAGAGGTTGGGAAATGCTGGATGGGTGACGATGGTGGAGGGGTAGGGATTGAGGCCGGGGGTCACGGTCGGCGCTCACACCAGAGCCCTTCAGAGAAGGTCTCTTGCCCAGGAAGCTTCTTTCAGGCGTCTGCACCTGCGACATGAGTTAGGCCACAGATGGCACGGACGGGAGTCTAGCAGTTATGTCTGAGTGATGAGGCGGGGCCAAGTTCAGAGCATGGAGGTGGTTCTGCGAGGAAGGTGGGAGCTGAGGTTGCAGGACGGTGCCCGGGTGTCTGCGACAGGGGCCTGGGTGGACCGAGCTGGCGTTGGGGCTTCTGGGAAGGGAGGGGGTTCACCGTCCAAGGCTGAGACTGGCGTCCCGGCCCGTCCACACGGGCTATGGGTGCCCAGTATGGTTAGGGTTGGGGTAGGGTTCCTGATCGGGCCGGCGCCGAGGGTCAGGGGTGGGCAGGGGCTCGGGCACTTTCGGCGCCGCCGTCCTCGGTGACGATCTTCTTAGCCAGCGGGACATCGCGAATCTTGTCGTCGGCAGCGGCGCCCCGGCCCCGCAGCACGTTCGCATCCTGCCTTCCGGCCCCGGTCCCGCCCACAAGTCCCGGCGGGCCCTGCGCTCGCCCCGCGCTGCCGCACTACAACTCCCGGCATGCCGCGGACCCCGGTCGGTGTTTCCCACAAAGCACCGCGCACAGCGCCTGCAGGGCCCCGAACCGCGGACCCGCGGGGGCAGGGGCGCGTGCTGGGGGCACCTGGCTGCTTGCGAGGTCGCGCGAGGAACTGCGGTGCTCGTCCCCCGCCCCCCGCCCCCAACCCTCTGGGGTGGGCACCGGCCCGACGTCTCGGTCGCGCGGCCGCGGGGCCAGTGTCGGGGAGGCAGCGAGAGGTCCTGAACCCGGGATCTGCGTGCGGAACCCGGGAGGCAGCAGGCGCTCGATAGATACGCGCGGCATGAGTGCACAGAGGGGCGTCTCTGGGACCGGAGTCCGAGGCCGCGGGGTTCCTGCTCTCTTCCCGCGGGGCCGGGATCGCGGCTAGGGGCGCTGGGATCCCTCTGCGAGAAGGAGCCCTGTTGCTGGAGGCCGGGGGCTCATTGACCGCCCTGGGGCCAAGGTGCTGGGGAACTGGAGCGTGTCATCTAAAGGTTGGAGGATGTTTCCGGAGTCTGGCGAAATGGTGCCAGAGACCAGGGTCAGGCCGAAGGGTGGTTTGTCACGGGGGGCCTGATGTCAAAAAGCCTGAGAGCAGTTGCTAGGGATGAGGGTCACTCAATTCAACCAGTATTTATTGAATGCTTCCTAGATGCCAAGCATTGTTCTAGGTGCCAGGGTGACAGCAGAAATCAAGGTGGGCAGACCCCTGCCCCAAGGAGCGTTCATTCTAATGGAAGGGGGAGGGGGCAGGAGACACAGGGTAAAAAGCCCAACTCTGTGGCGCATGCTCATTCCTGTGGTGTCGCTATCCCGTGGTGGCTGATCAAACCACCATCATGACTACCCACATGGCATCAGCCAGCTCACGAAACTCCTGCAAGCTGCACAGTCGTCTCTCACAACTCCAGGCCAACACTGGGCAATGGGAAGAATGGTACACTGTGTTAGCCAGTGATAGATTCTGTGAGAAAAAACGAGTAAGGTGGAAGAGGGGTCGGTAGAGTGGTAAGCTGGGCGGTCAGAGGAAGATGTTTGCAAGGAGGGGTCTGAGCAGAGACTTAGCAAGCATGTATGGGGGAAAGGGTGTACCGGGTGGAAGGTACAGTGAGTGCAAAGGCTCTGAGGCTGGGGCTGCCTGGTGTGTTCTAGAAAAGCAAAGAAGGCAGAGGGCCGCAGCAGAGGGATGGATGGAGCCAGAGAGGAGAGAAAGCACTTGGCCGGGCAGGAGTCTGTAGGCTCCAGGAAGCCTGCCGGGACCCCCAACCAGCCCTCCAGTCCTCCCAATACAGCCCTTCCTTCCTCTGAACCTCAGTGTTTGCACCTGTAAAATGGAGACTTGGCAGACATGCAGCCGGGCACCCAGCAGAACACGAGAGCTCTGTCCCGCGTGGAGAGCTGCCACTTTCCTGGAGGGAGAGCGGAGGGGAGCCTGGCTCCCCTGGTTCACTGTGTTCTTGTCTTGGGAGAACAAGTCTTCTTTGTTAGAGTCCGCTCGGAACAAAGGGGCAGGCAGCCGCAGAGGCACGTGAGTCTGAGTCAGGGGGCTGACCTCAGGACGGAGGACAATTGCGAGTGCCCTGGGGGAGTGACAGATCAGGGCAACTGGGGAGCCAGAGCCGCAGCTAACGCTGGATGGGGCGGCCCATGAACACCTGGCCTGCTGCCACCCGTGTGCCAGGGACGGAGAACAGCAGGCCAGTCACTGACCCAGCCTCCTGGCGGTGCAGCCCCACTTTCAGCCTCCAGATGATTCCAGAAGGGAATGGTGGGGACTGAGACCCACAGCAGTGGTGATGTCAGTGATAGCCCCCTTCACCCACAAGTCAAAGGTGTTTGCTCTGCACCTGCTCTGGACTCCTGCCGCCTCTTCCTGTGCGCGCGCCTATGTGTGCGTGTGCTAGCGTGTTGCGTAGAGGAGTGTGGGGGCTGACTGGCGATAAACAACTAAAGAAATAAGACCCCCTCGTCTGGGTTAAGGTCAGATCCGTCCTTGAGGAGATTCAGGTCCAAAGAAGCCTTGGCTTCTTTTCTCTTACACCTGACCTCACCCCTCCTCTGCCCAGGGCCCTTCAGGGCTCCCACCTCCCTCAGGGTAAAAGCCCATGTCCACCACCTGCCCCCTCACCCCGTCCTCCTCCCTTCCCTCCCTCTCCTCCTCTCCTCCTTGCTCTGCTGGTCCAGCCACAAGAGCTTCCTCGCTCTTCAACACAAAGGCCCAGCGATTCCCCAGGGCCTTGGCACAGGCTGTGCCCTCCGCCTGGAATGTTGGGAACGGCATTATCTGCAGTAGCCTCGAGGGGAAACCTCCTAGAAGCTCATCAGATAAAGTGTGCCGTCTTCATGCAACGGGATATTACACCCAGCAATGAGAGTGAATGGTCTACAGTCGAACCCAGCAAGAGGATGAATCGTACACACTAGGTCCAGGGAAAGAGGGCTCACGGGAACGCAGTGCACTACCATTTATGTAAAGCAAAAAAAGGGGGGGACAATATAGCCCTGCTTTTGAAGTCACCATGGTGGTTACAGGGTAGAGGGGAGGACAGGAGTGCAAGGGGGGCACGGTGGGGCTTCTGGAGGGCAGGAAGCATCCTGTCCAGGGATGTCAGTGCTGGCTGTGTGGGCGGGCCTGATCTGTGGGGACAGATGCTGGTTGCAGCCCTCTGCATCAGTCTCCCCTGCAGCATCCCTGGCTCCCACACCCTCAAGTGTCAGGAGCACCCTTCCCGCCCAGTCTTTGCAACAGAAGGTGCCCCTAGACATTCTGCAGTGTCCCCTGGGGGACCGACTGCCACAGGACTAAGGGTTTGGTTCTAAAGCACTCTGAATCTGTGCTGACCACACAGTGGCCACGTGTGGTCACCGAGCATCTGGACCGTGGCTGAGCATCTGGACCCCAAGCTGAGATGTGCTGTGGGCACAAGACACACTAGGTTCTGAAGCCTTAGCAGGAAAGAAGAATGTAAAATGTCTCAAGCACAACTTTTGTATGCTGGAATGACATTTTGGTTATGCTGAGTTAAATAAAATGTATCATTAAAATGATCTTGTTTCTTTTTCTGACATGGCTGCTAGAAAATTCAAAATTGCACATGTGGTTTGCATTCTGTTTCTTGTGGGCTGTGTTGTTGCACCTGCACAGAGGCTGGTATGTAGTAGGTGCCCAATAAATGCAGCCTGTGCCCTCACAGCCAAACAAAGGCAAGGTTAGAAGTTTGGATTTGTTGATGGCACAGTGGGAGCCTGGGGGATGTTTTGTGAGCAGGACACAGGTACGGGGTGACTTTTTGACTTCAAAAGATCATTCTGTTCTTGTGCAGAAGACGGGTAGCAGGGGAAGAAGGGACGCGAGGGGATTTGGGGGCAGTGATACGTGATTGAAGAGGGATCTAATGGATTCAGGAAGAGATGGGCTGAGAGAGGGAAGAAGAACCCGGGCCCTGGGTGGGACACCTGCTCCCGTTACTGTTATAAACAACATAAGCTCCATCCTGCATGTTGCGCAGACTTTTTCCTTTGGGGCTTTGAGAAACTAAGCAGCCATGCTTGGAGGCCACCTGGCCAGAAGCCAGCTGGAGGTGAGCCCCCCAGTCCCACAGCCACAGATCCTGCAGCAACCCCGGGGAGCTGGGACGTGGGCCCCTCCCCGGGGGAGCCTCCGGATGAGCCCTCAGCCCTGGCCAACAGCAGCACTGCAGCCTGAGCAGAGGACCCAACTCTGTCTATGGACTGTCTTCAGAAGCTGTGATGTAAGAAATGTGGGTGTTTTTGAGCCACTGTGTTGGGAGGGGGGGATTTGTTATGTGGCCCAGAGAGCCAACAGCCTGGACCCGCGTAGCTGGCTGTCCACCGGAGAGTCCACACCTCACAGTTCCCAAACTGAGCTCCTGACCTTCTCCTAACCTGCCCCTCCCCTGCGTGTTCCCTCCTAGTAACAGGGAGCGTCCCCAACACCTCCGGTCCCCTCACCCCTACCTCAAATGTGCCACAAACCCTGTTGCTTGTAGTTTTAAAATAGATCCAGGACCCACCTGCTTCTTACCTCCTCCTCCACCACCGCCCACCAAGCCCCCCACCTCCCCACACCCGTCCGGGACCAGCCCCCTCCCCTGAGCCCCGCTCACGGTCTGTTTCCCCGCGGCCGCCAGAGGGCGCCGGTGAGCACCGGCTCGAGGAGGTGCCAGCTCTGCCCGCGGCCCTCCGGGGCTCCGCGGTGCCTCCCCCGGGACCCTGCACGCCCGCTCCCTCTCTCCCCATCGCTCGTTCTGTTCCACTCAACACGGGCCTCCTCGCTGCTCCTGCCGGACGCCCGGTGCACTCGAGGCTCAGACCCTTTGTACCCGCTGGGCCTCTGCCTGCTGTGTCTTCTCCCCAGACCGCCCCCTCCACCCCCAACCTCCTTCAAGTCTCTGCGTGAATGTCACCTTCTCAGTGACCACTTCATGTCAGACTGGAAACTCTCCACACCTCCAACCTCCCCTTACCCGTGGTTTTCTCTTTCTTTCTTTCTTTCTTCTTTCTTTCTTTCTTTCTTTCTTTCTTTCTTTCCATGTTTGTTTATTTTGGAGAGAGACAAAGACAGAGCTTGAGTGGGGGAGGGGCAGAGAGAGAGGGAGACACAGGATCCGAAGCAGCTCCAGGCTCTGAGCTGTCAGCACAGAGCCGGACGCGGGGCTCAAACTCACGGACCGTGAGATCACGACCTGAGCCCAAGTGGGCCGCCTAACCGGCGGAGCCCCCCCCCCGGGGCGCCCCAGCCTTGGTTTTGCTCCACGGCACTGCTTTGCCTTCGAAAGCAGTGTAACTCACTTGTTTGCTTCTTTCAACAAAAGGGTGAGGAAGGGAGTTTGTGTGTTTTGTGCACACGTCTTTTCCCAGCACCTGAACAGCGCCTGCACGCGGTGGGCACACAGATGGGTAAAGGTCGGGTTAACCCTTATGCGCTCAGACCCTGCAGCCTCCTCCGAGGCACTGAGGCCCACGGCCTCAGCCGCGGCCCCCACGTGGCGCCGTATTGCCAGGGCAGAGCCCTGTGCCCCATCCCAGTCCGGGCTTCCTTGTTTCAGTTTGCTGATCTGCTCTTTTCTGCCAGTGAATACTTTGGATTAAAAACGTGGCTCATGTGCATGGGCTTAGAATTAATTAGCTTCTCATTCACATGCTGTTACCTGGCAGTTGTGCGGGTTCTGAGCTGAAAGTGAGAGCTGGAGGAGTCGGGTGGTCACGGGTCGAGGCCGGCTGGGGTGCCTAAGCTCAGTCTGGTGATGTTGCTGGACCTTGAGGCCCCCAAAACCTCCCTTTCAGGCTCAGGCAATCATTCCAGTCTGTTCCCCGCCCCACACTCGCTCTTGGCTCCTTCCTATGTCACAGTGGGGAAACTAAGGCAGCTGAGTCCCAGCTAGAACCTGGATGAAGGACTGTCCTCCGGCCGGCACGCTGGTCTTTCTCTGCCTGGCCTAGGGTCCTTGAGGCTGACCCCAGCGGCCGTATCCTGCACTTCTGGCCAGCTTGGGTCAACCAGAGACTCTGCCAGGAGGGAGAGGAGGAGGTGGGGGTGTCTATCTCCCATCTCCATCCTCAGTGCCCAGTTCTGGTCACAGCTCTGGAGTTTGTGCTGCTTCTGGAAGGAAGCAATGGCTTGTGTACTTTGGGGGCCCACAGGTTACTGAGGATGGGGCTGGCTATGGGCTGATTTGTTGGCCGAGTCTCCCCAGGTGAAGGGAGCCCAGTAAGCACCCTGAGGTGGGAACTGGCTTGAGTGGCTTTAAGGACTGGGAGGTTGCTACTGTGGCCAGAGGAGAGGGGGCGAGGGCAGAGGGGGCAAGACTGGGCCCCGTGGGGCCTCGAGTGCCAGGGAGGGCTGGCAGTGGACGCCCAGCACTCCCAGAAGGCTGAGCTGGGGTTGCAGTCTGGGAGAAGACCTGGACCCTTGAGCTAAAATCTGAGTCAGAGAGCCCTGGATTCAACTCCTGGCTCTGCTGATGTTACCCAGGGACCTGAGCTCTGAGCCTCAGTTTACCCACCTGTAACCACAGGTGAGGTTTTAGCAGCTGCATTTCCGTCAGTGAGATGCTGAGATAATTAAACAACACGAGGCACATGAAGTGCCTGAGCACATGGGAATTTTCTGGTGGCCCCACACAGACCATGCTATCCCTTTAATGTGTGGGGTCTGTAGTAATGTCTCTCTTCCATTTTTTAAAATAGTTTATTTATTTTGAGAGAGAGCACGTGTGGGTGCACACATATGCGGGGGTGGGGGAGGGGCAGAGAGAGAGGGAGACACAGAGTCTGAGGCAGGCTCCAGGCGCTGAGCTGTCAGCGCAGATCCCGACACGGGGCTCGAATCCACAAACCGCGAGATCATGACCTGAGTCGAAGTCTGACACTCAACCGACTGAGCGCCCAGGCGGCCCTGTTTTCTAGCACATTTGACGCCTTCTTATATACTATGTGCTTATTTATTAGGTTATTGTCTGTTTCCTTTGTCCTCTCCTGAGAACACTACCTTCTTGTCTGTGTATTCCTGTTGTATCCCCACCAACCCAAACAGAACCTGTATGCAGTAGGTGCTCAATAGGTGCTTATTGGATGAAGGCAAGAAGGAAGGAAGAATGCAGGCAGGCTTCTCGGCCTAAAGTTGCAACCCCCAGAGTGGTAAACTCACTGTACGACCTTGGGCTGCGTCTCAGTTTCCCCAGCTGTAGAAATGGGGCCGCACCGCCCATGACCTCACCAGTCCCTTCTGCTACATGGCTGTAGGTGTTGTGTTTGTGGCTCTGGCTCCCTGGAGCCTTCTCTGGCCCCGGCTGCCCAGCTTGGCGGCTCTCCGGGGACTTGCTCTGCTGACACCGGATTCTTCCCTGGACCATCCAGCCACCGGGCCGACACTTGATCCTGGCCTCACTTCCAGGCCAACGTCCGCCGACCAGCCTGCTAAGGCCGGGGCCCCAAGACTCTGTGCTGCGGGACAAGGGACTGTCTGTGCCGTCCCCAGGGGGGGTGTGGTGAGGCTGGGGCTCTGCCGACACCAGCACAGGCTGCAAGGACTGAGGACAGTACCTGACCTGCGGCCTGGAGCCGCTGCGGCTGAGGAGAAAACACCAGGCGCAGGACCTGCCCGGCCCCTGTGCCTCGTGCAGCCACCTCCCCTGCTCACCATGGGGACCCTTAGCTGCAACCCTGCTCCACGGCTGACCACTGAATGCCAGAGTGTTCAGACCGGCTTGAGGAAGTCCTGTGGGACGGCCACCTCGGAGAACGGTACGCACCAACTGTGGGGGAGGGAGGCCATGGTGGTGGGATCTGGTCCTCTATTCTCCCCAGCTGTGCTGGGGCTTCTAGAATATTCTGGGAGCCACCTGGAGGGGGGAGGCTCTGATGACTCCCTGCTCCTCCCCAAACCTCAGTTTTCCTCCCAGCAGAATGGGTGTGAACATAGCATTTCTGTTGGTTCTTGTGCAGTCTTCCACCCAGCAAGGACTGAGCATTTTATGGGCCAGGCACCCTTGCAGGTGCTGATGCTACAGCAGTGACAGAGCAGCAAAGGTCTGTGGGGGAGACACACACAAGGCAAAACCAATAAGCAGAATTTATGGCATATTAGTGATAAGTGCCTTCAACAACGTAGAGCAGCAAGGAGAGAACGGGCGGGTGTGGAGGCTTGAGGCCTGGACACTCCGCAGGGGCCACGGGCATCCTGGTTCTGACGCTGTGCATTCTCAGTGAGGGTCGAGGCCCCTGCCTCATTTATCTGTGTGTAGCAAGACAGCAGGAGTTAAGCTCCGTGGCCCTGACATTCTTGCTGAGGACACCAAGCACTGCAGTTGTGGTGGGGTGTCTCTCTCGGGGCCTCAGTTTCCCCAACGTGACAGTGTACCTCTGTCTGGGCCTCAGTTTCCCCAACGTGACAGTGTATCTCCGTGTCTGGGCCTCAGTTTCCCCAACATGACAGGGTCTCTCTGTGTCTGGGCCTCAGTTTCCCCACGTGACAGTGTATCTCCGTGTCTGGGCCTCAGTTTCCCCAATGTGA
>NW_024412565.1:114359-117817 GCF_014898765.1 Herpailurus yagouaroundi
AGTGTATCCCCGTGTCTGGGCCTCAGTTTCCCCATGTGACAGTGTATCTCCGTGTCTGGGCCTCAGTTTCCCCTACGTGACAGTGTATCTCCGTGTCTGGGCCTCAGTTTCCCCAATGTGAGAGTGTATCCCCGTGTCTGGGCCTCAGTTTCCCCGCGTGACAGTGTATCCTCGTGTCTGGGCCTCAGTTTCCCCGATGTGAGAGTGTATCCCCGTGTCTGGGCTTCAGTTTCCCCACATGACAGCGTATCTCTGTCTGGGCCTGCAGCCCCTCCTACCTTTGACTCAGATGTGACTCACAATGCCCCTCCCTCACTTTTCCCCCTCCAGTGGGGGCAGCTCCCCCACCTCCACGTGCCACGGAGGGTGGCCGGGAGCCCAGGCGGGGGCTCAG
The DNA here is from genome assembly GCF_014898765.1 of Herpailurus yagouaroundi. Lineage (NCBI taxonomy): Eukaryota > Metazoa > Chordata > Mammalia > Carnivora > Felidae > Herpailurus > Herpailurus yagouaroundi. The sequence goes on from NW_024412565.1 coordinate 114,754, forward strand.
GGGCTGGGCCCCGGGTTCTCCCCCAAGTCTCAGGGTGTCCGGCCCCGGGCCCTCACCCGAGGGCTTTGGTCGCAGGCTCCGGACCGGGCCTGTACGTCCTGCCGTCCACCGTGGGCTACGTCAACCACGACTGCACCAGGGTGGTCAGTCCCGCCTACTCACTCTTCCGGAGGCCCAGCCCAGGTAAGGCCAGCAGGGGGTGCGGGTGGGGGCGGGGGCCTCCCAAGCCCCCTGTGTCCCCTCAGGCCCCCCCCGAGGGCGGCAGGCAGCTTGCTGGGGGAGCCTGGAGAAGCTGCGTCCTCGTAGGCAGAAGACAGCAGGGCGTGGTGCTTAGGGCCCGAGTGTGTCTTCGGGCCGCTGCAGACCCCTGGACTTTGGACCAGCGTCCTAACCGCTCTGTGCCCTCGTCTCCTTCTCTGTGAGGAGTGGTGCCACGCTCCTCACAGAGCTGTCCTCGGGGTTAAACAAACATCCGTTCCGAGTAGCTCCCACAGTCTGCGGATCTGCACAGTGCTCAGTAGAAGTGGGTGCGGAGGGGTTTCTCTGTCGGCAAGACGAGGCCCCTCACAGGCAGCTGTGGAGAGGACAGGGTGACAATTCCTGCTGTTGGGCAGGCAGCGGGCGGTGGGGCTGGCCCCGTCAGCGGGGTCCTCGCCTCCGCGTGGTGCACCCTTCTCCCGGCTGGAATGACGGCGTCAGGATGTGAGTGAACGTCACGGGCATCGATGCTGTTAATGCGGGCGGCCCTGGCCCCAGCACGCCGTCCACGCCTATTAGCAGTGTCACCGTCTCGTTCTAGCAAGACTGTGCCCTTCATATGAATGCCCACAAATTCCATCACCCCATTTTCTAGAGCTGCTCTGAGGTCCCAAGTGCACCTGGGTGGGGAGGGCCCTGAATGAGGACTTTGATTCACCTGGACGAAGGCACGTGGGGAGGGGGCGGCTGACATCTTCAGAATCAGCAAAAGCCCCAAACCAAACTGAAACCCAACTCAGGCAACTCCAGGGGGTCCCCAGGAAGGCAAAGGAGGGAATGAGCATCGCATCTATCACCAGGAAGGGTTAAGAACTTCGCCTGTGGCCCAGGGCGACCTGGGTTCCCAGGTTCTGTCCTTGTCACAGGACACACTCTGGGGCAGAGGGACAGAGTGGGGAGTTGAGGGTGAGTGGTGGCCCGTGTAGACCTTGCTAATGCCCAGGGAAGACTTCTTGGAGGAGGAGGCCTACGGTCTGGGCTTGCAGGAGGAGGAGTTCCATGGAGCCCCAGGAGACAAGAGGCCCAGGAAGGACAGCCCAGGCAGAGGCCTTGATGAGGGGAGGGACGCCCTTCCTTTGTCAGCAAAGGTGCTCCCTGCGTGTGTGTGCCGCATGCACCCAGAGCCGCTAGCCAGTGAGTGTGTGTCCCACACGCCACACACCGATGCGCGTGCATTTATGCCCGAATGGCTTGCAAGCGGCAGTGACAGCACTGGCCCCAGTGACTGACCCCAGCAGGGAAGTGCCCTGTGCCAGGCTGCCCTCCATGGACCCTCTCAGCTTTCAATCTCCTCACTCACCCCGCCAGTGGGGAAACAGAGGCAGAGACAGGGAGATGGCCTGCCCACAGACAAAGCTCACGGAGGCCCTGCTGAGACCCCCGAGGTCTGACTCAAGGCCCCCTTAGGCATGCCCCATGACAAGCCCAAGCATGCAAAGGGCCCTCCTCAGAGCCTAGTCACTCTTACTGTGGCACAGTCCTGACCCACCCACCAGCTGGTTTCCTAGTCTGCGGCAGAAGAGAGGTCGAGGGGGGCACAGCTGTGATCACAAGGGCACTAATGTGCTCGTCAGACAAAGTCAAAGCAGGTACCCAGGGCCCCCAGGTCAGTGGTCTAAGGTCCCTGCTCTCCAAGATGGGGCTGGGGGTGGGGCCGACCAGGGGCACTGAGCGGGGTCGGTGGGGCCATTAGAGGTGCCATTAGGACCGGGGGCTCCTCTCCCCAGCGTCTCCACAGGACGTCAGCCCTGGGCCAGTCTACTTCTTGGACCCAAAAGTCACCCGGTTTGGCCGAAGCTGCACCCCTGCTTACTCCATGCAGGGCCGGGGCAAGTCTCGGGGTGAGTATCTGATCAATGCTTCCCCACAAGGACCCCACCCGTTCAGGCTCCCACCTCTGTCCTCTCCTTCTCCTCCCATCATCAGGTTCTTAGAACTTCAGTGTCTTTGGAATGACAAATCAAGGGACTCCGAGGAGGGGCTGGGGGCCCTGAGAGAACCTGAATGAGGAAGTGGGCCAGGGTGACAGTGACTCTGTGTACATATGGTGCCAAGAGGGCATCTGGGGCTCATCCGTGACATCAGGGGATGACAGGGCACAGTGGGGACTGTGGCAAATGTGGCAATTCCCTCCACAGACTCCAAAAAACTCACTTCCACCTTAAGTGCCGAATTTAATAACCTGATTCCAGTCTCCCATCCACCCTTTCCTCTTTTGACCTATCACCCATTTGCTCATCTACTCACTGATCAATCAGTTCATCTATCCATCCATTCACTCATCTATCTACTCACCAACCTATCCATGAACCCACTGCTCATCATCCAGTCCATCTGTTGATCCACTGATCCATCCATCCATTCAACTGTCCGTCCATCCACCCACCCACCCACCCATCCATCCATCCATCCACCCACCCAGCCACCTGTCTATCCATCCATCCATCCATCCATCCATCCATCCATCCATCCATCCAATTATCCGTCTGTCTATCCATCCATTCACCCACCAGCCACCCACCCTTCCTTCCATCCATCCGTCCATCCGTCCATCCATTCATCCATCCATCCATCCATCCATCCACCCACCCACCCACCTACCCTTCCTTCCATCCATCCATCCACCCATCCTTCCTTCCATCCATCCAACCATCCTTCCATCCATCCACCCACCAGCCACCCACCCTTCCTTCCATCCATCCATCCATCCACCCATCCATTCATCCATCCATCCAACCATCCTTCCATCCATCTGTCCATCCATCCATCCACCCACCCACCAGACAGCCACCTTTCCTTCCATCCA
>NW_024412565.1:117827-121918 GCF_014898765.1 Herpailurus yagouaroundi
CCATCCATCCACCCACCCACCAGACAGCCACCTTTCCTTCCATCCATCCATCCATCCATCCTTCCGTCCGTCTGTCCATCCATCCATCCAACCATGAGTCCATCCATCCATCCATCCATCCACCCACCAGCCACTCACCCTTCCTTCCATCCAACCATCCATCCACCCATCTGTCCATCCTTCCATCCATCCATCTACTGATCCATCCGCCATGATCTTTCCATTCACAATCCATCAACCCATTTATCATCCACCCAATCATCCATCCATCTACCCACCCACAAGTCAGCTCTTAATCCCTCTATCTATATATCCATGGATCCATTCATCTACTCATTCACTCCCCATTCAATCACTCACCTCCCATCCTTCTACTCACTCATCCCAACATGTATTAAGCTGAGGAGTTGAAGTAGATTTGACATGCCCTTGCTTTTTATGAGACCCCAGTCTGGTGATGGAGTTAGGCCTACATGGAGACCATCCCACCTCACTGTGCCCATGTCTGGAGGGGAAGACCCTGGAGGGCCCTTGGAAGGGCTGTGAGGGCCTGCCTAGGAGAAGGGAGTGGGGAAGGCTGCAGGAAGGAGGGGGCTGTGGGGCTGTCTGGAAGGGTGAGGAGCAGCCCCTGGGGGGTGGGAATGGGAAAACGGAAGGTATGCGGGGCAGAAGGTTGAGCATGGGCAAAGGCCTGGAGGCTTGAAAGACAACAGGTAGTGTGTGTGTGGGGGGCGGGGGGGGGGGGTGGTCTGGGAAGCAGCAGAGACACCTTGGGGCTGCCTGACAAGTGCTGTGAGCTCCAGGATGTGTAGGGGCAGTGGGAGGCCATGCAAGGTCTTTGAGCAGGTGAGGACTCCTATCAACCCTCCTGCCCCATTCTCACAGGTCTGGAGGTGACACCAGGCCCAGGAGCCTACAGCCCAGAGAAGGTGGCCCCTGTGCACCAGCGGACACCCCCAGCTTTCACCCTTGGCTCCCGCCTGCGCCCACAGCTCCAGGACACCTCCACCCCTGCTCCTAACACCTACACCCTGCCCTCCCTCTGGGGTTCCCAGATATTCATTAAGCCCAGCAGCCCCAGCTACACAGTGGTGGGCCGCACGCCCCCCCGCCCGTCCCCCTCAGGACCCTGCTGAGATCCCAGGCCCGGGCCAGTACGAGAGCCCCGACCCCAACACCTACCGTCAGCGCCAGCCCGCCTTCACCATGCTGGGCCGGCCCCGTGCCCCCCGGCCCCCAGAGGAGACTCCTGGCCCTGGCACCCACAGCCCTGAGCAGGTCACCATGACCAAAGCCCGGGCGCCAGCGTTCACCATGGGCATCCGCCACTCCAAACGCGCTCCCACCATGGTTGTGGACACCATGCCCTGACACCTTTGGGATTAGCATTCCCAGCTGCCCCGGGACCAACCCAGTTTACCTGTGTTGTCACATGGGGTGTGGGCAGGCCCCTCCTGGGCCTGGCTGTGGAGAAGACACATCTTGCCTTCCTTTTTTTGAACTCTGAGGTCCTTCTAGGTCCCCTGCTTCCTTTGGTCCCTGGGGACTGTGACCCCGTGGCTCCGTGCAGGGCGAGCTTCCTTCCAGTGCCCCAGTTTCTTCCTCCCGGTCACAGCAGGTTAAGTCAGGCCACGCAGAGAAAGGGACAACTGCAGCCCTGCCCAGCGGCCGGCGGAGCTTTCTGTGTCCTGGAGCTCAGTGTCCACCCTGCTAGGGCCTGGGTCCCTGGCACAGTTCACGTTTCTGCTAAACTTGGGCTCTTCTCTGCTTCTCGTGGATGCACAGCCAGCTGCCTGCCCCTGGTCCCAGCCCCCAAATCAGGCTGGAAGCAGCCTGATCCCTCTCTCTCTAGCTGCTTGCCAATAAATCTCTGTGGCAGCAGAGCTGTCAGAATCACACATGTGAGCTCATTTAACCCACTGTCCATGTCAAAGCAAAGAGACTTAACTGTGCCCTTGAGATCCAGACCCCCAATTCTAAAGCCCCTGGGGCCTGGATGGAACCACAGGAGGGATGCAGGGCTGGGTAAGTCCAGAGGCAGACCCGGGATTTGAATGGGGGAAGTCAGGGAGGCTTCTTGGAAAAGAGGACATTGAAGCTGGGTTTTGAAAGATGTATAGGAGTTTAATATATTCTAATATCAGTAGGTGCCTACCGTGTTTCAGATATTGATGAAGATCGTCTAAGCTTCACAGCAATCAGGCGGCAGTTGATGTTCACTGAGAGAAAATGGGGCTTTGGAGAGATGGGACACTTGCCTGAGGACACACTATGAGCCCTCGTGTCCCCCTAATGCCAGGATCCGAATCCTGGCCATTGGGCTCTGTTCCTGCCATTCTTTGCTAGTGACAGGAAGGACACACAGGGGTGGTGTCATGTGACTGAGCCTCCTGTGTGAAAGCCCAGGCCTTATAAATCCTTGACCCAGGAAGACCCTAACCCGGGAGCCTGGGAGGGACAGACTGCCACCATGTCTCCCCAAGGAGGGGGCCCCGGGGCTGCACCTCAGGCTTGACACAGAAGGGTCCTGACATGCATCATGCATGACCTCTTTCTCCCAGTCCAGGGATGCCAATCTTGAACACACACCCCTTTAACTGACTAGGTGGACACACACCAGGACCCCTAACACACACACACACACACACACACACACACACACACACCCCTCTCAGGGGAACCCAGGTGCCTTCCTCACACGCATGTCCAAACTTGCACTCAATATACACTCCCACACAGTCCCACATGTATGCAGACAATAATAGACACAAACACGTCCAGACGGGGACTCCAGACCCAGACAAACGTCCCCCCCCCACTCCCGGGTCCACCAGCAGACCCAGAGGCCACGCCCGCTCTATGGGGGCTCATCCCGACCCTGCACAAGAGCTTCCCAGTGTGAGACACACAGGCTTGGGGCAGCATCCCCGACCCCCACCCCAACGCCGGCCAATCGGCTGCGCGTCCCTCCTCCGCTTCGCCTCCTCCTCCACGAGCTCCGCGGCGACCGCCAGTCTGTGATCTCATTTCTCTGATTTATCGATCGGGCTCCAGACAGCCTCACCCCTCCTCCACCTGCACGCGCGCCCCGGCCCCCTCCCATTGTTTCCCGGCAGTCAGCCCCACCCCAGCCGGGGGAGGGGAAGGAAGGTCTGTCAAGAGAGGCCAGGAGGCCTGGGGTGACCGTGGCATCCCTGATCCCCAGTACAGAAAGAATCACCCTTTCAGGGCTGGGTGGGGGACAGAGAGGTTGGGGACCGAAGGGCGGGCCCGCCTGCGAGGCTGAGGCCCACGGGTTCAGCTGGGTCGCTGCGGGACAGACCTCCCCAGAAATGGAGGAGGAGCCCGTGACCCTCCAGCCCCGCGTCCCCGGCTTACAGCCTTGGAAAGTGAAGCCCACGGGGAAGCGGCAGAAGGGGGGGCTCGGCTTCGTCCTGAGTCCCCCCTCCCAGACCCAGCCAGCCCAATTCACACTTCCGAGTACGAGCGGCCGCTGCGTGCCCCTCTCTGGGTCTCAGCTTCCCCATCAGGACACAGGGCAGGGCGTGATTTTCAAGTACTTTGCAGCTGGAACAGCGGTTGGGGTTAGGGTTTGGGGCTTTCTCTTCTGACCGCGTCCCCACCCCTCCGCAGGCCTCAGTTTTCCCATCGGTCAAAACCGGGAGAAGACAAGTGATTTCCAAGTCTCTCCCACCTCGGTCCTTCTAGGAATTTGGACAACGGGTGGAGGGGCCACGCTGGGGTCGCTGTCCGGGTCTTGGGTTGGAAACATCGCTCCCTCGCTGGCTGGCGGATCCCAGGCAGGGTCCGTGCCCTCTGTGGGCCTCAGTTTCCCCAGCCTCCCCGCAGGCGCCGGGACGCCCAGGGCCCGGGTCCCAGGGGCGCAGCCCCCCGCGGCTGCGCGCTGGGCCGGGCGGATGACATCACCGGGCCGGGGGCGGGGAGGGAGCGGGAGGGAGCGGGAGGGAGCGGGACGGAGGGGAGGGCCTCCTCCGCGCCAGGCGCAGCGCCCGGTCGGGCTCGGTCGGGCGACCGCGGCCATGACGCAGGGTCCGGGCGGGCGCACGCCCCCCGCGCCCCCCGCGCCCCCG
>NW_024412565.1:122318-193442 GCF_014898765.1 Herpailurus yagouaroundi
GGCAGGGGCCCGCGGGGCGCGCGGGGGGCGGCCGGCCCCGCGGACGCCAGCGCCGACGAGTGGATCCGCAAAGGCAGCTTCATCCACAAGCCGGCGCACGGCTGGCTGCACCCAGACGCCAGGGTCCTGGGGCCCGGGGTCTCCTACATCGTGCGGGTGAGTGCGCCGGCCGGGATCCTGCGGACCACACCTCCCCCGGACCCCAGCTGGGGGCGCCCCTCCCCCACTTCCCACTCTGGGACCCTCGGACCCCTCTGCCCCCTCGTCCCTCCTCTCCCTGCCACCCCGGACCCCCACCTCCAGCCGGCTCTGCGCCGGCCGCCCCCAACCGGGAGGCTCCGGGCTCGGTGTTCCCACGGCGTCACGTGGGGAGGGGCGGGGCGAGGGAGGCAGGTGGGTGGGAGACACGCATGCGCAGGGTGAACGCGCTCCCGCTCCGTTGGCGCCCGCTTGCGTAGGGTGAACGCGCTCCCTTTGGCGCCGGGAGGGGGGGGTCTGCGGAACGCGGTCGCGGGTGGTCGCGTCCTACCGCCGGAGCCCGTTCAAAGCTCTTTCTCGGACGGCGGAATCGGAACCTGCAGAGACCTTGGCCCAGGTGGGGGGCCCGGGGAAGGGGTATCCGGACCCGGCCGCGCCCAGCCAGACCGCAGTGGGACTAGGGGACTCGCGCTGCGGTGTAAAGAGAGGGGCCCTCTTTTATCCTGGTGCTTTACTGGGAACCTTGCAAACGCACGGAACAGCCCCTGTGTACCTGCATCTACGACGGTCAGCATTTTCGCCTGTCCACTCAAAATACCTATCCTGGCGTGTAGTTTTCCTTGAAACAGAAGGAAGTAAGCGGCCGAGTGTGACGCTTGCTGTGAGATGTCCCGCACGCGTCTCCCTAGATAGCCGTCCTCCTGTACACGCACAGCTCATTGTTACGTCTGGGAAATCACCAGAGATCCCGAAGTGTCATCAAACTGGTAGTCATTCACACCCCGTCAGTTGGCCTTTGGGGACCAGGAGCCTGGAAGTTAATGTGATTGCATTTGGTTATACAACCGTGTCCAGCACCTCTCCCAGGACTGGGCTGAGTAGTGTCTCCCGCTAAATTCGTGTCCGTGGGGACCCGCGAATGCAGCCTTATTTAGGAATAGGTTCTTTGTAGAAGCAATCACGTTAAGATGAGGTCATCCTGGAGGGTGGCCCTAATGTAATGGTTGGTGTGTTTATGAGAAGAGGGCATAAGGACACAGACGCACAGGGAGAAGCCACGGAGGACGGAGGCAGAGGCTGGGGTGATGCAGCCACAGTCCTGGGGGCACCAAGGGTTGCCGCTCGCCACCACTGGGAGCTGGAGGAGGCAGGAAGGACCCTCCCCTGGAGCCTGCAGACGGAGTGCGGCCCTGCCTCCACCTTGTTTTCAGACTTCTGGGCCTCCAGAACTGGGAGCATGTATGTTTCTGTTGTTGTAAGTGGCCCAGTTTGTGGTACTTTGATAGGGCCGGCCCCAGCAGAGGACTGTGCCCCTGATAGGGTGGACGTTCTGGATGTCCCAGACACTCCGTCCACGTGGGGTCCAGGTGTGCGACATCACATCTCAGGGGGCCTGTTAGATGTGTAGAGCCTCAGGCCCAACGCGGAGTTGTTGAGGCTGTGGACCGCCCCACATTCTGGATCTCTTTTCTCACGGCGTCTTTTAACTGGGTTCTTTGCCCTTTCCCTCCCTGAGTCCTGGCAGTGGGTCCACAGGCTTGACTGGATTCAGAAGTGGCTTTGTAGCAAGAGTGTCTCGTGGGTAGTGCTGTGGACTTGACAGGGGAGCTGTGTCTGCCCACTGGCTGTGACGGCAGGCGTGTAGGATGTTCAGAGTTCAGATGCTTGCGTTGTGCGGTGCGGGGTGTTGGGTTCTTCCAATGATCATGACATTTTTGTCAATGCAGCAGGTATTTAATGCATGCCCACCCTGCCAGGCACTGACAATCTGGTCGGAAATGGGGAAGATCTGGTGCCTGCCCTTACAGGGCTTACATTCTAGAGGGAGACACTGACAGTAACTAACCAAGAGAACACATAAATGGAAGGTGCAGGCAGGTGCTAAATTACGATGCAGGAACGAAAGTACCAGAGTGAGAGACTGGGTGGTCACCTCAGCAGGGGCGTTAAGGAGAAGGCATCTCTCGGCAGATGACATTTAAACTGAGACCCGAAGCTGTGAGGCCCCAGACACGAAATGACTTGGGAAAGAGAGTTCCAGGCAGGGGGCAAAGCAAGTGCAGAGGCCCAGTGGCAGGGAATGAGTTTGGCGTGTTTGGGTAACAGCAGGAGACCTACATGGAGCTTAGAGAAGGAGAGATAAGAGATTTGCTGGCAAGTTTGGCTGTAGATGGTTTTAAGCAGGGGTCGCAGGGTGGAGTTGGGGGTTTGAAAGGGTCTTTCTGGTGGCGCTATGGAAACGGGGTGGGAGTGGGGGCTGGAAGGGCAGCAGAGAGACCCAGGAGGGGGTGAGGGGAGAAGACCTGGACCCGGGCAACGTGAGGGTAGAGAGAGGTGGGGACAGGGTCTGTGTTGGAGATGCAGCCCAGAGGGGTCTCCGACTGACAGATGAAGGGCCCTGACCCTGGCCTGTCGGAGGGCCCCGTGGGGTCCGAAACAGCCTCGGCCCCCCGCTGTGTTTGCCTGGGAGCCTCTCTCCGCGCCTACGTCACAGAGCCAAGTAGCGCCTTTTGGTTTACAGAGCGGCATGAGGTTAAGGCAGGGGGCAGGCATCCCTCAGGTCACACCGGGATTGGCTGGTCTGAGCAGGACTCTTTCACACTAGGACCCTGGGACTGCAGAAGAGGATGTATGGTTCCCATTTTGTAAGTTGGGAAACTGAGGCACAGCGCGGCAGAGCGTGTCCACAGATGCGGAGTGAAAATCCAGTACCAGACCTGGAACTAAGGTCCCTCCCACAGAGCCTGAACTCACCCGTCTGTCAGATACTAGGGCAGTTGACAGATTGACAACCCCAGAGACATCCCGTCCTGGGACCTACAGATGTGTCCCCTCACACAGCAGAGGGGACCTTGTCCGGGCCCCTGAGGCAGGGTGACCCGGGGTGCCCTGGGGGCCCGGCGTCCTCACGAGAGGGAGGCAGAGAGCCGGGCGGACCCCGCGCTGCTGGCCGTGAGGATGAGGAGGGGCGGCGGGCCCAGGATGTGGCGCCTCTGGCAGCCGGAAAAGGGGGACATGGGGCTCCCTGGGGCCCCAGGGGAACCGGCCCTGCCCACGCCTGGGTGTTGGCCAGGAGGCCCGGGTCCGACTCCTGACTCCAGAACTATAAGGGGATAAGTTTATGTTAAATTTGTAGTCTTTTATTGTAGCGGCAAGAAGAAGCTAGTATTTCAGTCGGCTCACGTCCCTGACGTCACAGAACCGTCACAAAAGCCTAGAAGGATCCCTGTTTGAGATGAGAAGGCCCAGCCCCGGAGAGCAGAGATGGGAACGTGGCATCTGAGTTCCAGGTGCACCGTGTTCAGTGCTGTGTGTAGATCGGGGGGGATTACCCTCACAACTCTGAGGGTTCCCACCCATTTTATACGTCAGGAAGCCGAGGCACGGCGACGTCCAGGAACCTACCAGGAGCGCTGTCCTGGTGAGGGTCCTGGCAGCTGCGATGCCTTCAGCTGTGTCGCCACACCCTGACTCAGGACTTGGAGGTAAAAGATGTCGATTGTCGTATGTGAGAAGAGACCCCGGGTGGACGGCGCTGCGCTTACCTCAGCAGCTTGGTGACCTCATCATGGATTCAGGCTCTTCTCTTGTGTTGGGGTGAATGGTGTCCCCGTGTTCAGGTCAACCTGGAACCTCAGCACACGGTCTTGTTTGGAAGTAGGGTCTTTGCAGATGTATGACCTGAGGATGAGGCCATGCTGGAGGAGGGTGGGCCCTGAATCAGTGACCGGTGTCCTTGTGAGCCGCGTGAGGGCCGGAGAAGGAGGCCACACGAGGGAGGCGGAGATTGGAGTGACCTGGCTACACCAGGAGCTGGACAGCAGCAAGGACCCTCCCTGGAGCCCCTGGAGGGAAGCACTCTGCACCACTTGGATGTCAGGCCTCTGGTCTCCAGACTCTGAGGGCACGTGCTTCTGTTGTTTCAGGCCGCCCAGTCTGTGGTGCCCTGTTACGGCCTCCCCAGGAGACCTCCCCAGGGGGTCCCTAGAGGAGAGACGGAGAGTAGACGCTGGGAGCCAGGGGTGCGGCAGGGGGCTGGGAGTCAGTGCTTCACGGGACAGGGTCTCAGTCTGGGGAGACGGAAAGTTCTGGAGACGGGTGGCGGGGGCGGCGGCGCGACAGTGTGAGTGCGCTCGATGCTGTTGAGCTATGCGCTTAGAGACGGTTACGGTGAGGGGCGCCGGGCAGGCTTGGTGGAGCATGCGACTCTTGATCTTGGGGCTGTGAGATCGAGCCCCACATTGGGTGTGGAGATTACTTAAAAATAAAATCTTTAAAGAAAAAGAAATGGTTAAGGTGGCAAATCTTATGTGTTTTCTACCACAGGAAGTGAACAGAAGTTGCCTCCCATGGCTTGGGTTATGATTGAGACGAGTTAAGATTGGGGGCACGGTGGTCACACAGGGTTTCCCACATACACGAGAGCCTGCAGGCCATTCTGAAGTCCCTGGGGACCTAGGGCGGTTGGCATCAATGGGAGACTTCCCGTGTTAGGAGCAGGGCGCCCCCGCTTTCTGAAGAGCTCACACTGGTCGTCTTGCAGGCCGTCCCTGGGTCTGTGTCTGACTGGTGTTTGCTCACGATTGGGCTCAGGTTGTGCGTTCTGGGCGAGCAGCACAGAGCTGTGTCTTCCCCACTGAGCAAAGCAGGAGGCAGGGACGGGTGCCAGTCCCGATACCGGTTCTGGAAACTTGTATCGCTTGGTGTACTGGTACGAATGGCGTTCCCCCAAATTCGTGTCTGCCAGAGCCTTAGGATGTGACTTTCTTTGGAAATAGGGTCTTTGCAGACGTAATCTAGTTTAGATGACAGGATGCCGTAAATCTACACGACCGGTGTCCTAAAAGGAGAGAAGTTGGACACAGACACACATGTGACGACAGGGGCAGAGACTGGAGTGTGCCTGGCAGCCGAGGACATCCGGCCACCCCCGTCAGAAGCTGGAGGACGCAAAGCGTCAGCTCCCCTGGAGCCCTCGGCTGCAGTGTGGCCCTGCCCATGCTTTGGGTTTGGATGTTTGGCCTCCAGAACTGAGAGAAAATAAATTCCTGTTGTCCTAAGCTGTCCGGATTGTGGTGCTTTGTTACGGTGGCCCCAGGACACGGACACACTGTCACGCTGGTGAATTTATTTCCTTTGTAATTAGTAAGTGTCTGCGGGGATGTAGTGTGTGTGTTTGTTTGTTTTTTTTTTTAATCCGACCTTTAAAACTTAAGGGTGACAAGCATAAAGCGTGTGAGGGCGTGTCAAGCTCATCGTGTCTGCTTGGGCACCTGTAGTGCGGCAACACCAAATCAGATGTGCCCGCGCGTCCCCCCAGGGGCCTGCAGCCTCCCACCCCCACCACCATAGTTTGGTTTTGTCTGTTCTAGAACCTTTCTGGGGAGGGGGGTTGAGAGGCTGTGCAGACAGCCTGGTTCCCAACACGCTCCCACTGATTTGTCGTAGCAGAAATCGACAGCTCTTGCCTGGATGGACGCTTCCCGTTCCGGTAATGATGTTTACTTCAGTGGCCGTTAGGAAAACACTGTTGCGCATCAAACCGGAGTCTGATGGTGCAGAAGGCGGTCTCCTCTCTTCCTCATATAAGCTAAAAAAAAAAAAAAAGATATAATTCAGTACCATAAAATGTGCCAGCTTAAATTGTACAGTTCAGATTTTTAGTACATTTATACAGTTTGTGAAACCCTCACCATGATCTAATCCTAGGACATTCCTCACCCTGAAAGGAAGCCCTGTCCCCATTAGCATTCACCCTCACTCCCCTTCCCCTCCCCCGGCCCCCACGAGCCCCCCTCCCGTCCGTGGATGAGCCTGTTCTGGACGTTTCACACACGCGGACTCACACCCCGTGTGGCCTCTCCTGTCGGGTTCCCTCCCTGAGCGTCGCGTGTTCGGGTCCGTCCGCGGGGCGGCGGGGGCGGGCGCCTCACTCCTGCTCGCGGCCGAGGGACGTTTGTGTGCTCGGGGGACGCGTCGTATCGATTTGTTCATCCATTGATGAAAATTTGAGTCATTTCCTGCCATTTCCTTGAAAAATAAACCCAGTTATGTTTATAATTGGAATTTATTTAAAATGAAATGTTAAGTGAACAATAGTATGTGCCGTGTGGCACGACTTGAGGAGGTAGATGAGGGCGGTGGGAGCTTGGCCCCGTCCCCTTCTGGGCCTCAGTTCCCCCACTGGTAAATCACCCCTTCCCTGTAGCGTCCTGGGGTGGGCTCTGGGCTGCCCTGGTTTTGCACGTGCACAGGAGCAGGTGGGACGCAGGGCCATTCAGGGGTGTCCTGACCTTCCGTGTTAGTGTCCTGGGGCGGCTGCAACACATTAGCACAAACGAGGCAGCTTAAAACACAAGAGTGTTCTCTCCTGGTCCCGGGGCTCGGGGTCTGAGACCCAGCCGGGCAGGCTGGTTGCTTCTGAGGCCCGGAGGGAAGCACCTGTCCCGGCTCTCCCGGATTCTGGAGGTGCCGGCCTCTCGAATTCTCCACACTCCACCTCCAGCCTCACACACCTCCCTCTGCCTGTGTCTTACTGGGACACTTGTCTTGGATTTGGGGCCCATCCCATCCACAGGCTCCGGGGGTGAGCACGTGTGTCCACCTTCAGGGGGCCAGCCTCCAACACACCACGGCTGACGTTCGGTGAGTTTGGGCTTCTAGGACAGAGGTCACACTCGCTGGCAGACCCAAGGCTGAATTTGACCTCGGATCTTCTCCCACGGCCTTGTCTTTATGTTTGTTTTAATGTGTATTTATTTTTTGAGAGAAGGGGACACAGGACGAGTGGGGCAGGGGCAGAGAGAGAGGGAGACACAGAATCTGAAGCAGGCTCCAGGCTCTGAGCTGTGAGCACGGGCCTGACCCTGACCTCGAACTCACGACCTGTAAGATCATGACCTGGGCCGAAGTCAGAGGCTTAGCCCCCCAGGCACCCCTGAATTTTTACTTTTAAGGAGAAGGCAGTGGGAAGGGGCACCTGGGGGTTCAGTCGGTTAAGTGTCCGACGTCAGCTCAGCTCACGATCTCCCGGTCCGTGAGTTTGAGCCCCGCGTCGGGCTCTGTGCTCACAGCTCAGAGCCTGGCGCCTGCTGTGGCTCCAAAGTCTTGGATTTCTGGTCTCTTTAAAGAAGACTCAGGTGTCTGGCAGCACTGGGCCCTCTGGCTATGGAATATGCAGTTTAGCCCAGTCCCCACTCCTTCCTGTTGTGCAGTGGGGAGACTCCAGAGCCTAAGGGCATGGGTTCAAACCCCGCATCTGCACCTACCAGCTTATGACTTTTACTGAGCCTCATTGGGCCTCTGTTTCCTGAGAGTGGCCGTTCCACCTAACAGTGGTCATTCCAGCATGGGGACGTGAGTGCTGTCATTAAGAGAAGTAATGTGTGCAGCATGCTTGTGTGATAAGTGGGCTGTGATCCATCAGTGTGGGGGGGCTCACCTCTCTGCTGGCCTCGCCCGCCTGGCCCTGTAGGGATCTGTCCCAGGGTAGCCCCTTTGTATCCCCTCTTGTGTGAGCTCCCCCTTCCCTTCATCTAAGGAAGGGCCGGGGGCACACTGGAGGACTTCAGCCTCACAGCTGGGGAGGGCTGGCATGAATTAGGTGAGTCTAGGGAATTAGGTGGTATGGGAATCAGAACCTGGGCCTAGAACACCGAAACCCACCAAAGCTGTCCTCTCAGTGTGCAGATCCACTCCTCGGAGCAGCAACCACAGCAAATTCCCTTTGAGGTCCCCTGTGTGTAACACATGCCTGGCATATAGGCCGTGCCCATCCATCTGTCCATCTGTCCATCTGTCCATCGGTCTACCTGTTCATCCATCCATCCATCAGCCAGCCAGCCAGCCAGCCAGCCAGCCGGCCATCTTCCCTTCCACCCATCCATTATCCATTTGTTCACTCATCCATCCATCTGTCCATCCGTCACCCTTTCATGCATCCATCCACCATCCATCCATCCATCCATCCACCCAAGAGAAGGTGAAACAGATCTGTTCACTTCCCTACTTAAAAGTCTCCCATGCCTCCCCAGCTCGCCCAGCATGAAACCCAGACCTTCAGCATAGCCCCAGGGCTCTGCAGCCTTCTTGCCCAGATCCTGCTATCCTTCTTAGCTCTTTGTGCTCTGCTCTAGCTACACTGGAGTGAGCCTGCAGCCTCTTCAAACTTGTTCTCACGCGTGGGCCTTGTAGTGGCCATTCCCTTTGCCTGGGTCTTTGCTCGCCTTGCCCCTTGTCTTCTGGTCACTACCTCAGGTAGCAGTCGCTGTGTAGCAAATCATCCCAAAGTCTAGTGCAGGACAACAAACGTTATTTTTTTGTGGTTTTGTGGGTCAGCTTGAGCCGATCTCTTCATTCCCATGGCAGCTGGCCAGTGTCAGCTGGGATGATAGGGATGGGGACGTGTCTGTTCTCACAGAGCAGGCTGGCCTAGCAGGGTCTCAGGGACCTGGGACTAGTGAGGGGACAAGCTCCAGGGCACAAGGGCCTTTCAGGCCTTGGCTGCGTCACCTTTCCTGACATGCCATTCGTGACCTGTGTCATCTTTCCTGACATACAAGGGCCTGGATAGGGGGAGGGATAGAGGGAGGGATGGGGGTGGGTAGGGACGGGGAGGGGAGGAGGGAATGGGGTGAGGGACGGCTTGTGAGCATAGTTTCAGTCTGCCAACAGCATGCGGTTTCTCCCCTGGAAACAACCACTTTACCATGCTAGAATCTGCTAGAATTACTCATCTACTCGCACTGTGTATACTCGCATGTGTGCACATCTTCCCCCTTGACCCCTTGTCCGAGGGAATCGTGGCTCACTGTGACCTCTATTCTGCACCTTGTCCCTGCTGTTTAATAATATACCTTGGAGATAATTTCTTGTAAGTAAACAATTCTTGTCTCTTTTTACAAATGCATACTCTTCCATGTCAAGAACGATTTGTTTAGAGTTAGCAAGCATACAGGGCCCCCAGTTAAATTTAAAGTTCCAACGAATACCAATAATTTTTGGCGTAAGTATGTCCCCTGCACTATTCGGGGCATACTCACACTAAGAAATATTCATTGTTTAGTGGGAATTCCAGTTGGCCTGCAGTCATGTATTGGGTCGCACAAGCCCAAATGTGTTGTTTTAGGGTGTCTCTAATTTCTTGCTGATTTGTTCAGTTCTACAGGTCCAGCGGCAAGGGGGTGCGTGTGCAAAAGCTCTCCCTGAGGGGAGACTGAGGCAGGAGACACAGAAGAGGGCCAGGTGTAGGGAGCCAGCCCCTGGTGCCAGCACCAGGGGGGGCCCAAGGGCAAAGGGAGTGGGTAAGCGCGGATCCATGGGGGCACCAAGCACCTGTCCACCTGTCTCCCTGTAGTCCTGAGCTTGGAGCCCCGTGGAGTGGGCGGAGCGTGGGCCACCCCACACAGTGACTTGTGAACACAGTGGCAGTCCCTGGGCTGATGTATGTGTGGGCTAAAGTCCTAAAAATGGAGTTTCAAGGTCAAAATGTATGGGCATCTATGATTTTTAAAAAATTGAGGTAAAGTTGACAAAATTAACATTTTATTTTATTAAAACAATTTTTAATGTTTATTTCTGAGAGGGAGAGTACAAGTGGGGGAGGGGCAGAGAGAGAGAGAGGAAGACACAGCATCTGAAGCAGGCTCCGGACTCTGAGCCTTCAGCACAGAGCCCGTCATGGGGCTCGAACTCACAAACCGCGAGATCATGGCCTGAGCTGAAGTCGGACGCTTAACTGACTGAGCCACCCAGGCACCCCGACCATTAACCATTTTAAAGCGTACAAAGTGTAATAGTACTAAACAGTACATTCGCAAGGTGGTGCAACCATCACCATTATCTGGTTCCAGGACATTCCGTCACCCTAGAAGAAACCTGTCCTCATTAGCCATCATCCCCTCCCCTCCCCTAACTGCTGGCACCTGCCAACCCTCTCTGTGTCTGTGGATTTACTTGCCTGGACGTTGCACAGACAGGGAATCACAGGACAGGTGCTGCTGCCACGTGGCCCTCAAGATGCTGTGCCAGATGCCCCCCAGCACACAGGCACTAGCTGGAAAGAGGCTTGTGGCCCTAGTCTGGTCCCCGCTCCCCCTCCCTGGGAGCTCTGCTGACTGTTTCTAACTCCTCTGTCCCTCTGCATTGTCTCTTGGAGGTTCTGAACTACCTTTCCGTGGACATGGTGGCCTAGGCAGGAGTTAGCAAACTTTCCCTGTAAAGGGCCAGACGGTCAATGCGCTGGGTTTCACAGGCCAGATGGTTTCCTCCCAGTCTGCTTGCAGGCCCTGTGCTGGGTTCTGGGGCTACAGTAGTGACAGGAGCATCACCAGCCTGGTCTTCCTGGGCTCACACTCTAATGCAACAGGAAGGGAGAACAAGCAGCTGATGGTTAAGCCAAAGCGAGACTGAGCCTGGGGGTCCACCAGCTTCCGTGGAACAACTTGCTTAGCATCAGGGAAGGGGGTTCTCTCTGAGGAGGTGACACTGAGCCTGGAGATGGGGAAGGAACCAGTGCACACGAAGATGGGGAAAGGGAGCAGCAGGGGCACAGCAGGTGCAAAGGCCCTGAGGCAGCAAAGCTGGACATTGCTGAGGACGGGGCTGGAGATGAGGGTGAAGAGCTCGCTGCAGGGAGGGCTTGGATTCACTTGTCACCTGACCCAGGCTCTGCTGGGCTCGTGCTTAGGGCCTGCCTGCTAATTGCTTCTTCTCTCTTCTCTTAGTACATGGGCTGCATCGAAGTCCTCCGCTCCATGCGCTCTCTGGATTTTAACACTCGCACCCAGGTGACCAGGTGAGCCTTTGAGACCGGCTGCTGTGGGGCCAGGGCCTCGGGGCAGCGGAGGGAGGGCTGATGTGAGGCTTTGGAGAGGTGGCAGCAGCCGCTCAGACAGTCTGCGCAGTGACATTCCCTCCTGCCTCACGGCTTGGAGAACAGTGTGGCGGGACTGAGAATGGCCTTGTGGCGGGTCATAAGCTGACTTCCAGCTCTGTCCTGCCGTCCAGTTGTCTCTGCTCCCCAGACCCCGGATTCTAATAGATATGACACCTGGCGCCTTGCCGTGTGCGAAGTCCACAGGCGTGCTGGACCCGCGGGTGCTGGCTGGTGTCCGGCTAGGACTCAGGTCAGGCCTGGAAGGGGCTAGGAGCTGGTTCTGGGTGGCACCTCCGTTGTCCCTGCTTTTTTTGGTGCAAAGCACATCGATCTCGTGATGCTCTGAGCTGCCAGGAATGAGTCATGAAGAGGCTTAGGGATCCACGTCCATTTTGTTTTTTAATGTTTTATTTATTTATTTATTTATTTATTTATTTATTTATTTTGAGAGAGAGAGAGAGAGAGAGAGAGAGAGAGACAGAGAGAGAGAGAGAGACAGAGCATGAGCGGGGGAGGGGCAGGGCTGCCAGCTGTCAGCACGGAGCCCCACGCGGGGCTCGAACGCATGGACCCCTGTGAGATCATGACCTGAGCCCGGCCACCCAGGCGTCCCAGGATCGATGTCTTTCTGCATGTGAAAACAGGCCATTCACTGTAGACATAAAAACACTCTACTGAGTTGTAATTCACACATCAAACAATTCATGCACTTAAAGTCCACAACGCGATGTGTTTTGGTTTCTTCACAGAGGTGTGCCTGTTCTGGACGTTTCCCAGACGCGGACTCACACCCCCTGTGGCCTCTCGTGTCTGGTTCCTTCCCTGAGCGTCGTGTGTCCAGGGTCTGCCCGCGGGGCGGCGGGTGCGGGTGCCTCTCATGCCTGCTCCCGGCTGAGTGATGTGCGCGTGCGCGGTGGAGGGGTGTCCGCGTGCGGGGTGGACACGTTCATCTGTGGACGTGCGCGTGCGCGGTGGATGTACCTGAGTGACACGTGCGTGCGCGGTGGTCACGTTTGTCTGTGGATGTGCGCATGCGCGGTGGACACACCTGCGTGATGTGCGCGTGCGCGATGGACACGTTCCTCTGTGGACCTTTGCCTGCACGGTGGACGCATTGTCTGTTCAACCTGTCAATGGACACTTGGGTGGCTTCGACCTTTTGGTGATTGTTGTGACTCGTGCTGCTGTGAACACGCGTGCACAGGTTTTGTGTGCACGTGTGTTTTCATGTCTCCTGGGATGGAAGGTGGGGTGTCGGGCTGTGTGGTGTCTCCACATCTCGCTGTTTGAGCAGCAAGACCTTTCCCGCCGCGCCTTTTCGCGAAGGTGTGAGGGCCCCGGCCACTTGGGGCCCAGCACGGTCCCTCTGACCTTCAGGGCCCGTGAAGTCCCAGTCCTCCCCGGGGCTAGCGGTTTCACAGAGGTCTGTCTCTTAGTCTGGCGAGCCCAGAGCAGAGGTCACGCTCTCATGCCACAGCTGGGGATCTTGGCTGGCCTGTGGCCGCATGACACTTGGGGTCCAGGCTGAGGCCCTATGTCGTTGGCTCCCCTGAATCTCACCCCTGTGGTTTGGAGTTGGGCCGTGGCCCAGGGATGTGTTGATCACTGAGAAGGAAGCCCCAGAGGGCAAGAGCTGAGGTCGGTATGTGCATGGGTATCTGCCAGGTACAAACGGGTTGGGGGCTGAGAGCCCCCGGTCCATGGCTCTGTTCCTCCCTCCTCTCTCCAGGTACCCGCTTCCCTCCCTCCTGTGAGCCCCTTCCCAGCTCAGGATCCAAGTACTTTCTCTGCCCATGGCTTCTGCCCCCCACACTCCCTGAGCTCCTACCCCCTCCCCAAGCCCCCCTCTGAGTTCACTAAGCCTCCTCCTACAACCCCCCACACAGGGAAGCCATCAACCGGCTCCATGAGGCAGTGCCTGGCATCCGGGGCTCCTGGAAGAAGAAGGTGGGTGACGGGCTTGTGGTCCTGGTGGGTGTGGTTGGAGCGGGGGTGGGGGCGCCGTGGCCTTCCTGGATCTTGCCCCAGCTGGAGCCCCTCTGCTGCCCCACCTTTCCCAGTGCCTGGGCTCCCCACTCTGCAGGCCCAGCACTGCCCTCTGCCCTGTCCCCAGGCCCCGAACAAGGCGCTAGCCTCCATCCTGGGCAAGACCAACCTGCGCTTCGCTGGCATGAGCATCGCTGTGAGCATCTCCACCGACGGCCTCAACCTGTCCGTGCCTGCCACGCGCCAGGTGAGTGCCGCCACCCGTGTCCTCAGCCCCCAGCAGCCCCCCGTGCAGGGCAGGTCCAGGGTCCCGTGGGCAGAGCTGGAGAGATGGCAGGTGTGGGGCTGTGTGTGAACATGTTCACCTGGAGATGTGCTGAGGCCCCGCCTGCGCCAGGAGCCGAGCTGCCCTCATGGCACTCACAGTTGGCACGAGTGCAGGGGTGGGGTGCAGGGAGGCTGCTGAACCCCCACAGTGCCCAGGACACCCCCGCCGAGGTGGACCCCACCCCATTGTCAGCAGTGCTGAGGGTGAGAGCCCTGGCCAGGAATCTTCTAGTGGAAACAATTCAGCAAAATAATATTGCACAGATAAGGGAATAATTACAAATTCTAAAAAGCATTGTGAGGCCAGGAAAGGGGTGCTGTAGGTGTGCACAGGGCACTGTAACCTAGCAGGGGTGTCACGAAGGGCTTCCTGGAGGCGGTGATGCTGGCTCCCAGGGAGGAGGTGAGGAGAGATGTCCCAGGCATAGGTCACCCTGTGGGGAGACAGAGCTGGAGAGGTCAGTGAGGTTCGTGGTGGGGAGTTAGGACTTGTCCAGACAGCACTGTGAGCCTGGGAAGAGCAGTGATGTGGGGGCACCGCGGAGGGAGCCCAAGCAGGGCATCTGTGGAGCACCTGGTGAGGCGGCCGCTGCTCCCTGGGCCCTGAAGGAACATGAGCACTGAGGACAGCAATGGGAGGTGGCAAATGGATGCAAATGAGCATGCGAATGAACACGGAAACAGGCCTGCTAGTGTGCACCAAAAACAAGCATGCAAATGAGCAAGCAAATGCAAATGAGCGTGCAAATGAGCACGCAAATGAGCACACGGATGATGATGCCCGGGCGCTGGTGCCAGAACAGAGCCTCCGGCTCTTCCCTCCTGTGTCTCCTCCAAGCCTCCATGGCTGCCTTGGCTGTGCCAGATTAGTGCGCCGTCCGCGGTGTGTGTCTGGGTGGACACGCGGGCCAGAGCACCAGGCGTGAGGGCGCAAAGATGGGCTTGAGTGTGTGTGACTGCATGTGTGAGCATCTGTGTGTAGGAGGGCGTGTCCGTGTCTGTGCACAGCTGCAGGCATTTCTGTGCGTCTGTGCACGTCTGCGGGCATGTCCGTGCGTCTGTGTCTGGGTGTCAGACGTATGCACGTGTGAGGGTGGTGGGCGTTCCCCATCCAGCCCTTTCCTGGTCGCTTCTCTGTGGCCCTGGCCTGGTGAGCCTGCCCCCTTCCCCGGCCCCGGGACTGTGGCCCCCCATGACTGTGTCTCTCTCCCGCCAGGTCATTGCCAACCACCACATGCAGTCTATCTCCTTTGCGTCGGGAGGTGACACGGTAAGGCCAGGGACTGGGGGGGGTAGACTTCTGGTCCTGTCTGTGCCCTACGGCCCCATGCCCATCCACCCCTGCCCCCTTACCAGGCCGGGGTGGCCCTGGCAGGTCCAGCCCTCCCACTTGTCCTCTCTGTCCCCCAGGACATGACTGATTATGTGGCCTACGTAGCCAAGGATCCCATCAACCAGAGAGGTGAGGTCCCAGTGGGGGCGGGCGGGGGGGCCCTGTGGGCTGCTGTGCCAGTGGGCCGAGGCTACGCTGATGCTACGTGACCGTGACCCTCTGCAGCCTGCCACATCCTGGAGTGCTGTGAGGGCCTCGCCCAGAGCATCATCAGCACCGTGGGCCAAGCCTTCGAGCTGCGCTTCAAACAGTACCTGCACAGCCCCCCCAGGGCGGTCCTGCCCCCGGAAAGGTACCAGGCCGCGTCCTCCACGTCTTCCCAGAGACATCGTGCCACCTGACCAAGGCCAGATGCGCAGTCCCTGCGCTCACCATCTCCACCCCGGGTGTGGGCCTTCGCTTTGTCCCTCCTTCCCTCTCTGCCCCCTGTGGGCACGCGGCTCCACTGCCCGGTCGCCACACCCTCCTCTATAAAACCCGGGTGAAAACAGCCCGCGCCTGGGCTGAGGCGAGGATTAGGGGAGCCAGTCAGCGGCTGTGGTCATCACCAGCCTGGACGGGTGTGGCCAACGCTTCTGCAAAAGGGCCAGTCGGTCTGTTCAGCTTCCTGGGCCGGAACGCCTGCCTCAGCCATTGTGGCAAGAGCGGCTGGGGACCACGCGTGAAAAGATCAATGGGCTGCCTGCCAGCAAAACTGTGTTTGTAGGCGCTAAATTCGGAATTTCATGTAATTTTCACGTGTCACCAAATATTGTTCTTTGGATGTTCTCCTAATCGCTTAAAAGTTTTGTGGCTTAAAAGAGTAGAAAGCATTCTTAGCTCCTAGGCTGCGCGCATGCAGGCGGGGGCCAGACTTGCTGAGCCCTGCTTTTAGCTACTCAGTAGCTCACTGGGTGGAAACTTGCCAGACTCAATGACGGACAGGTGAACGTGTTCGGCGTACAAACGTGCTCCCGTTAAGGAATAGGCAGCGTCTGCGGGAGTACATGCTGCCGTGCGCTTCTCCTCCGCTCAGCCCCTCACCCGCATGCCTGCGCCACGCGGGCTCACGTGTCCGTCGTGTCCGCTCGCGGGGCCCTCCTCTGCTGCCTGCACCCTCGTGCCTGATAAACACTGATAACAGCCTCCCCCGCCTGGCTGTCAGGAACCGCAGTCGCCTGATCGATTTCTACAGGGGCCCTTGCAGGGCCAGATGGTGCCGAGGGCGCCCCCATCCTGGCCCCGCGGCACCGGCTCTGTGTGCCAGACCGGCACCCTGTGTGTGCTGCCTGGTGGGGGTGGGGTGGGCAGAGGTGGGCGCAAGGGAGTGGAGACCAGCTGTAGTTTCTAGAAGGCACTGGAAAGAGTGTGAGGTCCCACCTTACAGAGGAGGAAAGCGCACTGGCCCAGAGCAGGAAGGGGCTCAGCCCGGCCCACCGAGCAAAGCTCCAGCCACGCAGCTTTGGCGTCCTGGCAGGAGCTCCCTCTCTCTCTGCCCCTGAGACCTGAGGTCCCTGCCTGTGCTCCTTCTTGCTGTCTGTCCCCAGGCTGACCAGGCCCGAGGAGTCGGCCTGGGGGGACGAGGAGGAAACGGAGCACAATTACTACAACAGCATCCCAGGGAAGGAGCCGCCCCTGGGTGGGCTGGTGGACTCCAGGCTCGCCCTAACTCAGCCCTGTGCCGTCGGCGCCCTCGGCCAGGTCAGCCTCTGTGGCCCTCGTGGGGGAGGGATGGTGGGAGGTCATCTCTAGGCACTGGCTCCTTGGGCCTGACCCTGGCTTCTCCTTCTGCTCCCCTTCTCCTTGACCCTAGGGGAGGGTATCTCATGCTTCCCTGCCCCTCCTTGCCCTCCTTCCTGCCCCAGATTGCACAGACGGGTCTGGCCCTACTCCAGATGTGACTCCCACCCTCAGACACTGATCAGAGAATTCTATTGGCAGTTTAATCAGGGCCCCGAGACGAGACAGGTTTCCAGGGGAGGTGATGAGAATGTACAACCGGGAGACTGACTTTGTGGTCGGAGGACTTCCACAAGGAAGCAGTGTTTGGGCTGGGCCCTGACGGGTGAATAGGAGTTGCCCGGGAGAGCAGTGCAGGGAAGGGCATCTAGGTGAAGGGAACAGCATGCAGCAGCCAGGGCCTGGGGGCAGGGTTGGCAGGGTGCAGAGCTTCCCTCTCAGCATCTGACTTAGGTCTCCAGCCGTGCAGGAGGGCAGGGTGTTGGATGGTGGGGTGTTGGGCTGGGAAGGTCCAGCCCTCCTGGAGGGCGGGGTGCTGGGCTGGGAAGGGGCTTGCACGTGGCAGAAGGACCCCTCACTCTCTTTTTCAGGGCGTATCGCCTGCTCGAAGGGACACCCGCAGTCTGCCGTGGGACCTGGGCCCCTCAGGTAACAGTAGATGCCCTGGAGGCTCAGGGAGGCCCCCCCCCCCCCACCCAGTGCCTCTCCTCTGCCCCACTTCACTTTCACCCGCGAGATGTTGTGTGCCCCCCACGCTCTTAGTTGGTTTGTCTCTCTTCTGTACAGACTAGGTTCATTGCATTTTGGGAGGGACACAGCATTCACGTGGTTCAAAATGCCAGAGCACAGGAAGGCCTTCAGTGAGAAGTCATGGTGTCCCCCTGGCCCCGTCTGCCTATCCACCTCCCCAGTCAGGCCACCACTGTCACTAGCAGTTTCCGTTATTTTTCCAGTATTTTCCGCGGACGTTCAAGCGCATTCCAATCCATGTACTATGTCTTTCGCTCCCGCCTAGCTTTTCCCATGTAGCAATCCACCCCGAAGTTCCTTCCGCATCAGCATGCGCCCCGTGCCCGTTCTTGTTCGCGCTGCCCGCGACCCCCCCCCCCCGCCCTGCGCAGAGGGTCTCTTTTATCTCGCCTGCACTTGACTCACGGACACTTGGGTAGACTCCAGGTGCTTGCTGTGGCGTCTGCGGTGTGACGAAGGGCCACGGATGTTCGCCATTCCGCTGGTTCTGGTCTCCACACGATCCGGTCCCCTGAGGGCGGCTCCTTGTTCTCTTGTGATGAAAATCACGCGTGTCCCCACCACCCGGCACTTCGGGCTTTGGCTTTCACGAATCGACTGGGTGTTCGGCCCACGAGCACTTTGCCCTGTTACGCGGAATGAGAAGTGACGGAAGGCTGGCACCCCCTTGGCCCTCCGCTCCCAGTCGGGGCGCTCAGCCCCCCGGCTCCTCTGTGTCTCCTTTCGGGCTCGGTAAGAACAGGCACCCGCAGACATGGTGACTCTCCAGGCGTGCTGTGGGCGTCTTGGTCGCTTTGAGGTTCTTCAGTGTCAGCCTCCTGGAGCTTGCGTGCCTACGTAGCCCCTACTGGTGGGCACCGAGGGTCCCCCCCCCCCACACACGGTGTGCAGCCCCGTGTTTCTCCTGTGGGTGCCGAGCCGTGAGGCTGCTGACGTCAGAGCCTGTTAGTCACGTTACTGGAGGCTGCTAAGCTGCTCTCCGAAGCGAGGGTGCCCGTCGGTTCGCCCACCAGCCTGCTGTAGTCGCCTGTCCCCTCACAGCCTAACATCTGTGCTGGGCTTTTTTTTTTTTAGATCTTCCCAGATAATCTGGGCACTTCGCTGCCAAGCGTCAGAACCCTCGTCGACTGCCAGCACCCAGTGGTTAAAGAACCAGGTGCCAAGCTATAACGTGGCCCTTGTGTGCTGTTTGTCTGGGACATGGGCTGCTCACCCATGACTTCCAGGGCTCATAGGCACTTCCCAGCCCTGAGCCCTTGCACACACTGTTAAGACTTCTTTTTATACCTTTCTTAATTCTCTAGCCAAGAACTCCTTCCAATACATCGATGCCCCAGCTCCTGTGTCTGGGGATTCTCTCTGTCCGGATTCTACAACCTGAGTTTCTTCCCTCTTCCCTGGCCCTGGCCATGAAAGGCTGGGAGAATCCATGCCTCCTCCAGGCAGACTGGGAAGCCTGCACTGAAACCCCTCTGCCCCCATCAGCCATCCAGGCCTGGCACATGGTCAGCACTCATATTGAATCATATCTGTTTGCCAGACGCTGTTCTACGGTTTTGGTCCTCACCCCGCTTATGAAGGAGACTCCTATTCTCCCTATTTTACAGAGGAAGAGAGTTAGGCACAGAGAGGGTGGCGAACTTTCCCCTGTCCACAGAGGGCAGGTGGAGCTGGCCTGTGAGCCCAATGCCCATGAGGTTAAGGATGCAGTTGGCATACCATGGGGATTGCAAACAGTAGGGCCCTTGGGCTGGATTTGGCCACGCAGTGTGCCAAAATCATTATTTCTCTGCCAAGGATTAAAAGTGGTGACGTCTGGAAATGAAGAGACAGTTCTGAGAAAAATATGCACAAATGCCCTTTGAACCTGGGAAAAGCTCAGCCTTGCTCAAAATAAGAGAAATGGGAAGTAAGGTCCCCCAGACGCCATTTACCTGGGAACCTGTCAGACCAGCAAAAACCCAACACCCTGGGAGGGGTGAGGGCAGGGGAACAGGGCAGAGGCAAAGTGGTCAGGATCCAGCAGAATCTGAATGGGGCACTGAGTGGACCCAAGTGAGAAATCCCTCCAAGGACAATTCTTACTGTGGTTGTGGCTTTTGAACCATGCAAATGCGTTACACACTTACAATTAAGCTTGAAAAGAAAGGAAACCCTACAATAGGACAGAAACAGAAACACATGACCTATGTGTCATGTGGATAGCATAATTACAGGGGGGACAGTTCGTTGTTAGTAATTTTTAGATGGGGACATTTAACAGAAACATGGGGGTTTCTGCCATCGTCCTGCCTAGTCACAGTGGCCCCTCCCCGAGAGTGGCCCTCTAGTGCCCCACAGCCCCTGGTTGGACATTTATGGGTTTTCACTCCAGATGGCTCTGCAAGAGGGTGTGAAGTTTCCATCCGGCAGGGAGGCGGGCTTGGGCGGGGCTCCCAGGTGGGGTCCGCTGCTCCCCCAGCTGCCCCCTCCACTCCTCCTACCCTCCCCAGGCCCACCAGGGGATGGCTACGTGCAGGCTGATGCACGGGGCCCCAGAGACTATGAGGACCACCTGTACGTCAACACACAGGGTCTGGATGCCCCAGAGCCCCTGCAGCCGGAGGACAGCCCCAAGAAGGACCTGTTCGACATGCGTATGTAGGGGCAGGCCAGCCTGAGGGGGGAGGCCATGCCCCTAGCAACCTGTAGTCTGATGGGGGAGGCCCAGCCCTCTCCAGTTGGGACTTTGCAAAGTGGTGAGGGTGGGGTGGGAAGTGTTTCCTACAGGACTCCCTAGTGTGATAGGGGAGGCTCTGGTAGCCTCCCCCCACCCCCCTCCCCGGGGCTCTTCAGTCTGTTGGGAGTAAGCCAGCCTCCTCTCTATAGGGGTCCCTAGTCTGAGGGGAGGGGCCTAGTTCATGCCTAGTTCAAGAGTGGCTAGTATGATGGGGGAGGCTCAGGCCCCTGTTCTCCATGATACTCCTTAGTCTCTTGGGGGCGGGGGTAGCTCCTTACCTCTGGGTCTCCCAGTCTGACAAGGGGATTTTAGCTCCCTCCTCAGGTGACTCTGTGGCTCAAGGCAGTAGGCCCAAGCCCCTTCCACTGGGAATCCCAGCCTGGTGGGGGAGGCAACCTTGAGGGGACCCCAGTCTAATGAGGGAGGCCGAACCACATATTGATGGAGTGAGCACTTGATTCCTTTCTTCCCTCTGTGATGCCCCAGCCTGAGGGGGTGGTCAGTCTAACGGGGGAAGTTTGCGATCCAAACAGCGTCATTATCTGCAACCACGCCAATGTCGTGGTCATCCTCAGGCATGGTCATCTCCCTTCCTCGGGATGCCTCCCTAGTGGGAGAGCCCCAGGAAGCCGGCTGGAAATTTCTTCCTTCACAAAGTCTGCCAAGCCCCCTTCCCCACCATCTGACAACTGGAGAGTGTGCATGTGAGCGGGGGGCAGAGAGAGAGGGAGGCAGAGAATCCTAAGCAGGTTCCGTGCCGTCACCCAGGCCCCCTAACTGGATTTCTTATCGCAATAGGACATGGGCTGATAGTGCCCACTGTGTAGCGGTTGCCAGACTAAAGGCGTGGCCCCCGCTGCCTCCCCACAGCAGTCCTCACCTGGGAAAGGAGCTGCTCCAGTGTGGGGGCTTCTGAGGCCGGCGGTCCCCCCGGGGTGATCAGGCGGCCCAGCAGCTCTGGCCAGGCTTCCATTGAAAATTCTGGGTCTGTCTCTGATTTGTGTGGTCACACGTCCTGGTGGCTGGAGGCTGGGTTGGCTGCCCCCAGACCATGGAAGGAGTCAGGGAGGAGGGATTCCCAAGGGCGAGAAAGTGGAAGGCATGTGGGAGTGCGGGGGTCAGCGCTGGGATTCTGCCTTCCAGGGTGTCTGATCTATACTGCTCCACAGCTCCACATCCAACTTTACAGTGAGGAGACAGGCTCAGAGAGGGCGAGTGGCTTGTCCAGTGTCACACTGGTGCTTGCTGGAAGCCTCAGAAAACCCCTGCAGATCATAGGAAGCTTTTCTGTGAGAAGCTTGTCTGTAAGAGAAAGGGATGCCTGCCGCCTGCCACCGAGATGCAGTGTCGTATTAGAGGGGCTGGCGATGTCACCAGGCAATTAGTGAAACAGGCATAAACATTGGAGAGGAAGAAACGCTGACCTCATTTGCATAGATTTAACCAAATCCGTGAAAATATACTGCATAACTAATAGAACCCATTAGAGGGTCAGGAAGGTGACTGGTGACCAGGTTGGCACCACACAGAGCACACACACACCCACTCAGCGCACGGCCAGTGACATACTGTGACCTTAGGGCAAGGTCTGAGGCACCCTAGGTGCTCAATGTTGCTCAGGTCCTGGGTCGGGGGTAACCACCTGGAGCTTTTTCCTCCCAGCCCAGGCCACCCCCCTCCGCTTTCCAGCAGGAGGCAGCTGCCAACCCCGCCTCCTGCACTTCATCTTCGCCTCCAGGACCCTTCGAGGACGCTCTGAAGCTGCACGAGTGCTCTGCGGGGGCGGGGGCGGCGGTAGCGCCCCTTCCCCTGGAGGACCAGTGGCCCAGCCCCCCCACCCGCCGGGCCCCCATCGCCCCCACGGAGGAGCAGCTGCGGCAGGAGCCCTGGTACCACGGCCAGATGAGCCGAAGGGCCGCAGAGAAGCTGCTTCGAGCCGACGGGGACTTCCTGGTGCGCGACAGCGTCACCAATCCCGGGCAGTACGTCCTCACAGGCATGCATGCGGGGCAGCCCAAGCACCTGCTACTTGTGGACCCTGAGGGCGTGGTAAGGTGGCGCGCGGGGGCCGGAGGCGGGGCCTGAGGGCGGAGGGGCGGGGCCTCAGGGGGCGGGGCCGGGGCCGGGGCCGGGGCCGGGGCCGGGAGCATGGCCCGATGGACGGCCTTAGTTAGCATCTTTAGGTTTAACAAAGTAGTTTGAGGGTTACAAAGCAGATTCTGTTTCCGTTTACCAGGTAACTTAGAATTACAAAGTATTTTCCCGTTTAAGAAGAATTTCAGGGTTTACAAGGGAGTTCCCAGTCTATACGGCGTTTTAGGGGTTACAAAACCTTTTCTAGCCTCGAGGCCTTTCAGGGGTTATAAAGTGCTGTATTTGATCAATTATAAGATGCGCTTTTGCCCCTACAGTCTGTCATCACTATGCGTCTTTTTTTTTTTTTTTTGATATATTTATTTTATTTTTTATTTTTTTAAAATTTACATCCAAGTTAGTTAGCATTTAGTATGACAATGATTTCAGGAGTAGATTCCTTGGTGCCCCTTACCCATTTAGCTCATCCCCCCTCCCATACCCCCTCCTGTAACTCTCAGTTTGTTCTCCATATTTATGGGTCTCTTGTTTTGTCCCCCCACCCCGTTTTTACATTATCTTTGTCTCATGTCATCACTGTGTGTCTTACAAAGAATGATGTCTTTGAGTGTTTTTTTTTTTAAATAATGTATTTCAAGCCTCATAAACATGTCAATTTGCAAGGAGTTCTAGGATCTACAAGTTAGTAAATTTCTTCATGATGCACACTTTCCTTTCATCTATTTATTAAAAATTTCTTAATGTTTATTTATTTTTGAGAGAGAGACAGACTGCAAGCCAGGGAGGGGCAGTGAGAGAGGGAGACACAGAATCTGAAGCAGGCTCCAGGCTCTGAGCTGTCAGCACAGAGCCCGACCCGGGGCTCAAACTCACAAACTGCGAGATCATGAGCTGAGCCGAAGCCGGTCGCTTAACCGACTGAGTCACCCAGGCGCCCCAAAGTTTATTTATTTTTGAGAAGCAGGGGAGAGGGAACAATTGAGGGGGGGGGGAGCACAGAGAGAGGGAGACAGAGAATCCCAAGCAGGTTCCAGGCTCCAAACTGTCAGCGTAGACTCCAATGTGGGGCTCGAACCCATGGACCACGAGAACATGACCTGAGCCAAAGTCAGATGCTTAACCGACTGAGCCCCCAGCCACCCCTCTCTCATTTTTTTTGAAGAGACTAAGCTTAGTTCCTTTTTCAAATTCAAGTTTTATTTTTTGACATCAAGTATTTACTGAAATTCTAGTTAGTTCACATGTATAGTAAAATTGGCTTCAGGAGTGTAATTCAGTGATTCATAACACATGCAACATCCAGTGCTCATCACAATAAATGCCCTCCTTAGTGCCCATCACCCGTCTAGCCCACCCCCACCCACCTCCCTCTCTCAGCCCTCAGTTTGTTCTCTATCATTGAGTCTCTTGTGGTTTGCTTCCCTCTACCCCCCCCACCCCCTTTCCCTACGTTCATCTGTTTTGACGTCTTTGAAGCCTGCGTGGTTTTTAACCATCAGCTGTGTCTTTGAACTGCATCAAAGACACATCTGCAAAGACACTTTCTCCAAACAAGTTCCTGTCCACGGCTTCCAGGGTTTGGGACACGGACATGACTTTTTGGGGACCACCAAAAAGGGGTCTGTTGGGGACCACAGAACCCTGGTGGTTTTGGGGCCCGTGTGCATACCTTACTCTGGAATCTTGAGTCTGATTCTGTGGTTGAAGTCCTGGAAGCTTCTGACGCAGCGGCTCTCAGACTGGAGCGTGCATCAGACCCACGGGGCGGGCTCCTGAGGTTGCAGATTCCCAGTCAGCAGGCCTCTCCAGCTCCCAGTGCTGCTGACGCTGACGCCTCTGGCCCCACAGGTGCGGACGAAGGATGTGCTCTTTGAGAGCATCAGCCATCTGATCGACTACCACCTGCAGAATGGGCAACCCATCGTGGCGGCCGAAAGCGAGCTGCATCTGCGCGGCGTGGTCAAACGCGAGCCCTGAGCCAGGTGCGCAGTGGGCCCCACGGATCCCAGCTTCTCCCGTTCGCCAGCTTTTCTCTCATTTTAGAAACTAAGAAAATTCACAAAGCACACAGTTCACCCATTTAAAGTGTGCCACTCAGTGTTTTGTTTTGTTTTGTTTTTTTAGCATGTTTAGAGATGTGCAACCATCCTCTACCTAATTCCAGAACATTCTGCCACCCCAAAAGGTACCCTGTCACCATCACCCCTCCCCCAGTCCCCGGCCCCCACGAGCTCCCTTCCCATCCGTGGATGAGCCTGTTCTGGACGTTTCACACACGTGGACTCACAGGCCGTGTGGCCTCTGGTGTCTGGTTCCCTCCCTGAGCGTCGTGTGTTCAGGGTGCGCCCACGGGCAGCAGGTGTGGATGTCTCGCTTCGGCTTGCAGCCGAGGGACGTGCGCATGCGCGGGGGATGCGGTCATCTGTGGACGTGCGCGTGCGCGGTGGGCACGTGTTTATCCACTCACTGTCAGTGGACATTTGGGTGTTTCCACTTTTTGGCTATCACGGGGAAGACCACTCAGAACACATACGTCCAGGTTTTTGCGTGGACTATGTTCATGGCTCTTGGGCATATACCCAGGAGTGGAATTGCTGAGTTGCTATGGTAACTCCGTGTTTAACGGGGGGGGGCGTAGCCTGGGTCGGATGGGTGTTTCAGGAGAGGTGCGCGAGATGAAAAGGTGCACCCTTGGGCTTTTGCTTTTGGTGTTGGGAGGGACAGGCAGGTCTGGGTCTGGGTGGTTCCAGGACCTTTTGGTGAGAGACTGGGGCCTCTGGGGGAGGTGGGGGTGGTTTAGGCAGGACATGCGCGTGAGCTGCGGGTGCAGGGGGTGGTGGTGGCATGAACTGTCTTGGGGAGGAGGGAGACACAGGACCTGGGATTTGGAAGCCAGGAGCTGGGGGCTCAGCTGGGGAGGGAGGGGCTGCAAAGGAAGAGGGTTGTGGAATTTCCCCAAGGGCTCAGCAGAGAGGAGCTTCTGGCCAGGTTGGGTTGCTCTCCTGTCCCCAAGACAGCGGGGTCCCCTTCCTGCCTCCTCCCCCACCCAGGCCTCAGGCTGCAGGCACAGAAGGGGTTTCCGGTCTAGGGAAGGGCTTCTGGGGCTGGGGGTGGGCCCATGGGACACCTGAAAGGATCAGCAGGTCGGGGGCTGTGTGTTTGCACGTTTGCTTCCCTTCCCCAAGGTGTTTGTGACCCGAGAAACCATGCTGATGGCAGTAATAATAGCTATGCTCCCACCTCCCGAAACTCCACAGGCTTCCCCCGTGGTTCTGAACTGGCACTGTCGTTAGCATTGTCGTTTTGCAGAAGAAATAGCACAGGCAGGTTAGAGCACTACCCTAGGTCACACTGTAAGAACGTGGGGAGCTTTACCCCGGTCCCTCAGCCTGGAGGCCCTCACTGGGCCCTGTCACTGAGGTTCAGGGTCCCGGACGCCGGAACCTGGGTCTCTGGTTGCCGTCTCAGCTGACCCTTGACCTCTCCTTCTCTTTCTTCCCCAGGTGATGGTTCTCAGCTCCCAGCTCCTGTCCTGCTCCGCAGATGCCCCTGTTGTGGCCTTACGGGCTCCTCAGCCTCTCCCTCCGGACCCTGGTCAGGCTGGAACCGCCACTGTCTCTCCTTCCCCCGCATAGGCCTCTCTCCAGCCGTCCCTGGGCGGGGTCAACAAGGCCAAGAAATGGGGGCCCACCACCCCTTTATCCTGCTGACGCCCTGCCTGCCTCCACCCTCTGCCTGGAGTGAGGGTGTCCATACCAAAGACAGAACCTTTTCTCACCTCTAAAGAAAATACATTAAAGACAAGCAGTCCTCCATCTCCAAGCCCTGGCCAGGGCCCCCGATGGGTTAAGGAGGCCCACCTCTTTTCCCAGATGGACTTCAGCTTCTCTCCCTGGAAAGAGGGATTCCTGTCCTTGACTGGTTCAGTTTTTCCACCTGAAAAATCAGTGCACAGTTGTCTTTTATGGGGAAGAATTGAGATGCTTTGGGTCCTCAGGCCAGGGCACCTGCTGATGTTGAAGGGGCGGGTAGCCTTGGGGCCCAGCTGGGATGGGGGGCATCCAGGCAAGGCCAGCACAACCGGCTCGGGGGTGGGGGGCGGTGGGTGGTTGTGGGACTCTGCCCTCCCGGCTGCCAACCTGCATGGACATTTGGGATCTGCTGGTAACACGACCATGAGGAAATGAACCCACCTGCACATTGAGAGGCCCTCTGGCTGGAAGGCTGAGGCCAGTGTCCCAGGGGCAGAGCCAAGGCCCACGGTGTGGCCTTTCGGGGCTGGAGGATGTGGGGACTGGAGGGGGGGGGAGGGGGAAGAGGGCGCTGGGCCCGTGGGGCAGTGGTCTGCTGTCCAAGAACCCCCGGCATCTCCCTCACACCTGTTTTTACCCCGAGATAAAGCTTCCCCAACACCCCCGTCTTCCCCTTGGAAACATCTGTATTTCCTGAATGCTGCAAACCTCTTTCAAGATGCCCCTGCATGTCTGGCAAAAAGTTCTTTTCCCTCCAAACTGCTCCTGACTTCCCCCCGAATGTGGCCTGACTTCTCTCAGACCACCCCTGTCTCCGACAGAGCCCCTGCACACGGCTGTTGCTCTGCAGACCTTGCCTCACATGATTTCTGGGCTCTCCTTCCCAGAGACCGCCATCTCTCCCGGAACCCCTCCTCTGGCCCTCCTGGAGAGGCCTCCCTGCCAGGGCCACACCCCTGCCCAGGGTCTGGATCTCTGGGGAGACTGAGAGATCCGATGAGATTTCTCTGCAGTCAGCAGGCCACACCCCCTGCCCTGGGGGAGCCTGGTGAGGGTGAGGGGAGCAGCCCACACCCTGCTCTGTCTGTAACCAGGGGGGAAAGCCGTCAAAAAACAGAGCCCGAGGAGACAGACGCCGTGCCTCTTACTTTAGAGACACGGAGGCAGAGAGCTACCGGTGTGTGCACCCAACCCACGTCCACCCATCCATCCAGCCATCTATTGGGCATTCCATTCACTGGTCCATCCACCCCTCCCCCCCATCCTGATACCCTTTAGTAAGCCTGCATTCTCCTCTTACCTGCCTGGACCTCTGGTGGAGTAACAAGGATGCAGCAGGACCGGGACTGGTCCTTGTGGTCTGTCCTTGTGGAGTTAACGGCCAAGTGACGTTGATCAGCAAATCACTGCTAAGCGTGTAATGACAACAGTGAAAAGGAAAGAGTCCTGAACTTAGTGATCTGTGGGAATGACACAGGGGCTGCGATCTGGAGGATGAGAGCCCCAGATGACGAGGACAGAGTTCGAGGCAGAAGGAATGGCATGTGCAAAGGCCCTGTGGTGTCTGTGGCTCCCAGCACATTTAGGGACCAGAAGGATGACCTGTGTGTGACTACAGGTGGAGCGGAGGACACAGCTTGTTCGAGGCCTCACCGCCGGGGGGGGTAGCAGAGCTGGGGTTCGCACCCCATCACCTCCTCGTCCTGCTCTCTGCGCTGGAAGAGCCAGGTCTGGGGTGCACACACAGTGACGGGAGCTGTGAGCCTAGCTTCAGCTGGGTCCCCCACACGTCTCTTGCACCATTCTACCTTCAATTGTTCAACAGATGCTCCTTGCGCCAGCCTCACCCTCAGGGAGTCTTGGGGTGGGAGGCAGCCACCGTGTCCACTCAGACTGGTTGCTTCCCTTCCCTGAACTGCGTACCCTGTGGAATTGGGCTGCCCCGTGTGCCTCAGTTTCCTTACCTGGAAACCGGGCGTGGTGGCCCTCCCCCACAGAGAGTTAACCTCTGCCTTGTTGGGTCGGGGTGTCTCCTGGGAGCTTGCAGGCAGGCCTTCCTTTTCTAGGGGAGGAGACAGAGCTCAGAGGAGCAGCTGTTGCCACAGCTGTGTGGGTACAAGGTGGCCCTCTGGACTGGAGCTTCCTTCTTTGAGGCCCCTCCCTGTGCTTCTCCCAAGACCTGTCTGTGGTGGCTGTGGGGGGGGGGGGGGGGCCCCCACCCAAGCCAGCCCCCGGCAGGGCACCGCCCCGCCCCCCCCCCACCCCATGCGGCCACCCCCCGGGGGGGTGGGAGTGGAAGACCAAGGCCATCCATCATGCAGTGGCATGACTCAGGTCAGGGGTGAGGGTGCTGGCCAATATCGCCCGGTCCCCCTCCCCAGCTTGGACTGGAAGCCTGCACCTCTCCATTTCTGATCCCAGGAAGGCTGCAACTTGGGGTGTGGGGGAGTCCGGGGGGGGGGTCTGCCACGCCGGTCAGCCACAGGGCTCTGCAGAGGAGGTAGGTTTTGTTGGCCGGGAGAGGTTCTTCTGTACGGACCGCAAGCCTCACTAACCAGCAGGAAGGGCCAGCCTCCTGGCCCCCGCCCCTCCCAAGGCAGGTGTTTGGGACCTGTCCCCAGGTACCTTTTCTGTCTGGGGCTCAGTTTCCCCAGCCCCCAAAGGTGATGGGGTGGAGGCACAGGGGTGTGGCTTCGGCTGAGCTAGCAGTGGTGGGGTTCAGGTTCTGGGGTTCCCTTCGAGGCCCGGCCAGGCCTCCCACAGCTGAGCCCCTTTTCTCACCAGGAGCAACGTCCAAGAAGTGAAGGCTGGCGCTCACATCAGTGCTCTAGGCCCTGTTGTGAGCACTTTGCCTGTCAGCACCTGTCTGTCCTTGCTCTGTGGCTGTGGTGCAGGGACAGCTGTTATGCTGGTGGACAGCCGAGGAGATAGAGGCAGAGAGGTCTGGACACTTCAGGAAGTGTTGGCCTCAGGATTCGAACCCCAGATGAGCATCCCCAGTTGCTTAGCACAGGAACCGGCACAGAATAAACTCATTGCCTCCTCCCTCAACCCAACTGGGAGTAGACCTGCCCCAGCTGGGTAGGGGTGAGGGCGGAGTGAAGCCCCCAGCACGCAGCGTGGCTTGTCGTCAGAAGACCTGAGATGCTCACTCCACCTTAGTGGGCACCACTGTCCCTGTCTGTGCAATGGAGAAAGGCGGCCCATGGCCTCTGAGGTCCTCCCTCCTGCCTGCTTCCAGAAAGAGTGCACTTCCAGGAGTCATCCCTCTTACTGTGGTGCTAGTTCATCCATCTGTCTGCCAGGTAGTTATTAAAGACCCCAGTGTCTTGGGGACAAGGCAGGGACAAGGCTGCCACACCCCTTCCTCCCTGCAGTTCCAGGCTGGCAGGGGCAACGGATGTCAAACAAGTATGCGCTCCAGGGCATTCTTCATGGTAGCTCAAGCTGCGGTTCAGTGGGCTCTGCCGGGCCGTGATGCTGGCCCAGCCCAGGCTGGCAGGCAGGGCAGGCTTCCTGGAGGCAGTGGTGAAATGATGCATTCATTGGCATCTGCCTCCCCTGTCAGACTCTGTGGTCGTGCCAGTGTTGCCCACAGCACAAAGAGGGGCCTTAATATTTGCTGAGAGAGAGCAAAGCTGAGACAGACCTTTGGGGGGGGGGGGGGGTCATGGGCCCTGCTGAGCCTTGCTTTTCTCATCTGGACAATGGAACTCCAAAGCCCACCTCACTCTAAGGTCAGGTGGAGGCATTGGAGGGGCAGGAGTTCTGTCCGGCTCCCACCTGCCCCCCTGCACCCCCTTCTGCTGTTGAACCAGTGGTCACTCCAGACCAGCCCCAGCCGAAGCTGGGGCCACGATGGGGCTTGGGGACGCTCTTGGAACACAGGAGGCTCTGGGACAATCGTAATTTAATAAAGCCCAGGCTTTGCATCAGTCCTGGCCATACATTATCGTGCTGTCTCCTCACCCAAGACGGGTAGGCCTTAGGTTTCAGAAGGGGGCGTCGAGGCTGGGAGGGAGGGCCAGGAATGAGGAAGCAGAGGTTGAGGGGAGCAGATCACAAGTCGGGAGGGGCTGGGATCCAGCAGACCTTGTGTGCTCAGGAGCTGCCAGGCCTGGGGCCCTGTCCTGGTCTCACCCCTCCTCTGTCTCTCCGTCTGCGAACAGCATGTCGGTGCTGTCCCCTCTTCCCCTGGGTCACGGTTTCCTGTTCTGCGTGTGTCACAGGAACCACCGAACCCGTAACACTTCATCGGTGTCTGTCTTCTGGCATCCCTCGCACTGGGACGCATCGGAAAGCTGGACATTGTGTCCATGCATCACAGCCGCGTCCTCAGCACCCAGACTGCTGCCCGCCCAGCGTCCACCAGCTGCTCAATAAACATTTGTTCTCGAAATGAAGGCCGCTTCTTGCACGGCTGCAACGTGCGGACGCCTGCCCGTTTACTGGGGAGGAGCGCGTCTCAGCGGCCATGTCCTTATTTCCAGAAGGAAACCCTCACTTCCCCTGCACAGACCCACCCGGTTCTGGTGAATCCTTGGGGGCCGGCGGGGACACCTTCAGCCGCACTTTTTTTTTTTTTTTTTTATTTTTATTTATTTTTGAGAGAGAGAGAGAGAGAGAG
The DNA here is from genome assembly GCF_014898765.1 of Herpailurus yagouaroundi. Taxonomy (NCBI): domain Eukaryota; kingdom Metazoa; phylum Chordata; class Mammalia; order Carnivora; family Felidae; genus Herpailurus; species Herpailurus yagouaroundi. The sequence goes on from NW_024412565.1 coordinate 152,760, forward strand.
AGAGAGAGAGCGAGCAAGAGTGGGGGAGGGGCAGAGAGCGAGAGGGAGACACAGAATCCGAAGCAGGCTCCAGGTTCCGAGCGGTCAGCCCAGAGCCCGACGCGGGGCTCGAACCCACCAACCGTGAGATCATGACCGAGCGGAAGTCGGAGGCTCAACCGACTGCGCCCCCCCAGGCGCCCCAATTGTTGCCATTACTGTACTCATCGCGTGAGACGGGAAGGGCCTGTCTCTGGAGCCCCGGCCCACGGCAGGTGCGGGTCTGTGTCCCGCCCAGGTGAGCTGAGGCAGGGGCTTGGGGCCTCCGGGGGCCCTACAGCGCGGATCCGCAGGCACAAGAGCTACGACTGGCCTTCGACGAGGCGCAACCACCTGCTTGCCTCCCATCGACCCCCACCAGGCCCCTGGGGCTTGGGCCTGGGGGCGGGGCGGGGCGGGGCGGGGCGGGGGCCCCTAGGGCCTGGGGGCGGGGCGGGGGCTGCGCGTGCGGCTGTACTAGGAGGAATACGGCGGCGCGGCGGCCGGGCTGGGCGGTTTCCCGCCGCCGCCGCCGGTGAATGAGTCCCTGCTGCGCTGCCGCCGCCGCCCGAGCTGGAGCTGCGACCGCGTCCCCCCGCGGGCCCCGACCCCTTCGCGCTGCGACTCCGGCGTGCCCGCGGGACAGCCTCCAGCCTCGGGTCACCACCCCGGGGCAGGTGAGTGTGGGGACCCCGCCACGGTCCGCGGGGGTCTGCTAGGACCCCCGCCCCCACCCCAAGCTGAGTCTGGCGGGGAGGGGGGGGGCGGGGAGACACGCGGGAGGGGTCACCTCGCTGCGCCTTCAGTTCTCCGACTGACCTCCTCTCCCTGCCCAGACCCTGGTGCCTGGACCCTCAGTCCTGGGCAAAGCCACAGGTGGGTGGGAGCTTGGCGGGGGGTGGGAGGGGGGACGGGGGGGGGGGGCGGAGCGGGGACATCCTGGGGATCCGGGCATACCAGGGGTGGCTTCCCTTTGGACTGAGCACAGACCCTTTAGCAAGCGCTTTGAGATCCTCAAGACGGGGTGGGGGCGGGAGAGGGGTCGCTGTCCCCTGGGAGCTTCCCAAGAGTCGAACGTCGCCCCCACCTCCCTCGCTTCGCCTTGGTTCTGGGAAGTTAAGCTCGATCTCCCTGGGGAGGGAGGACGGGGGAGAGGTGATGCGCTCTGAGTGATCCTGCGCAACCCCCCTTGGCCGGGACCTGCCCCTGTGGCTCCCCTACACAGGCGTCGGGAGCCCCTGTTCCCTTCTCCCAGGGCCTGGGATGCAGCTCCTGACCCCGCTTGTCCTCTCAGACTCTGCAGAGCTCTTCCTGGCCTCCCCTCTGCCTGCCCCCATGAAGAAAACCAACGTGTGGTTCCTGGAGCGTCTCCGGGGGTCCGGAGAAAACGCCAGCCCTGGGAGTGAGGCAGGGGACAGGGGATCCAAGGGACCCCTGTACAGCAATGTGCTCACACCCGACAAGATCCCTGACTTCTTCATACCCCCCAAGCTGCCCGCTGGCCCCACAGATCCCGAGGCGCAGGCAGAGCTGGGCCCCGCCACCTCCGATCAGAACCTGGCCTCGGGGACACCCCGCCGAGCCCCCCGGAGTCCCCGGCTGTCTGCCAAGCTGCCGGCTGAGAGCAAGAGCCTGCTGAAGGCAGCCACCCGGCACGTGATCCAGATTGAGAGTGCGGAGGACTGGCCAGCGGAGGAGGCTGCCACCAACGCAGACCCCCAGGCCCAGGGCGCCATGTCCCTGCCCTCTGTGCCCAAAGCCCAGACGTCCTATGGCTTTGCCACACTGGCAGAGAGCCCCCACACGCGGCGCAAGGAGTCCCTGTTCCACAGCGAGCATGGAGCCCTGGCTCAGGTGGGGTCCCCAGGTGCCGGGCGCCGTCGGGGGGCCCCCAAGGCCAATGGGGGAGATGGGGTGCCCAGGGAGGCTGGTGGGGCCCTCATGAGCCCCAGTCGCTACTTCAGCGGTGGGGAGAGTGATACTGGGTCCTCGGCCGAGTCCTCCCCATTCGGGTCCCCTCTGCTCTCTCGCTCTGTGTCACTGCTGAAGGGCTTTGCGCAGGACAGCCAGGCCAAAGTGAGCCAGCTCAGGCACTCGGCGGGCCGCCACGGCTCTCTGTCTGCTGAGGACAGTGCACCAGACGCCAGCCCGGGGGCTCGGCGCCGTTTGACCCGCAGGGCCACCCCGGAGCCGGGCCCTGAGACTGGCCAGGCGCCCCGGGCGGAGCACGCCGTCCGGATGGGCCCTCGGGGCAGCGTCAGGCTGCTGGCAGAGTATGAGGCGGCCCAGGCCCGCCTGCGGGTGCGCCTGCTGGCTGCCGAGGGCCTCTATGACCGCCTGTGTGACGCCCGGAGCATCAACTGCTGTGTGGGCCTGTGCCTGGTCCCCGGCAAGCTGCAGAAGCAGCGCAGCACCATCATCAAGAACAGCCGCCACCCCGTCTTCAACGAGGACTTCTTTTTCGACGGCCTGGGGCCGGCCAGTGTCCGGAAGCTGGCCCTCCGGATCAAGGTGGTCAACAAGGGTGGCAGCCTCAAGCGGGACACGCTGCTCGGGGAGAAGGAGCTGCCCCTGGCCTCCCTGCTGCCTTTCCTGTAAAGGCCCCTCCCTGCCTCCCTGCGGAGGGTAGGGTGCGGGGGGGGGGGGGGGGGAAGACCCCACCCGGGTCCCCATGGGCGGGAGGCCGCGTGGCCAGGCCGGTGGGGGGCGGGGGCTGGGGTGTGGCGTGTTCAAGCTCAGACTGGGGCTGCAGTCGATGCCGGGGGTGGCCAGGATACTATTTTTCACGGATTCATTTTTTTTTTTTTTTGGAAGAGGAAGAGAGGGGGCTGTCAGCAAAGAGAAAGGGACACTTGGCAGGGCTGAGCGTCCCCCCTCCCGACCCCCCCCCCGTGCCCCAAGTTCTGCGCGGCCTTACCCCTTCAAGAGTTCTGGAAAGGGGTTCTCAGGGTGGGGTGTGGGGGGCCGGAACCTGTTCCTGGAGGCAGCTGGTGTGGATCACAGGCCTAGAGGTGACCAGTCCTGAGGCTGAGGCCCATCTTTCCCTTGGTCGTATGGGAGTTCTCCTGGCCCGGCCCATGAGACACCCCCTCTCCCGCCAGAGAGCAGTAGCAGGCCTGGGATCTGCCAACAGCACCCACAGGGCCCCAGAGCCAGAGCCCGCCGGGGAGCAGGGTGCCACGTGTGGTCGGAGAGCCACGACCTGGCAAAAGACAGGCAGAGAAGGGGGCCCGGACGCTGAGGAAGCCCCAGGAGGGCTGGTGGAAAGCAGACAGCTCTCCTGTGTGCTGTCTTCCTCCAGCGCCTTCCCTGGCCCGACTCACCTCACCTGAGACCCTGCTGGGACATCCGGAGCCTGCTTCCCCAGGAGAGGCTGCTCAGAACAGACCCAGAGAGCAGCCTCCCGGCCCCCCGGCCCCCTCCTCCCTGCCCCTCTGGGGCTGGGAGCTGCCACCCTGCCAGCCTCCTGCGCAGCACCCTTGGCAGCTGGACACCAGGGACTGATGGCTGGGTTTTACTCCACGTGGTAAATGATTGTGGTTAGTGTGGGTGGGACGGAGGGATGAAGCTGGCAGGCCAGGAGTACCCTGCTTGTGCCCCTTCATGCCGCTAGGCCGCTGCATGGATTTAAGTGTCGTGTCGGTACGTGGCTCCTTGAATGATGTTTGCAGACAGTTTCTGGCCTAACAGGACAGAAACAGTATGGTTTGAAGCAGGGGCCTCTCCTAGCCCACCTGGTGGGCACCCCTGGACCAGGGCAGACCAGGGTGGGGGCACCCCTCCCCATCCAAACACTGTCTCTCCTAAGTAGGTTCCCAAATCCCACTGGGGAAGGGGCGGAGGACCCTTCCCCCATAGCCTGGGAAAGCACTTGGTCCCCTTTGCACTTTGGGGAGAATTTGGGGCCCTTGGAGCTGAGGTCCCTTGCTGTGTCCCCCTTGCCCCTACCTCTGTCCTAGGCCTGCTCCTTCATGCTCCCTGCTGCTGGTGTCAGAGGGGCTCCCCTTTACTCTGGAACCTGGGGACCACCCAGCACCAGGCTTGTGGGCTGGAACAGGCAGACAGAGGACCCTGCATTGAGTCAGATGCTTGGGGCTTCCACTCTCTCCCTTCCCTCTGACCCCGACCTCTCATCCCTGCTTTCCGTCTGGGGGGGGGGTGTTTTATACACCCCTGCACTATTCGATATCTTTGTGTTCCGTGTCGACTGTGGGTAAATCTTCAAGACACCCTCCCCCAAGTGTGTTTGTTTATAAATGCTGTTTTTAGTGCAATAAAGGTGTTTCGGGAGTGCGGGGGTGGAGATCTGCTTGTTTAGTAGCGAGAGGAATTTTGCCTTGAGTTCCAGGGAGGGTCGGTGGAGTTTTCTCAGCCCTTTGGATCCTCTGGGACCGTCTCCTGCTTGTGGGGGAGGCAGGAATGCCAGACTGCCGCAGAGCAATGGCCCTGGGGACCCCCAGGCCCTCTCGTAGTCACAGCAGGCCAGTGAGCAGGGTCCTGTTTTCGCCCCCCATCTGCACACATGACATCCCACCTCACAGGCCAGGCTGGGGACCTTCAGTAAGCTGCCTGTGGCAGCCCAGCTAACGAGAGCCAGGACGGGAACCCACTGTGGCCACCAGAAGGATGCTCGGGCCTGCCACTTCCAGGCTATGGAGCAAACTGGACTGAGGTGTCATCACCGATAAGGACCCCCCCTCAGATGCCATGAGCTGCCAAGGCAGGAATGCCCCCGCTGACGCAGCCCTCACTCTCAAGCCCTAGGCCTTGAGGTCAGACAGGGATAGAAAGCCAGCATTTCGGCCAGGAGGCCACCCCCACCCTTGTCATGCCACTTGGAGATGCCCCGGGCCAGGGCGGCAGGAACAGCCCGGGCTGTAGGCCATTCACATCGATGCTGTGCCCTCAGCCTCGAATGCCTCCCAGCCCCCAACTTCTCCACTTTCAGGCTTCAGCTGAGATGGTGCCTCCTCCAGGAAGCCTTCCCGGTGCTCTTGGCTGGGAAGGGGGGCTTTTCTCAGTATGTCCTACATCCAACCTCGGCTCACATGCTGCATGGGGTCCTGTCTGTCTCCGACTCCAGGGTCGTCGGGACAGGTTCATCTCGGTGAGTGGTGTCTTCAGGTCCAAAACCATGCTGGGCTCCCAAGAGGTGCCTGACCGGCGACTGATGAATAATTGGAAAGCCACAGCTTGACCCCCACGTCTGTGCTCCTGCAGGGTAGCTGGGGAACAGGGAAGCCGGCAGTGAAGGGGCACCCGCCCTTCACCCCAGCTTGGCTCTCACCAAGGAGCTGAGTTGGCATGAGACGTGGAGAACCCTTGTCCCGTCAAGGCGTGATGGGAGGTGGCATCCATGACCTGGGGGATGTGTGGGAGCTCCTGTCACAGAATGCCGGGGGTCGGAGGTGGGGCATCACGAGGAGGAGAGCAGGTCAGTCTCGGGGAGTGTGGGAGCTCGGCTGACGTGGGCTCCGTTTACTCCAGACTCGCTCCGTCTGATGTGGGGGCGGGGGGACCGGTCCAGAGAATGGAAGCAGGTCAGCTGCATTTCCAGTGACCTGCTCAACAAGGGTGTGCTTCCTCCTCAACACCAGTTCTGGGACAGAGTCACTGCCGGCAGTTGAGGGGGCATGGCTGAGCCCTGGGGGTGCTTCCCTGCCACCCCTTCCTCCACAAAGCCTGTGTGGGGCCTGCCCACCCCCACCTGGCACAGCCAGTGTCCTTGTAGAACTGGTGGCACTGAGCGGCCCCACCAGACCCGGTGGGCTGTGGGGACAGCAAACACATCTGAGTGTTCCGTCTTTCTGCCTGAAGGGGGCGTTAGCTGAGCTCCCGGGGTATGCTGGGAACAAGGCCACCACATCCCAGCCGGGAAGCTACATGTCGGGAAGCTGCATGTCGCAGACCAGAGGCAAGGATCCGGGTGTGGCCCTACTGTGTGCAGCTCCTGCGCCCTGGGTGCCTGCAGTTGTCTGCTGGTCTCTTCCTCTGGCAGAGAAACGAGAGCGCAGGGAGCCCGGGAAGGAGCTGGCCTTGAACCCATGTGCAGTAGGACTGGGGCGTGGCCAAGGGCTGGATTGGATCCCCCCACCCCCCGACTGCTGGCTCAGAGCTGGGGTCCACTAGGACCCCCCCCCCGCCCCCACCAGAGCTGGTTGCCTCTTGGGATCTTTTTCAGCTGCATTTAACGTTTATTTATTTTTGAGACAGAGAGAGACAGAGCATGAACGGGGGAGGGGCAGAGAGAGAGGGAGACACAGAATCAGAAGCAGGCTCCATGCTCTGAGCCATCAGCCCAGAGCCTGACGCGGGGCTCGAACTCCCGGACCGCGAGATCGTGACCTGGCTGAAGTCGGACGCTTAACCGACTGAGCCACCCAGGCGCCCCTCCTCTGGGATTCTTGAGCAGACTGTGAGTGCCCTGTGTCCCAGTTCAGGGCCCTGTCTCCTGGTCTGAACCCAGGCCTGGCTCCTTTCTCTCCTCTCACCCTCACGGGGCCTGGACTGTCAGGCCCACCACGAAACCACCAGGAGCCTTTGTGTGGAGCTGGGGTCCTGAGCAGCCTTCCACCTGCTGACAGCCCGCCAGATGAGCCGCGCTAATGAGGCCTGGTCCGGCACGGTTGGTCCCAGGATGCGTTGCCAGGGCAACCGGGCGCCTTCTTGCCTCTTCCCCACTAGCCGCTCGTTGCCGGCAGCCTGTGTGCTGTGTGTGTGTGTGCGTGCGCAGGTGTGTGCTGTGCGTGTGCGCATGGGCGTCTGTGCACATGTTCACTCTGTGGGCGTGTTTGTGTGGCCACATGCCTGCTGCGTGCACAGGACACAGTGCAGGGGTAAGTGCAGGAGCGCGCGTGTGTTCGAACGTGTGCACCTGCTGCCCTCGCACCTGCACGGGCTGTGTGTGTGCTTCTCTGTGCACGCACTGTGTGCACGTGTCACCATGTAGTGTGCGTGTGCTGTGGCCGCCCCATGCCTCACGACACTCAAGAGGACGTGCCCAGATGGGACCAGCAGCTCAATAAGGCCCCTGCCTCCTGTCCCCATGCTGGCTCCTCGCTGGGAACACCCTCGCCATGTGCTCTCACTCTGCGTTTAGGTATCAAGCCGCCTTCTCCTTCTCAGGGTGGCCGGCCCCCCGGTGAGGTCAGATCCCCCTTCATAACCCTGGTTGTGTCACGCACCGCCTGTGATAGCAAGTTGATAGGGATGGCCTGTTGTTTGCGCCCAGCGCTCAGCCCCGGGTGCAACCCGCAGGGTGGGGGGGAGGCATGAGTCTTTTGTCCCTCCAGCCTGGCTGCTACACTGAGTGCCCCTACACCCAGGAGAGCCATGGACATCCAGGGCCACCACTAGCAGTGGGCAAATCACAAAATGGTGCCCCTGTCTGACCCGAGCCGGTACCATTGACAACAGAGCCCAGAGATGAGGAGTCAGATGCCTGGTGACCTTGTGGGCACCTGGATCTGACTGTGCCTGAAGTCCATGACTGCACACCATTGCAGTTCAGAGGGCCAGTAAAGTTCCTTCTCTGTGTAAGCCAGCTTGATAATATTTGTTTGTTTGTTTGTTGTTTTTCCATTTGTAGTCAAAGAACACTGATAGGCCAAGTCTTCAGTCTGGTGAGGTAGAAACAGCCCTGACCTAGGCAGGCAGCCCCGGAAGGCCTGGGAGCTGCACATCCCACGGCGTTGGGGAAGGTGGCACTAACCAAGGAGGGCTTTGCAGAAGGGGCAGAATCTGAGACAGGGAAGGGCACTGGGGCAGCAGGGACCTTCCAAAGGTGGAGGGAAGGGGCCTGGGGATGGGGCCCACCATGGGTCTGCATCCCACCCCAGTCTGCCGTCTGCCTTCACCTGCTACCCCTGCTCCCAAACCTTCCATGGCTCCTCATGGCCCCATATCCTGGCCTTGGAGACCCACCCTGTGCCCAGGCCCCCACTGTCTGTGAACCTGTTCTCTGCGTGTGCTGTACTTTTCTGGGCCTGGAGATCCGAACCCTAGTCAGGGAGGAGCTTAAGGGCAGCGCTCCACGCTGGAATTCAAGCCCCGGATTTTTCCATGGCGCGGCCTCCAGCGAGTCCTGGGGCATGTCTGGGTCTCCGATGCTTGGGCTGCGATGAGGCCCAGGCGCCTTTGTGGGCAGAGCTCGACGCACAGGCGCGTTCTGCAGAAGCAGGCACAGTTTTGCGATGATAATTAATATAATCACATTAGGGTGATAATTGTAGGCTACCGCCAGACCCACTGTGGTCGGGCTCCCCCTTGGCCGCCGGGGCCGGACCTCGCTCCCCCGCCCCTGCTCTTCCCTCCAGCTGCCGGCACCCCCTCTCCGGTGTGGGATTCAATTAAGCTGTTCCCCGCCTCTCCCCGCTCCCCCGCTTCTCCGCGCGGCGGCGGCGGCGGCGGAGCGGCTACCACGGAGAAAAACGACTTCGATAAACAGGAACCTCGGGGAGGAGCGGACTGCGTTTGCCGACCCCTGTCAAGCCAGCCTCCGCGGAGGGCCTGCTGGGGCCGCGCCCCACCTGTATGTTGGAGATGTTCCGCCCTCCAGGGTTGCGTGGACATGCAGACGCGCAGGGCCCGCCGTTAAGCCCGCAGTGGGTGACAGGGATGGACTGCCGAACCCTTAGACTCTGCTGACCCGACTCACACAGGGGGAAACTGAGGCACAGGGCGGTAGGCCCAGCTGGCAGGTGGAGGAAGGCGATTCCGCCAGCGCTGGGTGCAGACCCCAAGCCTTCAGCCTCAGCCAGGCTGCCTTCCCACACCCTCACAGCCTCCTTCTCAGGGAGACGCCACCCCCTGCCTTCCAGGCCCTGCCTGGGCCTCTGGCCTGAGTTTGAATCAGGACAAGTCAGTCCCTTCTCTGTGGTTCCGCCTCCTCCCCGCACTCTGCGTCGCCCCCCATGCTGTTGGTGGCTGGGGGAAGGTCTGATCTGGCACAGGTGTGCACCCAAAGCGGGCGCTGCTAGGGCCGCTGCCTGGCGGGGAACTTGAGCTTGCCCGGAGGGCTCCGGGACACAGCCCATGCCTGTGGTTTAAAGTGGGGCCTTGGGTCCCCAAATCCGTGGACCTGGAGGTGGAGTTCAGCCACAGGGGGCCACCTGCTGGGTCTGGCGGGGATGTGGCAGGAGGCCAGCCTGGCTGTTCCTGCTGAACCGCGCCCCGCCCCCCACGCTTCTCCCTTGGCCCTGTTGGCCCCGCATAGGCTTTGCCCGCGTGTTCAGTGAGTTCTGTGATTCCCTTCCAGAGAGTCACCAAGCGTGAGGGGGTTCTGGGGTTGCCTGGATTTGGAGTTGGTGTCATCTAGTCTTTCCAGCTGGGCTTCCTCCCGCACGGCCACGCCAGCCCCTCGCCCTCCCTGGGAGCTCATTTCCCCTCCCCCACCCCTCCCACTCCCTGCCAGCCCCTGACTGGTGCTTACCTTTACCTCCCCGGAGGGAGGACTCAATCCCTGAGCCCCTGGATAAGGCTACCCCTTTGATCCCCACCCTTACTTTAGCTCCCCCAACCAAGCCACAGAGCCCCTTCTTTGTTCCTTGAAGTCAGGGAGGCCACTCACATCGTGGATGGCAGCCTGCTCCCTGAACTGCCCAGAGGACCCTGGGCAAAACCCTCTGCCCTGCCCTCAGTTTCCCCATGTGTAAAATAAAGTGCTAAACTAGCTTTTAGCTCTGGGGGCGGGGCAGTGGCAAAGTCAAACTTGCAAAACGTTCACAACATAAACCTCATCCAAATATGCAGTGACCACCTAACGTACGTCATAGATTTATCTGAGTGCAAAGCTGCTTCAAAGGAGACTCAAATTTTACAAATTCCGAGTTCAAGGTGAAGCAAAACTAGTTAACGCCTTCCAGGGCAATAAAGTGTAGCCTTGGGGATAGAATTCTTCTGTTTGCAGCTGTGAGTCTTCAGGTTAGCAATTAGCAACCAGCCCCACAAGCTGAAGTGTCAGAGTCAATGAGAAAGCACCTTTCCCTGGGCGTCCGGTGGCCCTGCCTCCCCCCTCCCACGACCTGCTCCCTCCCCTGCCCCTGCACTACCGGCCCCCCCCCCCCCCCCCCCCACTCATTCTGTTCCAGCCAACACGGGCCTGCCTCCCGGTTGCACCCCCAACAAGGCAGGTATGGTCCGGTCCCAGGACTTTTGCACGTGCTGTGCCCTCTGCCCGCCTGGTGTGCTCTTTCTCCAGATCTCCACAGGACTCTCACAGAGGAAAGGCCCTCCCTGGCCGTCCATCCAAAATGCCCCTCCCACTCCCTTTCCCCCTAGTCTTCATTTTCTTGTAGCACTCTGGGTCGGCCAGGCCAGGACTGCCTCCTTGCTGAATTTCGAGGCCTAGACCAGTGCTTGGCTCACAGTAGGTGCCCCACAAATGTTTGCGGAGCAAATGAGCCACGGAATGGCCATCAAGACTCCAAGATGCTGTGTTTTTCTGAGGAGTCAGCCAGAGGGGGTGCAGGGCCAGGCCTCCTCCCACCTTCAGAGGCAGCAGCAGACCCCCATTCCCCTCACACGCAGACTCTCTCCAGCTGACTGGGAAGGGTCGGCCGCCTCCAGTTACTTAATCGCACAATAATAAGCGCAGGCTGATAGGGAAATGACCCAGGATTTCAGGGGCAGCAGGTGTGTGGGTGCCGGCCTGGTCCGCGTGTCCCATCGCATGCCCGCCCTTGCACACTCGTACCTGCAGCCTTCGGGGTCCTTGGCTTGCATACACGTTCCTCCCGTCTCCGCCTCTATCCTCCTTGGCCTCCTCCTCTGTCTGTGTCCTTGTTCCCTCTTCTTTTTTTTTTTTTTCCAACGTTTATTTATTTTTGGGACAGAGAGAGACAGAGCATGAACGGGGGAGGGGCAGAGAGAGAGAGGGAGACACAGAATCGGAAACAGGCTCCAGGCTCTGAGCCATCAGCCCAGAGCCCGACGCGGGGCTCGAACTCACGGACCGTGAGATCGTGACCTGGCTGAAGTCGGACGCTTAACCGACTGCGCCACCCAGGCGCCCCTCCCTCTTCTTATAAGGACACCAGTCACTGGACTTAGGGCCACTCTACTTCAGTATGACCTTGTCTTGTTTCAAGTTCATTTCCCAACTCCGTTTTCGAATAAGGTCTCATTCACAGGTTCTGGGAGTTGGGACGTGGACATGTTTGGGGGCCACACAGTCCAACCCACAACAGCTTTCTTGTCCTCAGCTGCTGGTTAATTCAGACTCTGGGCCTGTACAGCCAAGTCTCTTGATGGGGTCCAGCGCTCTGCACTTTGGGTATTGTTTTTCTCAACTTTTAATTTTGCTCTAATTTCAAATTTGCAGAAACTTTCAAGGTTAATACCAGAAACTCTCATAGACTCTGCACAGACTCACCAATTGGTTGCATTTAGTCCTGTCTGCTTTGTTGGGTTCTGTGTCTATATCTATCTATTATCTGTATGCATATACTTATATTTAAATGCACTTTTCTGAACCATTTAAGACTGGAAGTGTAATGCCCCTTCACCCATAACACATCACCGTATATTTTCTAAAAACCAGGATTCTCTTTTATAACCCACCACGGTTATCACAATCGGGAACTTTCACATCAATACAGTACTCATATCTAACACACTGTCCGTATTCAAATGTCACCAGCCGCTCCAATGATGTCCCACTGGGGGGACTTGGTAATGAGCAGGTTGCCATGGCAACAGATTCTGGCAGCCGGGTCAGCAGGCAACAGCTCAGAGGAGCCCGGGCTGTGCCTCCTGGGGGGCAGCCTGGGGGAGGAGGGCCCAGAGGGGGCAGGAGAGCATCCCCTACTACTCTTGGAGATGGCCCTTGCCCTGGGTCCAGGGTTAATGGAGCCTCGGGGACCACACAGAGTGAAGTTCCTCCTGGTCTTCTCAGATCGCTGGTGTGGAGGGGGTTTTGGGACTTGAACGTGTCTTTCTGGGGAGACACAATTCAAGCTGGTACGAGCAGAGCCCAAATTCCTGAGGCACAGGGTTTAGATATTAGCCAAGACATTGCTGGGCAAGGCAGCGCGTGTCGTGTCTTCTGTGGTGACCACCCCGTGTAGGGCACCTGCCTTCGAGCCGCCCCTGCCTTGCAAGTCTGCGTTGCTGCTGCCTGCACACCGTGCTGCCTCCTCTCATTCCAGCCTTTCACGCTCCTGGTCCCACAGCTGGTCGCCAGTCACCTGTCAGTCTCCTTCCTTGCGGACAGAGCCTAACGTTTGGGTGCCCCTCCCCATGGTGTGACTCGGGGAAGCCCGTTCTATGTGGTGCTGGCACAAATCTTCACTGGTGGTCCACTTCGTTGCTGGGGATTGGTTTATGCGTGGGCGTGTAACCCCCTCCTGGCCAATGAGATGGGGGAGAGGTCTTGGGAGGGGGGCAGCTTCTGGAAGCCGCTGCCATCCTCTGCTTATACCCCTTCAGCAATGTGGGCTGATTCCTCATGCTGCCAGCTCTGGAGCTCTCTCTCTTTCACCTCCTGCTTTCACTTATCAAGACCCTTACGATTACATTGAGCCCACGAAGATAATCCGGGATGATCTCCCCACCTCAAGGTCAGCCGATCACAGCCCTAATTCCATCTGCAACCGTGATCCCCCTTGTCCACAGCATAATGTGTTCACAGGTGCTGGGGATTTGGAGCGCATCTTTGGGGCTGTTGTTCAGCTGACCGCAGAAGGTTTCCTTGCTGACCATGTGCCTTTGGCTATGGCAGCCTCATGATGAGATGTCCGGAGCAGCTGCAGCCATTCTAGTGCCCACTGAGGAAGAAAACAATGCAAAAAGTAGCAGAACCCAGAGGATCACAGAGCAGCAAAGCAGAGAGAAGTCCAGGAGATTCTGAGTAGGGAGGCTTGCTGGGAAGGGTCGGGAGCTGTTTTGGGGGGGAGATAATATGTTGCCTCACTGCTTAAGCCCATTTGAGGCAGGATCTTCTGTTGTTGGCTGCTGAAGGCATCCACAGAGGAGAACCGCAGCCACCCCTTAAATGCGCTTGAAATAGAATCTCTAGCTGTGTGTGTGTGTGTGTGTGTGTGTACGTGCGTGTGCAAGAGAGAGAGAGAGAGACTACCTTTCCCAGACTCCCTTGCAACCAAGTGTAGCCATGTGACTAAGTTCCAGCCAATGGGATATGAACAAGAGTGGCAGCGTCTTTTCTGGGCCTGGACCCCCCCCCTCCCCCGCCCCAGGTCCTACCATCTGTGGATCGGGCAAACGACCCAGGTGTGTTCACTCGGTGGGACCCTGCCCAGCTGTGTGAACACAGGGCGTCTCACGGGCACCATTCTGAGCCTCACAGGCCAGACGCAAATGAACACGAATACCGAAGGATCCCATTGATAAAGAAAAGTCATGTATGAGGACAGAAGGCAGGACAGTGGTTATTGCCGTGGACGAGGGAGAGGGGGTGGAGGGTCTGGGGGTCTGCTGTGAAATCCGCCAAGCTCTGTATTAGGACAGATGCTATCCAGCCCTGAAAGTAAAGTGCAGGACCCAGGGCAGGGGGCACAGCCTCCCCTCCCCCTCTTTCTTGAGCTGCAATGCACAGACCCCGACTTGTGAGAGAGAAAAGATCCCTCCATTTCAATAAGCCTAGACCTGCTGGGTCTTTGTCGCAGCCATGAAGCTATGTTTCATCTGTGACGACAGACAGGCTGTCCTCACTGGGGTCAGAGATGTCAAAGCCACGACAAGCGTCTTCCTCAGGGTCAAAGCTTCTTAAACATGAGTGAAGGATGCTTTTCTATTTCGGATGAGAGCAGACAGCATGAACTTCACCCTGCTGGTCAGACTCCCTGCAGCAGGCCTCACCCACGTGTCAGTCCTGGGACTGACCACGGGACCCTGTCTGGGGTCACATCTGGGGCGCTCCTGGCACCAGGTAGGTGGGGCCAGGGCCAGGAATGCTGGGGAAACCCTGTTTTGTAAAACATGCAACAGGCTGGGAGGCCCTAGGCCGCCTCCTCCAGGGCCTTTCAGACCAGCAAATCCCAGCCGACCCCAATCTCCGATCCTGCAGGCACCACCTCGGTGGGGGGTAGGTGGGTAGGGCTCATGGACCCCAGGACCCCCAGTGCGGACTCACTGCCCGATCACTTACCCCTCCCATTTGGGGAGGTCTTAATTTAGTCTTAGGTGAGGGTGGGGTAAGGAAGCTTTGGCCGGGGTGGTGGTAGGCAGCGTTCAGAGGGTTCAGAGGTGGGGGTCGTGGGAGGCGTCAGGAGGCCGTATTAGTCCCCCCGGAACATCCTTCCATGATGTGATGGACACTTCATGGTCCGACCGCCCGGAGGGAGGAAGGCATCACATCCCTCGGCTTTTGCTAGGAAACCAGCGTGAGGTCAGTGGTGACACCTCGGGGGTGGCGCTCAGCAGTGGGCGCTTAGCGTGTTGGGGTCGGCTGGCCGCGCTGACCCCGCTGTGTCCCGCATGTCCTCATCCTCCAGCAGGCTCGCCCAGGCACGTTTTCAATGGCAAGCGGAGACGGCGAGGGTAGGAACAGGCACAGCCACCCACGTCTTCCACCTTCTGTTTGCCAAAGTCAGCCATCAGAGGAAGAACTTCAGAGTCACCTGCCAAAGGGCACGAGCAGAGGGCGGGTGAGGCCTCGGGGCCTCTGTATAAATGATTTCCCTCCATCACAAAGTTTTGGGAAACATGACTAGTTTAATAATAATGATAGGATTTTAAGCAGGCTCCATGCCCAACGTGCTGCCCAGCACGAGGCCTGAACTCACGACCCTGAGATCAAGACCTGAGCTGGGACCAAGAGTCAGAGACGCTCAACGGACTGAGCCACCCAGGCGCCCCCAGTTACTGTAACAAAATACGATCCTACCACACACCAAAGGATTTAGGATTTCAGTGTCACTGCGGCTTCCTTGAACAGAGCAGAGCAAGCGACCTGGAGAGCAGGTCACTGGCCCCTCTGCACTCGGCCCGCCCCCCGCCTGCTCCGCGCTGTAGAAAGAACTTGACACCTCGGAGAACCCCTGCCCTGTCTCTTCCACCAGTGGGAGATCTGGGGGAACCCTAGAGGGAGAAGCCGGGTGTGTGTCCCTCTCCCTTTCTTCTCGCTTTAGGTGGTGTCCCCGCTGTGGCTCCGGCTCTCTGGACAGGCCCACCGAGGTCCCAGCTTCCATCTTGTGGCTTCTGCTGCAGCCCCTAACAGTGGTGGCAGTAGTGGCTCCTTGACGTGGCTCCTCTTTAAATTGTCACCCCGTCCCCTGTGTGGCTTCTCGGATCTGTGGGAACAGATGCTCCCCTGGAGCCTTCCGAGGGAACCAGCCCTTCCCACACCCTGACTTTAGCGCAGTGAGACCGAGTTGACTTCTGACCCCAGAACTGTAAGAGAATAAATGTGTGTTGTTTGAAACCACTGCCTTCGGGGCAATTTGTTAGAGCAGCCGCAGGAGACTCTAGATGCCCCCCAGGTGCCGGGTTTTGTGGGGGAGGGGGGCCCCAGCAGAAACACGTCACTCCGCCCTATACAGCTTGTGCTCCGGCCATCCCTACATCCCCAAAGCCTGTGTTGGGAACTGCCACTGGGAAGCCCATAGTCTGGGGACGCATGTTCCCACTGAGCAGGAGGGATTTGGGGGGAGGGGCCTGGAGTGTCGCCTGGAGGACAACACACAGCTTTTGCGTCCCTATCACTCGAGTCGCTGTCATGATTTTGGTCGACCCACGCGTACTCTTGTAGCCTGATGTATTTCTTTAGGTCACCACATTGACCCATTTCCTGAGTAAATTTGTACGAAAAAGACTGTACCGTGTCTGTAAATGGGAAACCAGCACAACTTTCCATAAAAAGAAAGAAGCTGTGAAAGTCGCGGCTGAAAGTTTGATGAGAGGAAACAGTATTTGAATAGTCTTCAAGTATTTCTCAAAAGATGCTTGTTAACTTCAAGGGGGAGAACATGGCACTGTATCGTGGAGAAACCTGGACAGACCACCTGAGTCAAGGAGGGAGGTTCGCGTCCGCAGCGATGGGATGTGTTGTCGGCTCCGCTCGCCTTCGGACAGCACCCGCTGAGGGATTCTTGCCAAAATGCACATCCCTTCACCGATCATGAGAACATATTAGAGAACCCCAGACAGTGTGACATAACTGGCCCAAACCTTCAAAACTGTTTAGGTCATGAAAGAGAGTGAAGGGTTGTCAGAGGACAGGGTACCGAAGAGGCTCATAGGTGTGATGCCTCGCTTGGACTGACTCTGGAGGGGAAGAAACAGTGGGAAAGGACATTATGGGGACTGTCTCTGAAATTTGGGGAAGAATTCTTGATGAACTAAGGGGTTGTATCAATGCTATGTTCGCCCGGATTTTGATAACCTGCTGTGGTTATGCAAGAGAACATCCTCGTTCTTAGAAATACGTGCCGAGTCTTCAAGTCTTGGGGGGGGCGGGGTGAAGGGGTGTGATGCTTGCAACTGTCTTCAAATGTTCAGGGAATGATAAAGCAGTGTGTCGACATGTTAACAGTTGGTGAATCCGGGTGGAAAGTCCATGGCGGTTCTCAGTACATGCTTGGAACTTTTCTAGGCAGTCGTTTTGAAACAATCACAGAACGAAACCAGAAACAAGGTGTGTAAACAAACAGCAGTACAAACAAAAGAAGGTTCTTAAATTCCAGCTTTTTTGGGTCTCCCTCCCTGCCCCCAGACATGGGCCTGCTCTCTTTTGGTTAAAAAGGGTTAATAAAACTGAGCAAGTCAAACTTTGGTTAGCTGCAAGCTGAGATTTTCCTCTAGAGCTACCCAGAAGCATTGTAATTCAGCAAAAAGGGGAGTGATTTATCACCACCATATTTGATGGTACTGAACTCTGGGCCTTTATCTCACTTACAGGCACCTTGAAGATACCAGTCTGTGTCCCTGCTTTAGGAAATATTCTGTGGCAGGTGGGAGCCACAGAAGGTTGCTGTGTGAGGGAAGAGCATAGTTGTGGCTGGTCTTCAGGGAGACTACTTTAGCCCGAGGAAGCTACCCGCTTCATCTGTAGTCGTAGGGCATCCCCCATCACCACTGCATTTTGCAAGTGTGGTCCTAGCTGGGGGCACCACCGGAGGCAGCCGCCGCGTGTGCGAGTCCAGCGCAGACTTGGGCGGTGACTTTGTCTCCCTGAGCACGTTTCTTCCCGGAGGAAAGTGGGGGCGGGGAATAAGAGATGAGGCATGGGGCGGGGCCTCGAGGCGGTGAGGGCGCCCGATCGGCCCGGCTCCCGGGGAGCCCGACATGCCCTTGAGAGGGGCGACCTCTGGTGGCCACGCCGCGTCACTGCCGCGTCTCCCTGCGAAGGGCCGCCGCGCACCTGCGCCGCCCCCCCCTCCCCACGCCATCCCCCACTTCCCTCCCGCCACCACGGGGTCCAGGCAGGGTCCCGGGCTCTGGCCTGCATTGCGCCCCGCAGGCACGGCGGGGTGAGTAGCTGTGTCTTCTCTCTGCAGGCTTAGTTTGAAGTCACTTAAAACCAGGTGGAGGGAGTTTAGGGAACAGTACCGGTCATGCCAGCGCTCCTTCGTTTCTTTCCTCCCTCCTCGGCCCCCCCCCCCCCCCCCCCCGCCCTGGCCTGTGTTCGGAATCCGAGTAAGTAAGGGTCCCGTGTCCCTCCTGAGATGCCATCGCTACTAGTCCGGTGTGACCCTGTCTTACGTCTCACTTCTTGTTCGGCTGCCCGCTGGGGCGTTCGCTCCTGCCTCACATAACGAGCACCCGTGAGCTCGACTCAGAACCCCAGAACAGGGAGGGAAGGGCTCAGCCACCTGCCCCCCACGACCAGCACCGCCCTCAGGTCTCCTCGTGGGCACACGGGTGCCTGCGGGCCGCTCCTCCCGTTCCGCCGCTTCTCCTGAGCCACGTCCGTGCTCTCCGGGTGCTGCTCGTGCTCACGCTGCCGGGCCCTCCTCCGCTTCCCCTGTGAGCCGGCTCCTGGGCTGCCCTCCGCTTCTCCCCATTGTGAGTGGTGCTGCCGGGCCCCCGCGGCCAGCTCTGCCAGTGTCCAGCTGGGTGTCGCCAGATGCACCTTTATGACTTCATGCCAGATTGTTCTCCACAGTTGGGCCGCGTCCCTGTGTGTAAAAGAGGTCGTTCTCTCCGACGTCTTACCGCCAGTCTTCGGCTTTGCCGGCTGGATGGAAGTGAACTGTGACCTCACCAGTTTTCCCTTCATTTCCCTATTTGTGACACCGCGTGTCTCCTGTGAAATGTCTCCACCTGTCTGCTTCCTATTTTACACTTGGTTTATGCTTTTTCTTACCGATTGCCTTTTGAACCCTGAAATCATTTCGAGTGGATTTTTGTGTGTGGAGTGAGCTGGGTGTGGTAGGAAGCATAGTAGCCTCAAAGGTGCCGGGAACACAGTGTCCTGTGTAGCCAAAGGGACTGTACGATGTGGTTAAGGCTGCAGACCCTGCGCTGGGTTACCCAGGAGGGGGCCTCATGTGATCACGTGGGTCCTTAGGAACTGAGGCCCTTTCTCGGCTGACTCCAGACACGTGAGGGGCAGGAGAGGGGCAGGCCTCGCTGCTGGCTAGAAATGGAAGGAGGGCCCTGGGCCAGCGCTGCGGTGCCCCTTGGGAGCCGGGACTGCCCTCGGCTGACAGCCATGGGAAGTGGGGACCCCAGGCCTACGGCCACAAGGGGCAGGGAACGGACCCTCCCTGGCAGGCTGCGGCCTGTTCTCCATGCGAAACATCCGCATATCCAGAGATTACCACCCTGCCTTCAGCCCTTTGGCTGTGAACTTTCTTGCTTTTCCGCATATTTGGGCAGCAGAAGTGGACTGTCCAGCCCTTCCCTCAGGGCCGGTGGAGCTCTGGCCTCTTCAGCGCCCTCTCCTTGACCTCGTGTGTGCGCCTGGCTCTGGAGACCCTGGTCCCCCCGTGAGCTTGAAGGGATGCCTGGCCTTCCCAATATGGACTTGAATTCACGCGAAGCAGGTTTAATGAGCTGTCTCTAGAAGAAAAGTGGACTTAACAAGGATTTTTATCGCTTCTCAGCCTTTTGGCTAAGATCAATTGTAGCATCTGTTCTTACCAGTTTAACATGTGACACGTCCTCTATCGGAGGACAACATATTAAATGGAGTTTTGGAGCCGGAGATATAGAACAGGAACTTGCTCTGTCCACTCCGCACATCGACCTGGGATTGCAGAACTTCGGGCGGATGGGGGGGCAGACGGCAGCGTGGGAGGTCTCGTGCAAGGGCATAGCATTCCTGGCGTGAGCGCCTAGGGACTACCCTCCACGTGGGACCGCACGTGTCTCCCGTCCTGGGCCCACAGGCCTGTGTGCCTGCACCGGCAGGATCAGCCTCACCACACTCCATCCACCACAGGAAAGCCCCCCCTGCCACGCCCTTGTACCTCTGTCTTTTCTCTGTGTCATATGCCTCCCCCCAAAAAAAGAAGGGAAATAAATTTTATTACTTAAACAATTTTTTAAATGTTTATTTATTTTTGAGAGAGAGAGAGAGAGAGAGCGCGCGCGCGCGCATGAGCGGGGGAGGGGCAGAGAGAGAGGGAGACACAGGATCCGAAGCTGACTCCAGGCTCCAAGCTGTCTGTACAGAGCCCGACCCAGGGCTCGAAACCACAAACTGCAAGATCATGACCTAAGCTAAATAAAGCCAGCCGCTCAACCGACTGAGGCACCCAGGCACCCCCTATGTGTCCTTTCAAGAGAGAGGAAACCATTCCTCGAAGCCCCCTGCAGATTCCCCCTCGGGTCTCATTCCTAAGCCAGTCCTGGGAAGGTACAGCCACCAGCATTGGCCCCTTGAACTGAGCACAACTGGGGCCTCTTACTAAGAAGAAATGTGGGATGGGGTCAGGTCCTACTCCTGGTTCAGCCAGGAAAAGACAGAGAGAGGGGCTAAGCAGCCCCCTGGCAGGACCTGGTGGGAGAGCCCCCATGGGGAGGGGCAGACCTGTTGGGAATGGAATGTGGACCCCGAGAATGCGAATGCGGGCGGGCCATTCTCCTGTTGCCCGGTGACCGCGACCACAGACACACTTGGGTGTTGGGGAGCAAGGCTGCAGGACTGGGGAGGACCCAGTACATGGGGGACCGCCGGCGAAGTCTGTCCCACAGCCACCACGGCTCGGAGGCCGAAGGCGGGCCCGACTGGGGACAGGACGATGATGCCCTCGGCGTGCAGGGCACAGTGTTCAGGAGTCCAGGGACCAAGGACACCACGTGCCTGGATGACGAGGAGCTGAGTTTTGAAGATCGAGAAGCGGAGACCCTCCCAGAGGAGGTGACTGGGGGAGAACCGCCTGGCCCCCGGGCCCCCGAGGAGGCCCTCGAGCCGCTGGAGAGGGCTCTGGAGAAAGACGCGGAGGGCATGCCTGAGATGAGGTGGGCACCACGGAGTGGGGCTTGTGGCAGGGGCAGGGGCAGCGGGGGGAGGGCAGCAGCCCCAGCGAGGCCCCAGGTGCCCCCGCTGTGGGCGGGAGGACTGGGGGACAGCCGCTCACTGGCCTCTGAGGCAGGAGCCAGCGAACACAGCCCTGTCCAGGCGGAGGGTGGGCTGGGGTTGGAGACCTTCCCCGAGTTGAGGAGTCAGGGGTGGAGACTCCGTCAGAGAGGAAAGCAAGTGGGAGGGTCTCCCGGCGCAGCTCAGAAGCTGAAACCATTCCAAGTCCCCGCCAGCTCGGGTACAGTGGTAACTGGTGGCCTGCGAACCTGCGGGGGCTGGTTTCTGGCAAGTTGTGTGTCCTGGAAAGAAGCGGGTGCTCCCTCGCACGTGGGGGGCTCTGCGCTGTGGGCCTCCCGCCCGCCCTCCATCGGCCCTGGCCAGCCTCAGCCGGTTCCAGCGGGAGCGCCCGTGGGCCAGCACTGGTGGACTCCATGTGCGCTCCCCGTGGCCCCCCTGGAACCCTGCACAGCCCCCACGCCCCCCATGGAGCTTGTGTGATAAACACACACCCAGACCTGTGGTGTGGCGGGCGGTGGCCGGGGACACCTGCCGTGGGGAAAAAAGGCGCAGGCCGGTGGGAGGGGCCTTGGTGGGGCTTCAGGCCAGGGGCAGCACCCAGCGAGGGGACAGGCGGGCGTCTGAGCCCCCAACATCCTATTCCTCTCGCTCCCTGGGTTTCCAGGGGTCTGGCACACAGTAGGCACTTAATGCATGCTCACGAGATTTAGGGAGCCGGGGGCAGGTCTCCTGCCGTTTCACAGAGGCGGTGACCTGGCCGGGGTTGCACACCTGGCTGGGGGAGCTAGGACTTCACCCAGGTGTCTGCGATGCCAGACCCGCCCCCAGACAGGCCAGGAGCCTCACTGGGCACAGCCCCCCGACCCGCTCACCACGCCCCTCTCCCCAAGCCGGCTGTCAATCACCCAGAGGCTCCCCAGTGCTGCCTCAGCCAGAGGGATGAGGAGGAGGAGGAAGCGGGTCTTTGAGCTGGCAAAGCCCAAGACCAACTGGCAAGTCCTAAGAGACAGGTGAGGCCTGTGGGAAGCCTCACTGGAGGCAGGGGTGGGGGTCCATGAGGAGGAGGGCAGCTCCTGGCAGTTCCCCCCCTCCCCCACCGCCCCCGTGTTCACCCCCTGGACTGCCCTTCCCGACTGCTCTCTGCCACTCACATGATGACCTGGGGGCAGGTGCAGAGGGAGGTGAGAAGTCAGGGTTCCAGAGGCGGGACTGGGGTGGCCTCTGGGAACTGCCTGAGGACAGTGAGGCCTTTGGGCGAATGGAGCCGCAGAGCAAAGGCAGGGGCTTGGGCCGTCTCATCACAGGATGGGGTGCTGCTGTAAGGGCTATGCCTGGGTGTCCCCGTGCAAGAGGAACTTGCAGTTCTGTGTCTACTGGTGAGTCTCAGGGAGCCTCTCCGTCTCCTGCCACGGGGGGGGATCTGCCCTCCTCTCCAGGGGCAAGAACTGGGGGAAAGGGCCCTCCGATGGGGGGCTTCCTCACCCCAAGGGCCGTTCCCAACCACCCTGGTGCTCTGGACGCCAGCCCACCCAGCTGAGGAGTGGGTCTGCTGCTGTGATAGGGCCCCTGGGCTCCGCCCTTAGCTGCGCCTTTTTCTTTTCCCACCTCCCCTTTCTCTGAACACCAGCCCTGCTCAAAATAAACCACATTTCCCACGAGCCTCTCTGACCTGCCCCTTTCCACAGCCTCTCAACTTGTCCTCCTCCAACTTCCTTCCTCCTCCAACCACCCTGCCTGTGCCCCATTGTCTGTGTCCTGTGCCCTGGCTTCCTTCGCTCTGAGCCACGCCTCGGTGTATTCCAGGCCTTCTGTGTACTGGACAGAGAGGTTTCTTGAAGACACCACCCTCACTGTCACGGTGCCAGGTAGGCTGAGCCCACCCACCACCCCCACTTCTCCATCAGGGGTCACCTAGCTCAGGGGTTGGCCAGAGGTAGCCCTTGTCCCAGCTCTGGTGCTTGGCCACCCTGTCTCACGTGCTGCCCCTGGTCTCCTGGGTCACCCCCATTCCACTCCAACCCATGCCTCGTTCCAACTGAGGAGATCTTGGGGCTTCCCTAGCCCTAACCTCAGGACAAAACTCCCTGCTGCTCCTCCCTCGTCGGCCATCCCCCTTCCCCCAGGTGTGTCATCTCTGGCCTCAGTCCCCTGAGGAGCCAGAGCCTCAGGAGGCTGGTCCTGGGGTGAGGGGGTGAGGGGCAGACTCTCTAGGGGGAATGCAAATTTGCACTACAGCCAAAATGGGGATTAATACTAAATTTATTAAAAGACTCTTTGCCTTCCCTTCTGCAATGGTCTCTATAGTTTTTGAGAGAAATGGATTCCTTCAAATAAAATATTTCAAGAAATCTCTTCCTGGAGAGAAGTAATAAGGCAAGTTCTCTCTTGGGGGTTTAGAATCTTTCTCGCAGTGAACACGAAGCCCCTGTAAACCCTACGCTTGTACTAACTGCAGACCAAAATCCACTTTCCCAGCCAGTGGGTTGTTGGAGCCACACTGAGTTCTGTTGAGGAACTGATGACGGGTCTGAGCTCCCATGCCAGCCCCGTGGCTCCCATCCTGTGTGTCCTGAGTAAGGGGCTTCAGGCCCCTGAGACCATTGTCCCCAGGATGGGGGCAGCAAAAGCCACTCCTCTGCAAAGTAACTGGTGCTCAGCTCTCTAGGCGCTCAGTGCTGTACACTGTGCCATTTGCCGTAGCCAGTGAAACGCTGGATTCAGCAAGAAGGAAACCCCTGAGGGTGGGCAGGTTTTCAAGTTGGGGCTGTTTCTCCTATTTTGCATAGTGGTGACGCGCCGAGTGGAGGAGCTAGCTCGACCTAAAAGGTTCTACTCGGAGTATTTCAACAACAGCAGGTAAGGGAAGGAAGGCAGAGTGGGGCAGAAACCCTCCCCTTTTCCTCGACAAGCTGTAGTATGGGGAGAGTCCAGGTCCTAGGAGTAGATGACCTGACTTCAAACAGGGCTGGGCTATCCCCAGCTGGAGGCCCATGGGCAGGTTCTCGACCCCTGAGGCACAGCTATGCACCTGTGGGATGGGTGGAGGTGGGGAGCATCCACAAAAGGTACTTAGTACTGTGTCAGACCTAGCAAGTGCTCAATAAATGTTACTTATCACCATTATGGATTTTTTTGGCCCCCCAAAGCTAGGAATCCTAAGACATTATTTTATGTACAACTTTTAACACAATTCCTTCTTATCACTCAGAACTTTAATTTTGTTAAAAGTGATCTTTAGAGTTATTTAGATACAGATTTTTTTTTTAAATTAAAAAAAAATTTTTTTTTCAACGTTTATTTATTTTTGGGACAGAGAGAGACAGAGCATGAACGGGGGAGGGTCAGAGAGAGGGAGACACAGAATCGGAAACAGGCTCCAGGCTCTGAGCCATCAGCCCAGAGCCCGACGCGGGGCTCGAACTCACGGACTGCGAGATCGTGACCTGGCTGAAGTCGGACGCTTAACCGACTGCGCCACCCAGGCGCCCCTAGATACAGATTTTTAATTACCTACTTTTATGCACACAAAAGGGAAAATAATAATGGAAATAAATTAGCTGAAATGCGTCTGAATGTTTTGAATCACTTTTTGACTCAGATGTTGACAAGTTCCACACACTGTATTTTTTTTAACATTTATTTATTTTTGAGAGAGAGAGAGAGAGAGAGAGAGAGAGAGTGAGTGGGGGAGAGAGAGAGTGAGTGGGGGAGGAGCAGGGAGAGGAAGACACAGAATCTGAAGCAGGCTCCAGGCTCTGAGCTGTCGGCACAGAACCCGACGCGGGGCTCAAGCTCATGAACCATGAGATCATGACCTGAGCCGAAGCTGGACGCTTAACCGACTGAGCCACCCAGGCGTCCCCCACACACTATCTTTATGCCTGTCTTTGTGACAGTAACTTTTCACTTTAATGCTGACTCCCCGTGTAATCTGAAGATAATGTAAAGTGCGATTAGGCTTGGTATCTGCACGTGGAGGGATGCATGTAACTCGGCGGAGGCCATTTCTGTGCCAACAACTATGCAGAGCACATGCGGGCAGGGGCACCCGTGGAGCTTCTGACGTTTGGCTGACAGCATTTATCAGCTGCATTCCAACCTCAGAGATGAGAAAAGATGAAACATGGCTTTATTTCGGGGACGCAGGCAGAGCTGACGTCTGAGTTAAGCAGATGCGAGCCCCTCAAGCTCAGTACAAGTGCACTTTCCCCAGCTTCCTGTGGCAAGAACAGGACACGCCCTTCCATCCCTTCTATCCTGACCCCAGCCCCGATGACAGGTGTGTGCGCAGGAGGCCCCGGGAGATGCTGTCACCACAGACGGGGACATGGGAGTGCTGAATGGGGAGGCGGCCACTGCACACAGAGCTGGGACGACCTCGGGAGAGGGTAGCTCCATCCTTGAGAACACTTAGGGGCCTTCTTTTGGGGATTGTTTAAGGAATCCCCTCCTGGAGGTGTTTTCAAAACCCTCCGCGGCCCCCGGGGGCTGTCCCTTATTCCCCAAGTCAGAGATGGGCTGAGAAGAGGTGACAGAAGCACACGGACATGCCCCTGGTCGGGCTGCTGTCTCAAATGTGGGTGTCCCTTAGGAGCACCTCCGTCTGGCCCGTTCCTCGCCCTACTCTGGCATACCAAGCTTCGAGTCGCCTGAGGGAACTGGCCACCCCGAGGGTCCAGAATAACATTTGGAGCATAAACATGTCTGAGGTAGGTGCCTTGCTATCCTCTGGAGCCTCCCCCTCAACCAGGGGCCGGGGGCCGGGGGCCGGGGGCCGGAGGTCCGCGGCAGAAGGGACACACAGACTCCAGAGCGGCCTGCGTGTCACCGCGCAGGTGAACACGCAGGATTCACAGGTGTCTGCTCAGGACAGAGCTTCGTTTCGCTTGAAGCCTGCGCAGGGACACCTTCCCTGCCCACGTGGGCTCAAGGTGGGGCCCAGGCCTTCGGCTCACACGCGGGCAGCTCAGAGGGCCTGGAACCGTTCAGTCCGTTCCGAACCAAACACTGGTCTGCTGCCCGCTCAGGCCGGACATGTGACCCCCGTTCCCCCGCCTCCCCTTCTCCCCGGGGCCGGGAATGAGCCGCAGACTTGTGGCCGCCCTCGCGGCTCAGCTAACGTCTCCAAGATCCTCGCGCCTGCTAGCGGTTCATGCCTTCTTAGTTGCCGAGTCCTGTTTCGTCCCACGGATGGCCACAACTTTATTCCCTCGCCCACTGAAGAGGTCTGAGGTGTCTCCCGGTTGGGGCTGGCACCAATAAAGCTGCCTTGGAGCTGGTATCTCACTGTGGTTTTAACGTGCGTCAAAGAACGTGTTGATGGATTTTTTCACGTGGTTATTTTCTGGACGGGCCCCCGACCTTCAAAAATATTTAAAAGTAAATCCAGGGGCGCCTGGGTGGCGCAATCGGTTAAGCGTCCGACTTCAGCCAGGTTACGATCTCACGGTCCGTGAGTTCGAGCCCCGCGTCAGGCTCTGGGCTGATGGCTCAGAGTCTGGAGCCTGTTTCCGATTCTGTGTCTCCCTCTCTCTCTGCCCCTCGCCCGTTCATGCTCTGTCTCTCTCTGTCCCAAAAATAAATAAACGTTGAAAAAAAAATTAAAAAAAAAAAAAAGTAAATCCAGACGTCATACCATTGTAAGCACTCCAGGATGTACTTCTAACTGACAACCATAATAACAATGATCACACTAAAAAGTTTAACAGTAATACTTTAATATCAGAATACTCAGTCTGTGTTCACTTTTTCAGTGGTCCCCAAAAAGGCCTTTTATGGTCAATTTGGTTGAACCAGGATCCGAAGGAGGGCACTGTCCTCTCGACCGGTCCCACCCACCTCTTACCCAGGGACGCATCTGCTGTTTTCTGGGCTCCTGCCCTGACACCTCCTCCCTTCTGTGCACCTGACCCTGGCACGGTCCGGTCCCTGGGAGAGTCCACATCCCCGGGCCGAGGAGTGAAGGCTCAACAAGGCTTGGTGCTCCCTGACCTCCCTCCCTCATGCTCCTGTCTTGCCGGGCTCCATTGCAGGGTCCCTCAACAACCCTCTGGGCCTGTACCCGCTCGGGTCCCGCTACTTGGAACACCTCTGCCGTCTACGTGTGGCCCCTGTGTACTCAATGAACTCAATGAACTCTCCTCCTCCAACCCTCCCGTTTCCGACCAGTCTGGTGGGAACCCCACCTTCAGCCTGCTTCCCAGCCCCTAGCATAGTCTCTGGATGGACCCTTGATCCTTCCACCAGACTGTGAGCAGCCTGAGGACAGAGACTGCACCTTTCTTGCTTATTGTGGCAGCATTCCTGAGCCTGTCTTACCCTGTGCGGGGCACAGAGTGGTAATCAGTGTTCGCTGAAGGCATGGGTAGGTGAAAATTTACCTGCCTGCCCACCTCTCCAGGCAGGACTGCCATTGGGCCCGTGTCTACCTCAGCAGTCAGTCCTGGGCTATGTCAGTTGTGGGGGAAGAAAGGAGGCAGGGAGAGGCAGGGAGTGGGGAGGAGGGAGGCAATAGAGGGTTGAATGGGACATAACATTGTAAACACCAAGATGTCTTTGATAGGAGTAGCATCTGTGATTTTCAAGGAAGACAATTTTAAGAGGAAAGGGACTCAAATTTCGGACTGACCCCTGGAGGTCATTTCAGCCAACCCTGCTTCCAAGCAGGTTCCTGCTAAAACTGTACTGTGCAGAGAGCTTTCGTATGACACGAGACATTAAAACACAGCGCCACCGATCACAAGCATTCCTGGACCTACTCCAACACGTCGACAGGTTTATTTCAGACCTACGCCTCCTCTATAAGGAGTAAAACATCCCAACAACTACCCTTGCTTCCTCCTCCCTCTCCAGAGGTGGCAGGAGTGGCCAGCTCATCTTCCCCTTTTGTCACAGCCAGACACATTCAGAATGTTATTTTTCCCACCCTTCGATTCATTTGCGGGCAGACTGTTTGCACATGTGCAGGAGCCAGCTGGTGGGCTAGTGGTAAGGAAAGGGGGGGGGGGCGGAGCAGGACACGTACTAAAGAGAGCGCAGCCTGGGAAGAGCGTGTCTTGTATGCACTTTTTTGGGGGTGGGGGCAGACAACGATTAGCCTTGAGATGACGGAGCTCAGTCTAGGCACTGCGTTTGTGTAGGCTGATGCACAGTAGCCAAGCCGACAATTGTCATTGTGTCTGGATTCTCTGGAAAACACTAAGAAGTTGTCTATGGAGGAAGTGGGTCAAGTTTCTCAGTGAAATGTCTGCCAGGGTTCCCCCTCCATCATCCCCACTCTTTCCAGCTCTGCCTCATATCCATAATTTTAAACTTTATTATTATAGACCCATAAACTATAATCGTAGCCATATACATACACAGCATCTTAACTTTCTTGCTTTCCTCTCAATATTTGTTTTCTAGAACACTGCATGTGATTCATATAGAAACACTACTTAACATGCTGGATTGCACCCTACCATACGAGTATACAATAATCAATTTACCCAGTCCCCTACTGGTAGACAACCTGGCTGCTTCCAACTGTTTGCCATGATATTTAAGCTACGGTGAATACCACTCATTCCCTTGTGCTTCGGTGTAGGGCTTCTCTATATGGTGGTCTTCAACAGTGCACATGTTCAACCTGAGAAGGACAAACGCTCTCCAAAGTGTTTGTACTAATTTACTGTCCTACCAGCCATGCATGAGGATTTCTCTCCTCCCATATTCTTGCCAGGGCATGATAGTTTTTTAGACTTTTTAATTTTTTCTGAGTCTGCTTGCATAAAGTAATATTTTGTGGTTTTAATTTATATTTCCCTGGTCAAGGAGATGATTATTCACCATTTAGGTTTACTCTCCTACATGATTAGCCCAGTCATATAAATCATAAAAACCCATAGTGATTTTTGGGTTATTGATTTAGAGGAACTCTTTATATATGATAGCTACTAATCCTTTGCTGAACTTCCCAATCTTTTTTTTTTTTTTTTTTTTTTTTTTTTTTTTTTTAGAACACTAAAGGGGTCTTTCTGATCCAGGGGCCTATGAGGAATCATGGGCTGTTTTACTCTTCCCTTGTAATTGTTTCCAGGTGTCCCAAGTATCCAAGGCAGCCCAGATGGCAATCCCCAGCACAAGGATCCTACAGCTGGCAAAGCCCAGGGCCCCAGCCACCCTGTTGGAAGAGTGGGACCCCATGCCAAAACCCAAGCCGCACGTGTCGGACTACAATCGCCTCCTTCACTTGGCCAGTAAGTAGTTCCGCTGGGACTTGCCTCCTTGGCAGGCTCTTGTGTCCTTCCCCACTGGCCACAGGCCATGGGGTGGGGGTGGGGGGGCCAGTCAGTAGACCTGGGCTACAGGCCTGCTTCTTCTAGATTTGCCCTTCCCCCTTTGCTTCATCTTCTTCCCAGACTGCACACCAGTTGTCCAGACACCTGTAGACCATTCACAGTGTGGCCCATACAGGCTCCCCTGGGGGCTGGCAGAGGGGACCACTCCCCAGGAACAGAACTGAGAGGGCTTGTGGCCTGACTGGGTCTCCTGGCAAGGGCAAGTGGGTGCAGGAGAGCAAGGTGGGGTGCAAGGCCAGACGCCAACCCAAGAGCCAGGCTGAGGTCCAAGGGAAGCTTTAAGGAGGCACCTACCTGACTCTTCCCCTTTCCTCTAAAACACATGAGGTACCCGGCCCCCCAACCACACAGGAGCGGTAGAGAACTGGACCCCACACCAAAGATAATCCAGTTTGGTGTGTTTCTGGGTGTGCACACACAGATCCGCAAAGTTGTGTGGCCACATGTATGTGCTTGCCTGCGTGCGCCCTTCCAGATGCTCTCCCTGCCCGGCGTTTCTATGACACCGTCCACGTCCAAGGCAAGGAGGACTCCTGTGGGCTCTGCCTTCTGAGCTATGGAGGCCCCTAGCTGCCTCCACCCCCACAACCCTTGTGGGCCCACCGTGCGTCCCTGGACCAGACCAGGACTGCCCTGATCCTGGGCGCCACCCCTGCCTGTTTCAGATTCTGTCCTTCTCTGCTCATGACCCACTCAGGGGACCTGCCTCTCTCGGTGTGGCCCACGGGACCTTGCGATCTGTGCCCTGGCTTCCTCCACCTGACTCCATTCTGCTGCCTGGCAGGCGCTCCCCAGATGCCCCTCTGCCTCCCACAGGGCTTGGCTCCTCTCTGCCCCCTTGGTGAGGGCCCTCACTGCCCTGTCTCAGTCCACAAGCCAGCCCACCTCTGGGGACCACTTGTTCAGCACCCGTCACCTTCTAACAGACCTTCCAGTATATTTCTGCATCTGTTAGGTGCCAGGCCAACAGTGTCAGAGGCACTTAGTCACCAGAGAGCCCGATTGGCCACTTTGGTTCACTCTGTTTTATCATTTTCCTGGTTTTCTAGTTCCCTTTTTTTTTGTTATTGATTTAGAGCAGCTCTTTATATAAGATAATCACCAACCCTTTGTTGAGCACGTGGCAACATAACCTTTTCCTGGTCTCTCTTCTTTTAACTGTGCTTATGGGTTCTTTTGTTTGCCCATCCATTTATCCATTCTCTTAATATTCATGAAAAGACCAGTTAAGTGAACGTACACATGAGAACACGTACCACTGTGTTAGGCCACATTGTCTTTCTGTCCCTGTCACATACCCGCATCTGGGATATAAACATACATGTGTGTGTTGTGTGTTTGCAAGGAGGGTATAAGGCTGTGTTTTTCACACTGCAGACTTGCGTCCACTGATGGCTGTGACCAGCACTTGAAGGGGAGAGACAGTGCACGTGAAGCTAGACAGGTGTGGGCACAGTCCATGGCTGCTTTGCTTCTCCGTGTGTCCATTGTGTATTGTATGGAAACACACTCTGTCACCACTGTTAAGTTGTCCCGGGCAGAGTCGGAAAGTCTAGATGTCACGATGGTGGTCGTGCTCCTAGATTCTCAGAGGAGTTCAAAGAAGCCCGGGTCTGGGCACGGTCCTCTTAGCCCTGAGGGGCGCTGAGGCCCTTCTGCTTGGCCCCTTCCCTTTGGACAGGCCGCTTCTTGGGTCACCTTCCCCGGCACATCTGTGTCCAACCCTGGTGACCTTGCCCCGCCAGGCCCCCCCGTGGACTTGTGCCTGCCTGGTGGGAGGGACCCCACTGAGCTGGGGTTGCTCCGCCGAGAGGGCGGACGGCCCGTTTCCATTCGCACGGAGGCTCTGGGCCAAGCGGGTGTGGAAAGAAGGCAACCCCAGGGTCCTGAAGCTCGCACAGGCCGAAGGCTAAGACAGTGACCACCGGTGACCACTTCTCTTCTAGTCCCCAGACAGCCCACGTGCTGCAGGAAGGGGTGGTGGGGAGGAGGTGAGGAGGGGCAGACCAGCAGGAGGGGTTTCCGCGGGGGGCCACCAGGGGTGAGAAGGAGGAGCCTGGCTGAGCCACAGGCCTCTGCGCGTGAGAGCTGTGAGTCCTCAACGGCAGCCGCTGGCCGTGTGTGGCTACTTCGATGAAATTGAAATCAACCTATCGGTTGATCTAAATTAGTTGATTGATTTCATTAAAATTGAATCAAATAAAGGGGCGCCTGGGTGGCGCAGTCGGTTGAGCGTCCGACTTCAGCCAGGTCACGATCTCGCGGTCGGTGAGTTCGAGCCCCGCGTCAGGCGCTGGGCTGATGGCTCGGAGCCTGGAGCCTGTTTCCGATTCTGTGTCTCCCTCTCTCTCTGCCCCTCCCCCGTTCATGCTCTGTCTCTCTCTGTCCCAAAAATAAATAAACGTTGAAAAAAAAATTAAAAAAAAATTGAATCAAATAAAGCTGCAGCCCAAATCAGGCATTCTGTACTCACACGTGGCTGGTGGGAGCCAGGTTACCCAGTGCAGAAAGCTGTGTTTCTTGAGAGGGCCCGGCAGGAGCCCAGAGGATCAGGGCAGTCTCAGCCAGGAGGCTGGTGCCGAGTCCCCAGGGGGCCCTGTCCTGGGGAGCTGCCCTCCATCCCCCCACCAGGCGTGCAGCACCAGCCAGGGAGAGGAGATGCCTCTCACACCCATCTGCTTCAGAGGCTGAGGCATCAGAGCAGGGAGGGGAGGAGGTGAAGGGGCCGGCCAGGCACCCCCCTCACCCTCGGCCGCTAGCCTCCCTCCTTTGGCCGGCCCCTCTGCGTGCCCCTGTCTGGGACCTGTGGCCACTTGAAATATTTTTTCTCTTTTCAATTCACCCTTTTGAAGCGTACAGTTCAACATACCTCAGTAAAAAATAAAATAAAGCATACATTTGAAAAGTTTTTAGTACATTCACAGGGTTGTGCATCAATTACCACAATCAATTTTAGAATTTTCATCTCCCTAAAGAGAAACCCCGTCCCTATGAGAGGTTACACCCCCTCCCCAGCCCCCGGCCCCCACGAGCCCCCTTCCCGTCAGTGGATGAGCCTGTTCTGGATGTTTCACACATGTGGACTCACACCCCGTGTGGCCTCTCGTGTCTGGTTCCCTCCCTGAGTGTCGTGTGTCCAGGGTCTGTCTACAGGGCGGCGGGGGTGGGCGCCTTGCTCCGCTCTGGCTGAGTGGTGGTCCAGCAGGCGGATGGGCCATGTCGTGTGTATCCGTTTTGAACTTGGGAGCTCTGACCTCCACATGTCTGAAGTCTCAGTGCCTGACTCGGTCCCTCTCTCCTGCCCTCTCCAGTGCCCAAGGCCCAGTCAGACCAGTGTGTTCCTGACCGAGATCCACGCTGGGAGGTGCTGGACGTCACCAAGAAGGCAGTGGCCAGTCCCCGGATCATCTCCCTGGCCAAGCCCAAAGTGCGCAAAGACCTCAACGAGGGCTATGACCCCTACCACATTTCCCCCGCGTCTCTGGTGGCTCAGGCATCCCCCCGCTTGTACGAGCTGGCCACCCCCAAGAGCATCACCAAAAGAGTGTGAGCGACCCAGGCCTGGCCTCTGAGATCCCATTCCCAGTAAACACCCAACTGCACCCTAACCTTGTGTGTCGTCGGCTCTGAGTGTTTTGGCCCGAAGGCGGGAGGGCAGGCTGGTGGCCAAATCGAGGACAAGGAGGAAAATGATAATGTTCATGCTTACATTCAGCCTGGGATTTGTACGGCCCTGTTATCTTCCAGATCGCGCTGTCCTGCCCTCTGCGCTTCTCAGGTGCCCACTTCCCTCCCTCGTTCCCTCTGAGTCTCCTGGGTGTCCCCATTCACCTCAAACTCAGTGACCCTATAATAAAACCAGCTGATGCCTATTGCATGACTTACTGATCTTTCCAGTGACCCAGTGAAGGGGGGCTGTACTTGTGCACATTTTACAGAAGTGGACACTGAGGCTCTCAGAAGTTGGGAAAGACTCACAGCCCCTATCCGAGCCTCCAGGGTGGGGGCGCTGCTCTAACAATTCACCACACACACTGGTTCTGACGGCTCTGGCCTCAGAAGTCCTAACACCCAAGCGTGGGCAGGGCCGGTTCCCCCGGGGCCCCAGGGAGCCCCGTGTCCCCCTTTTCCGGCTGCCAGAGATGCCGCATCCTGGGCCCGCGGCCCCTCCTCATCCTCACGGCCAGCAGCGCGGGGTCCGCCCGGCTCTCTGCCTCCCTCTTGTGAGGACCTCGTGAGGACGCTGGGCCCTCTGGGAACCCAGGGTCACTCTTGCCTCAGGGGTCTTGACAAGGTCCCCCTTTGAGGTGACAAATCCCAGGTCCCGGGACAATGACATTGGCATCTTTGAGAGCTGTTATTCAGTTGACCACAGCCGGAGAGATAGCTTTTCTCTTTCTGAAACTCTAAACAAAGGCTCATATTTTGCTGGTTCTGGTCAGGCTACTTCCAGGCTATTTGCTGGGTCCTGACAGTGTGCTGTGATGACCCCCTTAGGCCAGCCCTCCACAAGGGTTCTCCTAGCGCCTGCCAAGTGTCGGGTCCTGAGCCATGAGTCTGAGAATACAAAATTGCTAACAGGCTCTGAGTCACTTAAAGACATTAATTCATTCACTAACAAAGGATATTTAGTGAATACTTACAGGTGCTCGAGACAGGTGCTCAGAAGTAAAAAGTTAACGGCAAAGATCTACCCTCACCCTCTTGAATGATACGATGACATAAACCAGCAAATAACTGACATTCCAGGAGGCTGGGACCCTAGCTCAGAGCCTGTGGCAATTGTTGCTTAAATATGTACACATTTTAACTTTAATTTAATTTTAGTAATCTCTACACCCCGCATGGGGCTTGAACTCACAAACCTGAAATCCTTGGACCCAGCCAGCCAGGCGCCCCTGCTCTAATGGGTGGACCCGCTGACTTTCTATGCTGCTCTTGGGGGCACAGTTGGGACCGCTGAAGACCTTCCGAGGACGTGTTTGGGAGGAAGAGCTCGAGTGAACAAGCAAGACTCAAACCCCTGTGATGTCGTGAGGTCCCATCCTGAATCCGCCTGAGTGGTTCCCCGAAGAATGCCCCAAAGATGTCCCGAAACCTGTGAATCTTATTTCGTTTGGCAAAAGGGAGTTTGTGGATGAGATTAAAGATTCGGAGGTAAAGAGATTATCCTGTGCAATATAGTCACACATCCTTAGGCAAAGGGAGATTTGGCCTCAGAAAAAGAAGGTACTTTTTCTGCCACCAGAGCAAGATGATGTCAAGCCCCGGCTTTGATGGAGGAACGCAGCTGTGGAAGGAAACGCATTCTCCCCTTAGGGCTTCGGGTTGGAGCAAGCCCCTGCTGGCCCCTTCATTTCCGTCCCCCGAATGACACGTGCGTGTGGATTCTATGGGCTGATTTTGCAGCAATCTGTTACAGCAGCGAGAGGAAGCTAGTACAGATTAGCGACCCTAAAGACTCCTAACAGGAGGCGGAGGGCGAGGACCGTCCTTGGTTGCTGCGCAGCTGGCGGCCCCGCAGGCAGTTCAGGCACACTTCCACCAAGAAAGGGAAGGCGAACCGGCATTTTCAACCTCAGGGACCTTCGAAACAAGACGAAACAGAAGCTTTGAACCAACTCAGGGTCCGAAATGACGTGTATGATCTCTGGTCAAAGACCATCTCGTGTTTTAATGTTCTTATACAAGTTGAGAAAAAACAAACTCCACACTGACGTATCTTTATAAAATAAAATTTAACCAGCCGAAGTTTAAATTATTATCTTTTTTAAAATGAGATGGGGCGCCTGGGTGGCGCAGTCGGTTAAGCGTCCGACTTCAGCCAGGTCACGATCTCGCGGTCTGTGAGTTCGAGCCCCGCGTCGGGCTCTGGGCTGATGGCTCAGAGCCTGGAGCCTGTTTCCGATTCTGTGCCTCCCTTTCTCTCTGCCCCTCCCCCGTTCATGCTCTGTCTCTCTCTGTCCCAAAAATAAAAATAAAACGTTGGAAAAAAAAATTAAAAAAAAAAATGAGAATTGCTGGTCTTCATTGATTTGTAGAAAGTCTTTAGATACAGAATTATGGAAATTAGCCCTTTGTAACATGAGTAGCCAGGTATTTTTCTAGGGTTACAATCTATTTATTTATTTATTTATTTATATAAAAAAATTTTTTTTAACGTTTATTTATTTTTGAGACAGAGAGAGACAGAGCATGAACGGGGGAGGGGCAGAGAGAGAGGGAGACACAGAATCGGAAACAGGCTCCAGGCTCTGAGCCATCAGCCCAGAGCCTGATGCGGGGCTCGAACTCACGGACCGCGAGATCGTGACCTGAGCTGAAGTCGGACGCTTAACCGACTGAGCCACCCAGGCGCCCCTATTTATTTATTTTTTAATGTACATCCAAGTTACTTAGTATGTTGTGCAGTAGTGACTTCAGGAGTAGAACCCAGTGATTCATCCCCTACGTATAACACTGAGTGCTCATCCCAACAAGTGTGCTCCTTAATGCCCCTCGCCCATTTAGCGCATCCCCCCACCCGCAACCCCCCCAGCAGCCCTCAGTTTGTTCTCTATCTTTAAGAGTCTCTTGGGGCGCCCGAGTGGCTCAGTTGGTTAAGCGTCTGACGTCGGCTCAGGTCATGATCTCACGGTTCTTGAGTTCGAGCCCCACGTCAGGCTCTGTGCAGACAGCTCAGAGCCTGGAGCCTGCTTCAGATTCTGTGTGTGTCTCTCTCTGCCCCACCCCGCTTCCACTCTGTCTCTGTCTCTCTCAAAAATAAACATTAAAAAAAAGTCTCTTGTATTTTGCCCCCCTCCCCGTTTTTATATTATTTTTCTTTCCCTTCCCCTATGTTCATCTGTTAAGTTTTTAAAATTCCACCTATGCGTGAAGTCATAGGATACTTGTCTTTCTCTGACTAATTTCACTTAGCATAATACCCCCAGTTCCATCCACATAGTTGCAAATGGCAAGATTTCGTTCTTTTTGATGGCCGAGTAATACTCCATTGTACATATATACCATTCATCCGTCGATGGACATTTGGGCTCCTTCCATACTTTGGCTATTGTGGATAGCGCTGTTTAAATTCTTACCTTGTGATTTAAGGCATGAATGAAGAATCATATATGTTGCATGTCACAACTGTGTTTTGTGGTCAGCTTTATCGAGATGTACGGACTGTTGTGAATACAGTTTGACGAGCACTGACACAGGCAGCTGTATAACTGCCACCACTATTGACAGAGACGGGTTTTGTCCCCCTTTGGACTTCCCTCACGCTGCTCTGCTGTCATCCGGTCCCTCCAACCCCGGGGCCCTGGCAACCACTCATCTGTTCTCTGTCCCCACGGTTTGGAATTTTCTAGAACATGGTAAACTGGTGGAAGAGTGTGACTAGCTTTGTCTCCATGCAGCTTGTCCTTACTAGACAGCATGTAGAGCACGTGGCTGGGATTTGCCCTGTCACCTGTTCTGAGAGTCCTTCTGAGTTTGGCCTATTGCATCTCCTGACTGGACATTTGGTCTTAGTTCTTCCTCAGTTTTACGTTACGCTTTTAAATTGTATAACTCCTTTTGTTTGTTCTTTAAATTGTTCAGAATAGGACTCGGAGGTTATGCCCTCGGGAAACAGACTTTGAGACAGGGATCACGGACAGGGGGGTTCCTGGGGACCGCCCTTGTGGCTGGAGCGTGCCAGGCAGTGAAGGAAGCAGGGCTGGACAGAGGGACAGGGAGCTGAGAAGATGGTCTCAGCTGACCCTACGGGGGCCTCTGGAGCTACACAGTTGTCCCCCGGTAGCCACAGGTGCTGGCCTTTATGCGTTTGCATGGAGAAGTCCTGGTGTGGGCAGCCTCTGTGAAGGAGGGGGGACCTGGGAGACACTCAGCTTCGAGCCACCAGCCACTGGCACCCCTAGCAGCTGAGAGAAATGCTGCTTCTGTATGTTTGGGGGGTTTGCATGGTGCACACAGCATCCAGTACAGTCCGCCCAGAACTGCTCAGCTCGATGTATGTTCTGGAAACACCTCACCCAGGATCTTGTTAGGCTTCTTTTTCTGCAGGGAAACTTGTAAGAAAAAGATTAGTGTGGTGAGCTACAGCCCCCAGCGCCACCCTGGGCTGGACTCAACGTCCCCCACCTGCAGCCACACCCTCCTCCCTCTCTCCCTGTCTCCGAGGCTGAGTTGCTGGGGCAGCCCGGCCCAGACCCCGGTCCCCGAGGGGCCCGAGTGCTTTGTCAGCAACCGTCAGACCAAGGGTGCTGTGCGCTCCCCGTCTGCACCAGGAGGGCCTGCACCCTTGCAGGTGCCCAATCATCAGCTCTCCAGGCCTTTGTCTTCATGGTCCCTACTGGGAGGACACCCTCCCAGCCTCTTCTTCCTCCTTTAAGACTCGGCTAAAGACACTGCTTTTTATTTTCTTAGCTTTATTACTTTTACTTTTTATTTGAAAACCATTCAGGTATACAGAACGATTGCAAGAAGAAGCGTAGGAAGATATCTTCACATACCCTCTCCCAGGTTCCGCTATTAGCATTTTGCTCCGTTTGCTTTATCATTTGTTCCGAACCACCTAAGTTGCTGGTGTCATGGCTCCTTACTCCTGTCTAGTCCCTTTGGGCTGTTCTAACAGAAACGTCATAGACCGCGTGCCTTATAAACAGCAGAAAAGTATTTTCCATAGTTCTAGAGGCTGGAAAGTCCAAGATCAAAGTGCCAGGAGATTTGGTCACTGGTGAGGACCTGCTTCCTGGTTCAGAGGCTGTCTTTGCACCATCTGCTCATGGGGACAGAAGGGGCAAGGGTGCTCCCTGGGGTCTCTGCCATAAGGGCACTGATCCCAGGGCACTTGGGTGGCTCAGTTGGTTGAGTGTCCATCCAACTCCTGGTTTCGGCTCAGGTCACGATCCCGAGGTTTGTGAGTTCGAGCCCCACATTGGGCTCTGTGCCAATAGCACGGAGCCTGCTTGGGAGGCTCTCTCTCTTTCTTTCTCTGACCCTCCCCTCCCCTCTGTCTCTCTCCGAAAAATAGATAAATAAACATAAAAATTTTAAGAAAAATAAGGCACTCATCCCATTCACGTAGGTTCCATCCTCATGATGTCCCAAAGTCTCCACCATCAAATACCATCATATCGGGGATTCAGTTTCAACATATGAATTCTGGGGGGACACGGACATTCAGTCTATGTTAACCTCTAAATATTTCAGTGTAAATTTTTTGAGAATAAACTGTAAGAGAGCTGTGGTTCTCTTACAGAACCACAGGACTGTTATCAATTTCCCCGAACTTAACATTGATGTAACACGTTTATCTAATCCACGTCTGAATTCCAGTTTTGTCACTCATGTTCCAGTTATGTTTCCAATAATGGTCCTTATAGTCTTTCCGTCTGCACTGGCAGATCCAGTAGGATCAGATACTGCATTTAGTTGTCCTGTCGGAAAAAGTGGTCTTTTATGGCAGTAACATTTCTGAAGAATACAGTCCTTCTCTGTTTGTTTAACAGCATGTTCCTTATTCAGGGTTTGTCTACAGTTTTCTCAAATATATGCAGGATACACATTCCTGGCCAGATTAAGTAATGTAGTGTCCTTCTAAGGGCATCACATTGGAAGGTACATGGTGTTCGTCTGCCCCTCACTACCATGCTAATTTTTTTTTTTTAAATTTTTTTTTCAACGTTTTTTATTTTATTTTTGGGACAGAGAGAGACAGAGCATGAACGGGGGAGGGGCAGAGAGAGAGGGAGACACAGAATCGGAAACAGGCTCCAGGCTCCGAGCGGTCAGCCCAGAGCCCGACGCGGGGCTCGAACTCCCGGACCGCGAGATCGTGACCTGGCTGAAGTCGGACGCTTAACCGACTGCGCCACCCAGGCGCCCCGATGATTACCATGCTAATTTTTTATCAGCCGGCCAATGTTGCCTCATTTCTACACTGTAACTGTAATAATCAGCCTGTGGAGAGAGGCTTTCAGACCTTAAAAACTGTCTTCCCTTCATCTGGATCCCCTGCTGCCCCTTCGCATCTCTCTGATGATTCTTGTCCAAGCCGTTTCTAAGAAGTCTTCTCTGGTTTCTCAGCCTGACTCAAACCCTTTGCCTTGGTTTCTGCACATGTTATAAACACAGACACCCGCCTCTCGTTGTATCTATTGGCCGTCTCCCTGCCTCACTGGATCCCTGCAAGCCCAGCACCTAGTTGAGGGCTGTAGGGGCCATGCGCTTAGTTCATTGATTAACTGAATGAATAAATGGATGAATGAATGAATGATCAACTGCTCTAGGTATCAGTGAGGACTCTCAGACACAAGTGCCTGAGCCTCCAATCTGAATGAGGCGTATCTAACACAAGGAGTAGGGAGCCCACTGACTCATATAACTGTGAAGGGCAGGGTAGACTTTTTTTTTTTTTTAACGTTTTTATTTATTTTTGAGAGAGCAAGAAAGAGTGGGGTGGGGGGGGGGGGCGGACAGATGATCCGAAGAGGGCTCTGTGCTGACAGTAGAAAGCCCGATGCGGGGCTCAAACTCACCAATGGTGAGGTCACGACCTGAGCTAAAGTCAGATGCCCAACTAACCGAGGTGCCCCAGGGTAGACCTTTCAAAAGTGGTTCTTCTGTGTCCTGGCTGGTAGACTCTCAGAGGGCTGGGGATAATGCTTTTTTTTTAACAAATCTTTTTTTTTTTTAATTTTTTTTTCAACGTTTATTTATTTTTGGGACAGAGAGAGACAGAGCATGAACGGGGGAGGGGCAGAGAGAGAGGGAGACACAGAATCGGAAACAGGCTCCAGGCTCTGAGCCATCAGCCCAGAGCCTGACGCGGGGCTCGAACTCACGGACCGCGAGATCGTGACCTGGCTGAAGTCGGACGCTTAACCGACTGCGCCACCCAGGCGCCCCGATAATGCTTTTTACCAAGCATCATGCCTGGTGGATCTCGACTTCTCAGTACCCCACTGGCCGACGGCTGGGAAAGGAACTAGGCTTTTGAATTCCCCACCTCCTCAGTCTTGGAACCACCACCCGCTCATTTGCGCCAGCCAGAAATCTGGGAGCCATCGTCACATTCTCGCCACCTTCACTGCATCAGGGGGTCTTGTGGGGTCTACTTTTCCAAGCTGTCCACCTCTGTCCCCACCCCTCCATCCTAGTCAGCAGCTGATGTCTCTGCAGGCTGAGGGCCTTGCCACTGGCCTGCCTCCGTCCTCTCTTGCTTTTGATTACAACACTCTTGGTACACCTTCTGCCCTCGTGCTCAGAGCCCTCGTCAGTCCGAAATTTAAAATGTTGGGGCTGTCACGTTCAAACTCTGCCTCCGTGCCTAGCAAAGGTTCGGGAAGTGCATTAGGTCCACAGACATTTAATCAATAAACTAAACACAACAACTTCGACTTCGGAGCCAAATGGCCCTGCGTTGGGATCCTCCCCTCTCGCCCACCCCGCCAGGACCGGCTCCCAGCACAGGGAGCCGCCTTCTCAAAGCTCGTCTTCAGGCACATTTTCGCAAGCCCCAGTCGACTCTGCGGCACACGAGGTGGGTCATCCCCGGGCCAAAAGTGCAGAAAGTTCCAGAACCACGCTGCCCAGCCTTCCATCCTGGGTCCAACACCGGCGCACGGGCGGCCCGTTTCCTCATCCCTAACTCGGGGCGCGGACAGCACTCGGCCCTGGGATCGGAAGGAGGAAATGGGACAGGGCTCCCTGCGCAGGTGTGGCTCTCAGGGATCAGCCTCCCTCCACCACAGCCCGCCGCCCAGGCGCGGCCCAGGCCGGGGTCCGGCGACGGCCCCGCGCATCCCCGTCCGCGCGCCCGCTCCGCGCTCCCCGCATAGCCAGCTCCGCGCACCTACTACGCGCCCGCCCGCGCCCCGCCCGCGCCCCGCC
>NW_024412565.1:193842-241904 GCF_014898765.1 Herpailurus yagouaroundi
CTGGGCTCGGGGCGCCGCGCCCGTCGGGGCCCGAGGGGCGCGGAGCTCCGTCGGCGGCCGCCCCCGGCTCTGTCCCCCCCCCCCCCGGTCGGCTGCCACATCGCGGGGTGCAGTGCGCATGTGCGGGCAGGGGGCGGGGGCGCGGAGTGGGGAGGGGAGGGGCGGGCCTGCGGGGAGAGGGCAGACGCGGGGTGGGGGCACGCGCCCTGCTCTCCGGCCGGGATTCCCCGGCACTCGACCCCCAACCCCGCTCCCCACCCTCCTGCCCGGTTCCTCGTTCCTAGGCCCTGGACCCCCGGGGGCTCCCGGCGGCGCGCAGCCCTGCCCTCACGGCGTTGGCCAACTTTGCGGAGTGCGCTCTCCGGGCGCGCGGTCGTGGCGCGCCGCGCTCTCCCGTCGGAACCCCGGGTGAGACCGGGCACCGCAGCCCGCTCGTGAGCCCCTCCCCCCCCCTCCGTGCTGGACACCGCGCATTCGCTCCCACCGGGTCCCGAACGGGACTCGAACTCCGACATAGGGCCCGCCCTGCGTAGCGCCGGCACCGGGGTGCGCTGGGAGGGCCTAGGGCGTCGGGGCTCCCCCCCGCCCCCGCCTCCCCGGCGGGCAGACCAGCCTGGCCCGGCTGCTTCAAGTTACTTCTCGGAGCCTCCTGTCTCGGGCCGTGAAGCAGGCCCACGAACCCTTCCCCGAAGTCCTTGGGGCCAGATGTGTTTTCCGATGCAGAGGTTTTCCGATTTGAGGGTTTGTGGGGTGTGGAGCTGTGAGGGCTGATCTGATAATGCCTGGGATCGTTTGGGAAAACACAGTCAGCAAGTAGTTTCAAGTCCTGTCAAACCAGGGACGGGAAACTTTCACTTTTGGGCCTTTTTTAAACTTTGGAATGTTGGATAAGACTGGGTGCACTGCTCTGCTCTTGGGGCCCTACTGAGGATTAAAGGAGACTGCAGCTGCCAGGGCTCAGTAATGTGACTCTCAGCGCGCGACGTTTTAGTCTGGGGATGCAGTCGGTTGTCAGACTCAGCACGCAACCCCTCATCAAATGGGTAGCCCCGCCCCCCCCTCCCCGAGACCCAGAGAGGAGAAGGGGTCCACCCAGTGAGGCGCAGCAGGGTCGTGGGATACTCGGCATGGCTGTGGGGCCAAGGTGAGTTCTCTGTCCTGGCACGACGTGGGTAGGTGCTGTGCAGGGCGGACATGGCCATTCTCTCCCACCAGTGACCTTCTGAGGGGCAGCAACAGGCCCTGGTTTGCGCTAGAGGTGGTGTGGGTGTCTGGGTGCAAGGCGGGGCCTCACCAGCCAGTTGTGTGGGGTGGCTGGACCCGAAGGTTTCTTAGTTCTCCTTGCTTTGCATTTAGGGAAGCTGGTCTTGGGAGTCAAAGGCAGAAAAGCTAGGTGTCTCAGTGGCCTAGTGGGGTGTGGCGGTAGTGTCTTTGGGTCTGTGTGTGCTCCCGGCTCAGGGGCTGGGTCAGCCCCGCATTGGGTCAGCACTCTCGGCCTGGCAGGTGTGCTGTGGATGGACGGGGCAGACTCCCCAGCTGGCCTCCCCTGGGAGCTGTTGGGTTTGGCTGTTGACGCTGCCTTGCCTGGTGCGAAGGCCCTAGACCCTCACAGCAGCCCGCTGCCCAGGGTGTCCCCGTCCCACATGTTGACAGTGTGCAGTGGTGCATTTGAGTGGATTTGAGTTGGTTTCCTAGGAAAAGGTCTTTGTGTGAGATCCCCCACGTGCCTGGCTCGATGCAAGGCCCGAGCGTCTGGCCGTGAGCACAAACCTGATGGTGCCTGTCCTAAATGAAGGGCCTTAGAGTCTGGTCAGAGAGAGCCTTGTCAGTAAAGGGCCAAGAAGTGTGCAGATGTCAGAAGCGGTGAGCCAC
The DNA here is from genome assembly GCF_014898765.1 of Herpailurus yagouaroundi. NCBI lineage: Eukaryota > Metazoa > Chordata > Mammalia > Carnivora > Felidae > Herpailurus > Herpailurus yagouaroundi. The sequence goes on from NW_024412565.1 coordinate 195,715, forward strand.
AGCCAGTCTCTGCCCAGGGGACCTGTTGCAGCGCTGGAACCTCTTAGTTCTGTGTGACCTTGGGCAGGTGACTGAATGTTTCAGAGCCTTGGTTTCCTCATCTCTGAAATGAGACCCTCCAGTGGAGAGCTCTCCCAAGATCTCAGCTCCGTGGCTGGCACGAGGAAGCTGCTGGCAATCGGCTGTGTCTAACCGGTACAGATGGCAGTTTGTAAGCTACTGGTACGTGCTTGATCGGTATTAGCCGCCTGATTGGTGTAGTTGCTGGAGTGGTTGTCAGCATCAGGAGAAAAGATGGGAGCATTTCACACTGTCTTCCTCCTGGATATCGGTCTTTGAAAGACCCAAGTACACTTTGTCTCGTGCTTAAAACCCTCCACGCCTTTCCTTTGTCCTTAGGGTAAAGTGCATCTCCTCCCTGTGATCTCACCCCAGTGATGTGACCCTCACAGACCACCTCCCCCCGCCCCCACTCCTTCCATTCCCTCCTGCGGCGTAATGCCCTTGGGGAGACTCCGCTGCCCTGGTGTTGTCCCAGAACCCCATCGTGTCCCCTCAGTCCTGTGGATGTCCACTCCCACTCGTTTGCTGTCCGTGTCCCCAGCTAGACTGGTGACGTGTGTGGGAGGAGACGGGCAGAACTTGTTTGTTGATGGACTGTGGTGCACCTGGCCCAGAGCACGTGTTCAGTAAGCGTTGGTCAGCTGGGGGAGGGTGGCGCCCCAGCAGTCAGTGGGGAACCAGGCAGTGCAACTGGCTGTGGGTGGAAGGTGTTCTGGGTAGCTGTCACCGTGTAAGGAATCACTTTGAAAGTCAGTTGTTGGGGTGCCTGGGTGGCGCAGTCGGTTAAGCGTCCGACTTCAGCCAGGTCACGATCTCGCGGTCCGTGAGTTCGAGCCCCGCGTCAGGCTCTGGGCTGATGGCTCAGAGCCTGGAGCCTGTTTCTGATTCTGTGTCTCCCTCTCTCTGCCCCTCCCCCGTTCATGCTCTGTCTCTCTCTGTCCCAAAAATAAATAAACGTTGAAAAAAAAAAAAGTCAGTTTGTTTATTGAAAAAAAAATTTTTAAATCTTTTATTTATTTTTGAGAGAGAGACAGAGCGTGAGTGGGTGAGGAGCAGAGAGACAGAGGGAGACACAGAATCCGAATCAGCTCCAGGATCCGAGCTGTCAGCACAGAGCCCGACGCAGGGCTCGAGCCCACAGACCACGAGATCGTGACCTGAGCCGAAGCCAGACGCTTAACCACCTGAGCCACCCAGGAACCCCTGAAATTCAATTTAAAATTACAGTTGTTTCGTTGCTGTCTTTTGTGGTGCTGAGGGCTGGCTGGGCTCAGCCAGGAGGTTTTCACTCAGGGTTGCTCTTGGCGGTTGCAATGGTTGGTGGCCGGGGCTGGAGCCGACCCCCATGGAGGCAAGCTTCCTTGCTCACGTGTGGTTGGTGTTGGCTGTTGTCTGGGACACGGACACACGACCTTTGTGTAGCTTGGGCTTCCTCACAGCATGGCAGCTGAATGGCTTTACCAGAAGGTACCAGATGGAACCTGACTTGCATTTTAAGACCTAGCCTTGGAAGTCACATGGAGTGTGCCCCCGTCCCCCACCCTGCCTGAAGTCCCAGGCCCATCCAGATCCCCAGGGAAGGGGCACAGAATCCCACTTCTGGAGGGGGTGGCGTGTCAGTGTCCCAGAAGAGCTTGCGGGACGGGATGTGTGGGTGCAGCTATTTTGCAGAGTGGAGTCTGCCACGGCATCATTGTGGGTTCTGCTTGGAAGTTGTGGGAGGAGTCATACGCTGTCCCGGGAGAAGAGCTGCCCTGGCCTCTACATCTGAGCAGTCAGGGTCCCCTGAGTCAGGACTGGTGACCATGCCTGTCCTTCCCGAGGCTGGGGTCGCCCACTCCCCTGTGATCAAGTCTTTAGAGTTCCTTTTCTTCCTCCCTCCTTTCCTTGTTTTTTACCCAGAATGCCCTCCACCCACTCCCCATCCTGTTTCTTCTTCCATTTTGGCAGAGTGGAGGGCTTTGACTCTGATGGAGACATCCAGAGTGTTCTGAACAGAGGAAGTAGAACCCCTGGGAACCCCAGGGCTTGCACTGAGAGGTCAGGTGTTGGGACGGGGGGAGGGAAGAGAATCCACAAAGTCAGTGTTTCTTGGTGAGTTTTGAGGAACTTGGAGTCCTCTGGAAATGAACTTGGGGATCTGAGGCCACTGAGTCCCCTGTGGGGAGCAGGGTGCTCAGAGTCCTGCCCCCTCCTTGGGGGGGGGGGTGGTGGTGGGAAGGAGCCTTCCAGACACTTGTCTTTGCTCCTTTGCCTGAGCTCCTCTGTCAGAGGGCAAGTCACATAAGGGCCACATCCTTCTCAGACCCTGCACCTCAGGTCTGGACTGGGAGCAGCGTTCTGTCTGGAAAAGGAGCCGAGCCGTCCACACGCTGGCCTCTCTCGGCCTGCCCATCAGAGCTCTTGGTAGCAAGAGACAGAAAGCCAGCCTAGTTGCACTGGGGGAGGGAGCCCAGGGAGGCTGGAAACTCATCACTGCGGAGGGTCCTAGAGAGGGTCCGTGTGATTTCAGAGGACACTTAGGGTGCAGGCTGAAGGTGAAGCCATCTGTGGCAGGCCACGCAGGCCACGGTGCTCTGTGTCCCCTGCCTGCTTCCAGCCCCCGCTGCCGTGTCTCAGCTCCACCCCACTGGCTCCTTTCCCCTCTGTCTATGCTGCCTCTGCTGCCCCGACCGGGCTCCCTAACTCCCTACTCCCTGCTCCAGCCCAGAACCTCCCAGTGCTCCCGGCAGAGGCCGTGTACCATGCTACACTTCCTCCTGGAGAAGCTGGGGCCCCGTGCCCACCAGCCCTGTGCCCCTCATTTCTGCACCACGGTCCTTGTGAGCCCCTGCCTGCTGTGCTCCGGTGCCTGTGGCTTGGCTTTGCCTACCAGCTCTCTCTCCTGGCTGTGCTGTTCCTTCATTTATGCTGCCAGGTTTTTGAAGGGCCTCGGTCGGAGTTTGTAGTCGCTGTCCTTATGTGCTGTGTGAGCTAGGGTATGTGGCTCGATCTCTCTGAGCTTCAGTCCCTTTGTTTCTCTTAGGAGGAGGGTTACACAACCTCTTGAGGTTTTCTTGAGGACTCTGAGGAAATTCTTACTAAACTGCTGTTCTAAGCTCTAAAAGTTTTATTAAATACTCCAGTCGTATGTGTGTGTGTGCGTGCACGTACAGATGGCTTTAAGGAGGTATAATTCGTATACAGTTCGCTCACTTTAACGTGTACAATTCAGTGGTTTTAAGTACGTTCAGAGTTGTATGACCATCGGCAGTCAACTCTAGAACATTCCATCTCCCCTGAAGCAAACCCTGTCTCTATCAGCCATCACCCCTGATCTTTCCTCACCCCTGGCCCCCACGAGCCCCCTTCCTGTCCGTGGATGGGCCTATTCTGGATGTTCACACACGTGGACTCACACCTTGTGTGGCCTCTTGTGTCTGGTTCCCTCCCTGAGCGATGTGTGTTCAGGGTCCGTCCGCGGGGTGGCGGGTGTGGGCGCCTTGCTCCTGCTCGGGGCCAAGGGACGTTCCATTTTTCAGCTTTGGTTTGTCTGTTCATCAGCGGATGGACATTCGTGTTCTTTCCATCTTTGGCTCTCGTGAATGGTTTCGCCACGAATGCTCATGTGCAAGTGTTAGTGTAGATGTGTGGTTTCTTCTCCCTTGGGTGTCTTAGGGGAAGCAGGGCTTAACCCTTTCCCTTCCCCTCTTAGGTTTTCAGGTGGGGACTTAGACTGTCAAGAGACAGATGAACAAAGGGGAAACATACACAGTTTATTAACCCAGCAGCACATGTGCCGGAGAAGTCAGATGAGTAACCCAAGGGGGTGGCTAGGGCTTGGACTTCTGAGAGCATCTGCACAAAAGAACGATAAACTTGTATGGACTGTTACGACACAGGAGGACTTTGAGTCTGTCCAGGCAACAAGTCGTGGGAAGGTGGATGTGCAGGGAACTAGTAGAAGGTCAGGCTAGTTAGTAAGGTGTGTGTGTTCAGTGAGCTGGGTGCCCGGTCATCTTCAGTGCTAACCTGCTCCCTTCCTGGTTCGGGAGGGGAGGCACCCGCACAGTGATTTACAGAGGTCGTCCTGTGTCTGTTCTTGCTCAGTGTCTTCGTCCCAGAGTAGCCCTCACGCCAGAGTGGCACACGTTGGGGTGACACACTCTGACCCCTAGGTGTCTAGCAAGCAGTGGAACTCCTACGCCAGCTGCTCCCCAAAGTGCTGGCTCCGTTTTGCATTTCCGCCTGTGATTTGCTTTCTTCTGATGAGCATTTCTTCATGTGCTCATTGGCCGTCTGTGTATCTCTTTGAAGAAATGTCTGTGCAGATGCTTTGCACATTTTTAAATTGGGTTATCTTTTCATTAACAAGTTGCAAGAGTTCCTTGTGTGTTCTCGACACAGTCCTTTCTCAGCTGCACGGTTCGAAGGCCTCTCCCTGCTCTGTGGATTGCCTTCTTCAGTGATGGCCTTTCAAACAGAAAAGTTTTTCTTTAGATGAAATCTGGTTCATGTAGTTTAACTCTTGGTGCCTTATCTAAGAAGCCACGGCCTGTGTCCAGGGTAACAAAAGATGTATTCCTGTGTTTTTCTCTAAGACTTCTATAGTTTCATAGTTTTATGTCTTGGGGCACCTGGGTGGCTCAGTCGGTTCAGTGTCCGACTCTGGCTCAGGTCATGATCTCATGGTTCGTGGGTTCGAGCCCCGCGTCGGGCTCTGTGCTGTCAGTTCAGAGCCTGGAGCCTGCTTCAGATTCTGTGTCCCCCTCGCTGTCTGCCCCTCCTCATGTGATTTTTGGACTCTGTCAGTTTCTGCACAGAAGCCAGCTGAGATTCCTCCCATATGAGGCCACTTCTGAGGCTGCCTGGGGAGTTGGGCTCTGACCTGAACCTGCTCCCAGGCGGGATGCAGAGATGTGCCCCAGCGGGTCCTGGGCCCACCGGGCTAACCTTGCTTCTCTTTCTCCGCAGGCCTCCTCGCTGGAGAGGCAGAGCCCTCGCGTGGCCTCCTGCCTCACTCACAGCCTGTGCCCCGGGGAGCCCAGCTTGCAGACAACAGCAGGTACATTCCTTGCCCCTTCCTTCCTCCTGCCCAGGGCCACCAGGGCCTTTGTGGTTGTGACAGACAGAGTCCCACCCAGCCTGGCAGAGCCAGACACAGTGTGCTGGCTCCCAGGGTCCAGGGACAGGTATGTAGGCAGAGTGGCCAGGGCTCTCCCCATTTTCTGGTGCGGGCAGGGCTGCCCAGGAGAGGGCCAGAGTGCCTTACTCCTGGCATGTCCCGCTGGCCTGGCAGGCACCTTAGCCAAGGCCTCGGGCTGGAGCCGCTGGCCGCAGGAAAACTGGGGGCTTTGCTGTGGGTGAGCTCCTGGGTGCTGTGCACCCCTCCCAGGCTGGCTGTTGGCCCCCTTCCCGTCCAGCCTCAGCCTTCATCGCTCCCTGGCCTGGGGGGATTGAGCTCTAGCCATTTCCTTTTGTGTTTGTTTTCTTTAAATTTGACTTACTGAAGACCAGAATGGGGAGAGAGAGAGCAATGATCCCATCCTGCTTCTTCTGGGAAAACCAGAAATCTGGTGACGTGCACCACACATTGGCCTGTGCGGGTGGCACTGGTGTTGCTCTGCCGAGGCAGCAGAAAGGACTGGCCTTGGACGGGCCTGCTGCGTGTGTCCTGCGGGCGTCCTGCCCGCACCGTGCCGGCCCCGCAGGCCCTCGTGGGTGCGCAGTCACCTGTGCGTTTCCGGAGTTGAGGGCCCCGCCAGGCCTTCCGCTCTTCCTGCCCTCGCTCGCCTGGTGCTCATTTCTTCCCAGTGTGTGGGCTCCTGCCCACACCCTCACCGGTGTCTGTGGTTGGGGGACCAAGCAAGCGCCCAGGAGAACACATCCCCCCCAAATGTCCAGAATCCGTGTGTCCAGTTAGCCAGGTGTCTTCTTCTCTCAGGGGTCGTTCTGTTGGGAGTTCCCACGTGGTAGACTGACCATGCTGGCCACTGGTGTGCACACGCGTTGAACGTGCACGCACGTGCACGCACACACACACACACACGCACACACACACAGCCTTCTGCACGTGTATGCATGTACCCACACGTGCACATACCTGCAGGCTGTGGGCTTTGTCCCAGGTGACAGCGGGCCACTGTTGCGTCCTACCCCAGCCGTCCTCAGCCTTGCACGATGGCTGGTGTGCGTGGGGTGAGGGGTGGGGAGCTCACGCAGGCGGGTGTCTCCTCCACAGTGGTGTCCATGGGCTCTGCAGACCATCAGTTCAACCTTGTTGAGATCCTGTCACAGAACTACGGCATTCGGCAGGAGTGCGACCAGGCTGCAGGAGACCCAGGGAAGCCGGAGGGAGAGTTGGAGAAGGACTTCATCTCCCAGGTGCTTGGCTGAGCTCGTCCCCTGTGCCCCTGTGTAGGGGGAGCCCCCGGGCAAGGTCACGGTTTCTTCATTTGCTGAATTAGTCTTGAAACTCAGATTTCACAGGGACAAGTGCTGTGTGCACATCTGTTTGCAAAGCGCCAGGCACTGTGCTAGGAGCTGAGATGGTGGGGGCCGGGCCAGACCCGGTCGTGCCTCTGGGGCTTTAGGGTTCTAGGCACAAAACCCACTGTCGTCAGACTTTTTTTGGCCTCAGAACCCCCTCTGTGGCCTTCAAACGTTGGAGGATCTCAAGGGGTTTTGTGCGGGTTATGCAGTAAATCCATTGTTAATAGAAATAGCGTATTTTTGTGAAAATGAAAAAACAGCTTTTCCCCAACTAAAGCAAGTTGGGGAGAAGAGTGGAACCGCTTTGTGTTTCTGTAAATGCAGAAGCGGATCCGAGAGCCCAGCTACTGTCTTGAAGGCAGATGTTGATGAGCAGTGATCTGTTCTCTTGGTTGGAGTGTAAACCTAGCTTCATACACGTCTGTTCTTGGAAGAGGGGAGCGCCTTCCCAGATCGTGGTGGACATTCCTGGACGCTGCCCCCAGAGTCAGTCAGTGGTGGTTCTGTAAAGGGGATTGCAGAGGGGCTTCTGCCACATGCCCTGTGACATTCCGTGCTTGGTTGTGTCAGGACCTGTTGGTGGTGACCTTGCGGTGGCTCTTTATCCTCCTCATCGTGAGGTGTTTGCAGCCTGTGCACCACAGGATCCGAGACACCCCGGGGGCTTCCGCACAAGAGATTTATTTCTGTCATAATCGTGGAGGCCAGAAGGCCGCAGCCAGGCTCAGGCATGGTGGTTTCTGCCGAGGGCCCTCATCCTGACTTCCGGTTCCTTGCCGTCTCGCTGTGTCCTTGTGCTCGTGTCGGAGCGAGGGCGGCTGTCTGGGGCCCGTTCTCTTGAGGACCTGACCCTCTTGGGTCAGGGCCCCATCCTCACGACTCATTTCCCCGTAATTCCTTGTGTAAAGGCTCATCTCCACGTGCAGTCACATTGAGAGTTGGGGTCTGGCATGTGCATCTTGGCGAGACACGAACATTTGGTTTGTTCAGTATCTACACTGATCTCATCAAACATCTTTCAAGTATTGGGAATTTTTTTTCTTTTAACGTAATAATCGCGGGCACTTTATGCAGTTTGGTGCTATGTATCGCTCGGTGCCAATTTGGTCTTAAGACCAAAGGCAGGTCTTCTCTTCAGAAAAGAAAACACGGAGGTTGCCTGGGTGGCTCAGTCGGTTGAGCGTCCGACTTCGGCTCAGGTCATGATCTCACGGCTCATGAGTTCGAGCCCCACGTCGGGCTCTGGGCTGATAGCTCGGAGCCTGGAGCCTGCTTCGGATTCTGTGTCTCCCTCTGTCTCTGTCCCTCCTCTGCTCACACTCTGTCTGTCTCTTTCTGAAAAAAACAAACATAAAAAAGTTAAAAACAAAACAAAAAAGAAAACATGGGTACCTGGGGGGCTCAGTCGGTTAAACATCTGACTGTTGACTTTGGCTCAGGTCACGATCTCAAGATTCCTGGGCTTGAGCCCCACATTGGGGCTCTGCACTCACAGCTAGAGCCTGCTTGGGATTCTCTCTCTCTCTCTCTCTCTCTTTCTCTCTCTCTCTCTGTGTGTGTCCCTCTCCTTTTCATGCTCTGTCTCTCTCAAAAATAAATAAATAAACATCAAAGAAAAAAACAAAAGTTTAACGTGAATTTAAAACTTCTCAAATCTAACCAAAAACTAAAGTCGGCCATTTATTAGTTGAATACCTTATCTAGGTTTTTAAAAAACTGATTAGGAAAGAATATAACATCCAAGGTAATTGTGGAAACACTGCCGTTCTGTATGACCTTACCTAACAGGATCGTGAATTTGTCAGGCACACGTTGTCAGATCCAGAGTTCCCAAAATTCTAATTTTTTCCTCGGGGACCGGAGTTTCACCCTTGTAGCACATAGTTGTTTGTTTGGATGTAACGGCCAACTTGGCCCGTGTCCGAAGGCGTCTGCGCCGGGCCAGACCACTGTCACCTGCCAGCCGTGCCGTCCGGTACGAGTGCAGCGGCGAGCTCAGGACGGTGTGCGTCCGGCACGGCTGTGACCCTGGTGCTTCGGCACAAACCCTCACTGCAGGGTGTGGCAGCCACTCTGCGTGCTTCCTGTCTCCTCACGCGGCAAATTGAACCACGGCTGCTCAGAGGGAGAGTTGATGAAATCAGTGATTTTGTACGGGATATTCTGGAGCGAGAATGGCACGTTTACGGCTGAGTGGGTGGTGGGAGGTGCGCACGCTAACCGCTCGCACACCCTGTGCTCCTGCCTCGACCGGAGGGTGCTGTGCCCCACCGTTGGCTCGCTCCCTTGGCACCAGCGCCAGCACAGCGAGAGCCGGAAGTCACGTCCTATTACCGTGAAAGTTGCGGTGCCTCTGGGACCCCCAGAAAGGGTCCCGGGAGCCCAGGGGGTCTTTGGGCCACTGTGTTAATCCCCCAACAAATGCACGGTTGGAAACTGTGGTGGAGGTAACGAATGTCCCTGTCAGTGGGGTCCTGTGAGGGTGGAAGGGGGACCTCGGGGTCAGTTGGGAGGGGGCTGGGCACAAGTTGGGTGTTCTTCCACGTGGACTTGGAGCCCCCCGGGGTGAGGGCAGGGCAGGAACTGGGGTACAGGGGAGGCAGGCATCTTGAGAGAATGAGAGGGAGGTCCAGGGAGCTGGAGGCTGGCTGTGACCCGCAGGGTCAGGGTGCAGTGTGGCTGGACAACACTGGCTTCAGGAGCAGACAGGTGGGTGTGAGGAACAGCGACCAGCACTAGAGAGGAAGGCAGTGGTAGTTTTGTCTCTTCCTTCCCAGTCATCAAATGTCTCATTCCTGTTTCTTGTCCTGTTGCATTGGCGTGTAGTGTCTTACGGTGGGCTTGAGCCTCCCTTCTTGTTCAGATGGGATGGGGTTGCTCTGGTGGCTCGTTACCAACCCCTTGAGGGCTCACGGCACCTCTGTTACATTGATGAGGCAGACATCTCTCTACTTAGCATCTTGAGTTTTCGTTGTCGTTGTAGTTGTTGTTTTGTTTTTTTCAATCAGAAGCAGATGTTGGATTTTCCCAGATGTTTCTTTCACGTTTATTAAGATGGTCTTGTTTTTCCCCGTCTGATTTATTGACATCATAAGTTGTGAGGGTAGATTTACAGGTATCGAGCCATCCTTGCATTGCTGGAGTTAAGCCTGGGCAGTGCCGTGAGGATGGAGAGGCCAATCCTGGCCCCACCCTTCAAGGCTGGTGACCTTGGGCAAATAGCTGACTTCTCTGGGAACAGGTGTCTTGTCCCTGCATCTATTGGGGGTCGTAAGGGAGTCTTTGGTTGAAGGACTGGGCCTGGGGTCTGGCTGGAGTTAGCTGCTGTGAGTGTGACGAGGTGGTTCTGCTTGTGGTGGCCAACGTGGCTCAGAGCCCCGAGCAGCCTCCTGACTCAGCCCTGGCCCCTGCAGAGCAGCGACATGCCCCTTGATGAACTGCTTGCCCTCTATGGCTATGAAGCGTCAGACCCCATCTCGGAGCGGGAGAGCGAGGGCAGTGACACCACAGCCAATCTCCCTGACATGACCCTGGACAAGGTGAGTGGACTGGGAGCAGGGTTCAGGGAGGACAGGCGAGAAGGCCCTGGCACTCACAGATGTGCTGTCGCGGCATCAGGCCAGGCCTACTGCTTCAAGAGCCCTGTCTGTTCCCCCGCCCCACTCCCCAGAGTCAGAGCTGATTCAGTGGCTGTGGCTTCCCACCCATGGCTCAGGTGGCCACGGGCAGGGGCTAGAGAAGGGGCCGAGTGGAGACTGGTGTGGAGAAATGCCCTTGGGCCGGGCCCTCTGGGGCAGGTGTCAGGAGGGAGGGGCTCTGCTGACCCTGGGTGTAAGGAGTGGTCCCCTTGCCGGCCTGTCCTTGTGCCTGGTCCCTTCATCTTCAGAGCGGAAGGAACCACCCACGGGCGCTCTCGGGGCGTTTCCAGCGTGAGGCTCTCGGGGCGTTTCCAGCGTGAGGCTGCTGCTGGTAGTCACTGAGTTAGCGCGGTCGCTTGTTACTAAGTGTCGTCTCGAGGTTGTTGAAACAAACCACAAAAACGTTCTTTGCTTTCTTGTTAAAAGGAACAAATAGCGAAGGATTTGCTTTCAGGGGAAGAAGAGGAAGAGACACAGTCCTCGGCTGATGACCTTACCCCGTCCGTGACCTCCCATGCGGCCTCCGATCTGTTTCCTAACCGGAGTGGACGTAGGTGTCCCGCCCGCTCCTGCACTGTCCTTGGGGGCGGGCCACGCACAGCTCTGGTGATGCAGGGGAAGGGGCCCCGGGATGCTGGGGATCGAGGACTTGTGCACGGATGTCTGTTGCACCTGGATGTGTCCCGATCTCAGTCTGAGCTCCTCAGGGGCTCCTGTCTCCTTGCCTTGGCCTGTGAGCTGACACGAATGGCTTTGGTTTACATGAGGAGGGACTGTGTGGGTTCTTGTAGCTGACAGCCTGTCCCCTCGACTCTGCCTGCCTGTGAGGCCTGGCAGTGTGAGGTACCTCCTGAGTCCCCTGTCCTGTGCCCTGTGCCCATCTCACACCCATCGCCTGTCCAGGGTCAGGCTCCTTTTCTGGAAGGGCAAAGTGTGGGGTCAGGTGGATGGAGAGTCAGGGGGAAGTGCAGGCAGTGGCCCTCCAGGGCCCACTAGCCAGTTAGGCCACTCAGACTGCCGTGGGCGCGACTCAGCTGTTCCCCTTTCCCCAAAGCCTGCTTCCTGGCTGACGGAGACAAAGAGCCTGGCTCCTCCACCTCGTCCGACACAGAGGAGGACCCTCTTCCTGCCAACAAGTGTAAGAAGGTGAGTGGCTCTGACCCAGCGGTGCCTTGAACCTGGATCTGTGCCCCTTGGGGGCAAGGCTGAGCACGTGGTTTCTGAGAGGGGAGCTGGGCTGCGGCCTGACCGTGCTGTTGGGGACTGAGACTCACACCTGCTGCTCTTGTCCCCATCATGTGGCCTGAGGACCTGTCCCCGGAGTCCTGTCCCTGTGATGTGGCCCAAGGTCCTGTCCTGGAGGTCCTTCTGGGGCCTTCAGACTGGACCTCAGAACCCTTGGGTCTTTGAGCCTCCCGCCCCGGCCACATGACAGCTATAGCAGAGAGATGGATAAGTGGATGTAGACAGAGTCACTCACACGCACACACATCCACCTCTGCCTCTTGCGCTCAAGATCACAGGACTTGGTATCTGTGGGCAGATTGCACAGATGAGCCCTGGGCTCTAGGCAGCCACCCAGGGGCCCATGTCATCACCTTGTGGCCTGGCCTCCCATCATCCCTGAGTGTCCTGGGCCTTTGCCTTTGCAGGAGATCATGGTTGGGCCTCAGTTCCAAGCTGACCTCAGCAGCCTGCACTTGGACCGCCATGGTGAGAAAAGTAAGTGGGGCCTGGTGAGTGTGGGCTACTGGGAGGAGAAGAGAGGAGAGCCCCAGTCCAGTCAGGAACGAACCTGCTGCATGCCTTCTTGGTGGGGGGATCTGAGGGGCCAGGCTCAGGCCAGGTGCCCCCTGCACCACCCTGAGCTTATAGGACACTTGGGGCCAAGGCCAGGGCAGGAAGGGGTGGGTCAGTTGACGCCCCGTCCTGCTCACTGTCCTTCCAGCTTAGTGCTGTGTGGTCCTGCCACCCTGTGCAGCTGGTACCCCTCTGCTGCCCTCGGCTCACCCCTTCTGCCCCTTTCCTCCCTGCCCAGGTCACTGTCCTCGTCTCTCTGGGCATGCACACCTTTCCCCGCTTGGCCCTTCATGTGTCTGGACCTTGTCCCAAGTGTTCTCCAGAGACTAGGGTCTCTGTGCCTTGCACTGTTCCCCCTAGAACATGGGGTGAGGCTCAGGATGCTCGCCGTTCCGGACCTGATGTCTGTCTGTCCCCGATCCCCCTAGAACATGGGATGAGGCTTGTTGTGTTTCCAGATAGGCGTTGACACCTCCAGCTGTAGGTGAAGAAAATGGGACGTGAAGTCACCTGGCTATTGGCCTGAGTCTTGTTTTCCGGGCCCCAAAGCCCCTGTGAGCCTGGGGCTGGCACTCATGGCCAGGGGTCTTTCCCAGGATGATTCAGCAGCTGAGATTGGTGGAGAGACGGGGCAGGCAGGGGAGATGTCAGGGGCTCTGGCTGGTGGCTGGGATGTGGGCTTGGTGGCACATGGTCGCTGCACCATAAGCAGTTTGGGTAAAGGAGGGGCCGGGAAAGCTCAGGTCGGCTGGGTCACAGGGAGGTCAGGTGGAGGTCAGTCTGTGAGAGAACCCGAGACTGTCCGCCAGAAAGAGGCACCAGTGCGCACTCCTTAGGTACACCCTTGGAGGGTCTTGAGGACGGGTGGACCCCAGTCTGGAACCGCAGCCTCAGTAGCGTCTGGGCTTCGGGCCTTTTCCTCTCCTGCAAGCCGGCCCTTGACCCCGAGGGGCTGGGAGCTGGCATCTCCCTTTGTGCTGCACCCGAGAAGAACCTCGATTGCGCTGTGCCCTGTTTCCTTGTGTGGACGGACCGCATGGCCCATCTCTTCTATTGTTGGTCGATAGCTACGGCTGGCACGTGTGGCCGCGAACGTGTACGTGTGTGTCTCTCTCTTCCCGGACAGATGGCTGGGAGCTGCACTGTCGGCTCATGTTTTGGTCAGGAGACCCTTGTCAGGGGCCCCTCCGGCGACGTTCCGCGTCCCCGTGCACACGTGACAATGTGATGTTGACTGGAGCCCTCCTAGCGGGTGTGGAGGGGCGTCTCTTTGTGGCTGTAATTGGCGTTTCTCTGAGGGCAAACACGTTTACTGGCCGTTGCGTCTGTTGTGAGGCACCTGCTCAAGGCTTTTCCCCTCTTTCAAACCGGTGTGCCTCTCTCTCTCATTTGTGGCAGTCCCTCCTGCGCTCCGGGTACGAGTCTGTCATCTGCCGCATGTGCCGCCACGGTCCCTCCCGGGAGGCAGCGGCCAAGCTTTCACTCTGCCCACAGTGTGTGTGCCAGTGAGAAGTTTCTGTGCAAGACGTTCTGCTTTGTTTCCCTGCTGCACAGAAAGCCGAGGTTTGGCTTCATGTCCAGGGTGTGGTTGGAGGTGTGGGTCAGGACTGCTTTAACCCATGTGGTGTGCCGCTGCTCCAGCACCGCTTCTGGAATGGTCCACTGCTGCCCTGCCGGTCTCTCTAGCGGGACCCTGGCCATCAGCACGCTGTCTTACTGTTGCTGCTCAGAGGAAGTGGGAGACGACGCCAGGCCTCCACCCTCTGGAGCCTTGTTGTCCACACAAGTTGTGCACAGCTTGTCAGCTGCCTCAAGATGCCTGCCAGGATTGTGATCAGAGGTGCCCTGGACCCTGAAATGAATTTGTGCAGAATTGATCTTTGTGGTATTGACACTTGCCGTCCACACGTGTGGTTCCCTCTCGAACCCCAGCGGGGCCAGCCGTGGTTTTGCAGCAGTCCTGTGCATACTTTGTGCTCCTATTTGTGCTGCTTTACGAGAGGTTTTCAGAAGTTTCATCTGTACTTGATTTCTGTTAGTAGAAGTGCAGTTTGTTTTAGTTGATCTTGTACGGAGTGACTTTGCTAAGCTCATTTACCAACTTTAATGTTTTGTAGGTTCTTTTGTGTTTTCTTAGGTATTCAGTGGCATAACTTGCGATGGCTTTCTTTCTTCGCGATCTTTGTATTTTTATATTTTTTTCCTTGCTTTGTTGTGCTGGTTTTTCCTCTAGGATCTAGAGGTGATAGAGGACGTTTTTCTCTTGTTCCCAAAGTTGGGGGAAGTGTTCAGTAACCCCTTTAGTATGCTGTTGGCTCTAAGCTTCTGTAGGTGCTCTGTATTGGATAAGGCGCCTGTGGGGCTCAGTCGGTTATATGTCCAGCTCTTGGTTTCAGCTCGGGTCGTGATCTCATGGTTCATGAGTTCGAGCCCTGTGTTGCGCTCTGTGCTGACAGTGTAGAGCCTGGAGCCTGCTTGGGATTCTCTCCCTCCTCCCTCTCTGCCCTTCCTCACTTGCACTCATGCTCTCTCAAAAAATAAATAAATAAACAAACATAATTTTATTTGTAGAGGAGAAAGTTCCCTCCTGTTAGTAGCTGACAGTTTTTACTGTGAACGAGTTGGACTCACGTCAAGTATTTTTTCTGAGTCTCTTGAGATGGTTGTTTTTTTTTCCATCCTGTTCACGTAATGCTTTATATCGATAGATCTTCAAACGTTAAACCAGCCTCGCGTTCTGGAGTAAACGCTAGCTGGTCGTGAAATAGTATCTTTTGATATCTGTGTGTATGGTCTTCGTTGTGGAAGAACCAGGGGAGTCCCCTGGAAGGAGCTGAGATGGCCTGCCCTGACAGGTGCTTCTGACGCGGCTGCTGGAAGAGGGGCGCGTGAGCTCCGGAGGTGGGTGCAGGCCGCGTGCCTGTGATGTGACCCTGGCTCTCCTTCTCCACAGTCTATGAGAATGACGACCAGCTGCTTTGGGACCCCAACGTCCTCCCTGAGAGGGAGGTGGAGGAGTTCCTGTACCGGGCAGTGAAGCGCAGGTGGCACGAGATGGCTGGGTCTCAGCTCCCGGAGGGAGAAACGGTGAAAGACAGCGAGCAGGTGGGGCTGCCACGGGGGCGCAGAGGGCGGTGGCGCTGTAGCACCCTGAGTCAGAGGGCAGGGCCCACGCAAGGGCGGGAGGGGGTTTGGGAGGTGCGCCAGTGTGGTCGTGTGATGGTGGCAAATTGAAATGAAAAACAACTTGTCAAGGGGGATATGATGGTATAAACACCCCGATATCCCTACCCCGGTGGCGGTGTGAACGTCCCTGACATTCCCCACCCCGGTGGCGGTGTGAGCGCTCCCGGTATCCCCACCCCCATGGTGGTCTGAATGCCCCCTGATGTCGTCCCCCCCACCCAGGTGGTGGTGTGAACGTCCCTGACATTCCCCACCCCGGTGGGGGTGTGAGCGCTCCTGGTATCCCCACCCCGATGGGGGTGTGAGTGCTCCCTGATGTTGTCCCCCCACTCTGGTGGGGGTGTGAACGTCCCTGACATTCCCCACCCCGGTGGTGGTGTGAGTGCTCCCAGTATCCCCACCCTGATGGGGGTGTGAGTGCTCCCGATATCCCCACCCTGGTGGCGGTGTGAACGTCCCTGACATTCCCCACCCCAGTGGCGGTGTGAGCGCTCCCGGTATCCCTGCCCCAGTGGGGGTCTGAATGCCGTCCCCCCCCCCCCCCCCCGGGGGGGTGGTGAAACCCCGGGGGGTTGTCCGGGGGGGGGGGGGGGGGGGCAATGAAGCGGGCAGGTTGGAAGAGTGAGTGTGGCTTCCCCCCAGGCACTTTATGAGCTGGTGAAATGCAATTTCAACGCAGAGGAGGCTCTGCGGAGGCTGCGATTCAACGTGAAGGTGATCCGAGGTGAGCGTGCAGCGCCAGGTCTTCCCGCTCTCTCTATTGTCACGTCCTGGGCACTGCTGATGCCGTTGTGCCCTCCCTCCTGCTTGCAGATGGGTTCTGTGCTTGGAGCGAGGAGGAGTGCAGGAACTTTGAGCATGGCTTCCGAGTGCACGGGAAGAACTTCCACCTGATCCAGGCCAACAAGGTGAGGGTGTGGCCTGCCCTGCTCCCGCCGGGGCTCCACCAGCTACGCCTTGGGGCTGCGAGCGGCTTGGGAGCCCAGGCACGTCGCCTTCACCCCCTAGCGAGCTTGAGACTCACCAGGCCCAGGGCGGGCCGCTCTGAGCCGTGGCTGAAGCCCTGTCGCCTGCCTCTGGCTTGCCACATGTCCCTTGATGTCTTGCTCTGGTTCCTCTGCTGACGTTTGCTGGGCCACCTTCCGGTCCCCAAGAGAAGGCTCCAGTTTGGGGAGAGACATTGCCTCGAGGTGGACTCTAGCAGTCTTGTCTGCTCGCGATTCCTCGGTACTGCCCTGCTGTTCCTTGAAGTAGAGCCTGTTGGTTGGTGTGGTGCCCACCCCCAGCCTGGACTCCACCCTCCGCCGCTTGCCTTGCGGTCTGAGGGTCTCTGCTTTCCTCAGAGGACCCACCCACGGCAAACACTCATGAACTCATGACCGGGGGCACAGCCGAGTGCCAGGTTCCCCTGCCCCCCCCCCCCCCCCCCCAGGCCTGGGTCTCTGCTGGTCCCTGCATATCTCTCGGTGATGCCATCTGCCCGTGGCTTCATGTGTCATGACTCCCAGATTGACCTCTTGGCAGAGCCTTGGCCCCTCTGGTGTGCAGCCTGGGGGACATCTACCTGGGCACATGCCTGTGGCTCCGTCTCACCGTGGCTCCCCCACCTCACCCGTCATCCAGTCTGCTGTCCTCTGTCTAGGGCTACTAGTGTGGCTCCTTCCCGCTGCTCATGGGGACGTATGTAGTAGAGAAGGGCCTGGCTGAGGCCAGGCTCGCATTCAGGCCTCGGCGTCTTCTCCCGGGAGGTTGGAGTGAATGAGGTGCCTGCTGGGGGCCAGGGGCCTGTGGAGAGTCAGGGGGCTGATGGTGCTCAGCTGACCATGCCCAGCGCTGTGACAGGCAGTGCTTGATTCTCTGGTCACATCTGTGCCCTGTGGCCTGATGCAGCTCTCTGCTCACTGCGTTTTCACCACAGCCCAGGCCGCTTTCGTAAGCACGGCACTGTCGGCACAGTGCCGTTGTTCCCTTTGCGTGCCGTCAGCCACGTGCCTGCCCACCCTGGTTACGGCTGTGGCCGCCTTCTCCGGGCACTTCTGGTTTTTGCTGGAGCTGGCCCCAGGGAGATTGCACAGGACTTCATCCCCTGGCAAGATGGGTGTGCGAAGGGGTCTCACCGAGAAGATGAGACCATCTACGTGTGCCCCTGTCCCTGCTGGTTTCCAGACTCGTCCTGGGCACCAGTGTCTGGTCCCTCATCTTGGCCAACAGTGGTGTGGACTCTGGTGCCATTGCCCTCTGCAGGCACAGCCCTGGGCTTGCCGTGGGCTGGTCCTCCAAAGTGGGAAGATGCCCTGTGTTGTCAAGAGAGGGTTTTTAAACATTTGTTTCTAACGCAAGTATAGTTGGCACGTGATATCGTATTGGTTTTGGGTTGGACAGTTCTGTGCGTCAGTCAGCGCTCACCCCAGTAACATAGTCGCTTTCTGTTGCTCTGTAACCTTGTTACGCTTCCTTGACCATGTTCCCTGGGTTGTACATTTCATTCCTGTGACTTTTCTTCCCCACAAGAGGTTTTGTAAGTGGAGGGTCCAGCTCCCCGCCAGACGTATTTGTGTGCTTCCCTTCCCGGGACACCATACACACAAAGTTATTTTCGCTTCTCCCTGTTGTGGTGTTGAGCTGGGTTCACGAACCCGTGGCGTGTGCCTTAGTGGTGTCTGGTTTGCCCTCGTGGGCAGCTCTTCCCTGCTGTTCGTGACCCTTTGCACTTGGTGGGAAAAGCAGGCTTCCGTCCCTGTGTCTGTACCAGCGCCTTTGCTCCCCCTCTCTGCTGGGCGACAAGGTGGATGCCGCTGCCTTTGGGAGCTAGTGGTCTGGAGCGAGGGAGGTGGGCACTGGATGTGTGGATCTGGGGTGAGTAATGGGGTTCTGGCTCCACACCAGTTAGGTGGTGGGATGGGGCGCCGTCCTGCTTCAGGAGAGGGGATGCCCCCCGGGGGCGGGTTGGAAGCAGGCGATGGGGGCTGCAGGCAGAGTCTTGCTTTGTCCAGGAGCGGCAGGGGCCAGGACCTGTCCCTGCTGTTCTGGAGGCAGAAGGGGCTGGCAGGTGAGGACAGTGGGGTCTGGGGGCCACGGTGACCGCTGGGCTCGCTCGCAGGTACGCACGCGGTCCGTGGGCGAATGTGTGGAGTACTACTACCTGTGGAAGAAGTCCGAGCGCTACGACTACTTCTCCCAGCAGACGAGGCTGGGCCGGAGGAAATACGGCCCGTCTGGAGCCACGTGCGTGCCGGGGGTGGGCATCCCAGGCGGACACCTCCCACCTGAGGCTGTGTCTCCCACAGCCCCTCACCGTATGCCCCCCCCACAGGGATGTAGACCAGGACCTGGACAGCAGTGACCCTGATGGCCGCCCCCACCCCTCACCGCCTCTGCCCCCTGCTACCGACAGCCTGGGCTCTGAGCAGGACCCCCTGGCACGGATGCACACAGGTGAGAATACGGGGTGGGTCCCTGCTCTTGGGGGAGCCCCCTCCTCACTGGTGCCCTGACACGGGCCCCAGGAGCTCTCAGGGCTGGGCTCGGGGAGCCAGCCAGTGCCCATCTACCCCAGTACGTTACCATACGTGGGCAGCCACACGCACGAGTGACCGTGGGGACTTGTTACGTGGAGGGGAACTTTGTGCCCCACGGCCTGAAGTGGGGGCCCCTCTGCAGGCCCCAGGTGCCATGTGGGAGGTCAGATGGGTGTCCAAGCCTCTCTGGCATCCTGGGCTTAGGGCCACACAAGAGCAAGACCGGGTCTGGCTCAGGACTGAGTTTCTGACAGAGGCCACAGAGATAACGGTGGGGACCTTGGTTCTGGGAGCCTGTGGTCCCGTGGGCTTTAGATCGTCCCTCGTTCCTGAATCTGGCACGTTCCATGGTTTGTCTGAAAGGGGGACCACATCTGCCTAGCCCCCGGGACTGCTCGTCATGAACCTGTGCACAAAGGGTTCTCAAATTCCATGTTTAGCTGTACTTGGCATCCACGCGTTTTCCTTTGAACCTGTTTCGCTCTGATCTGGTTTAAAAAATGGGGGTCAGTACCTCCCAGGGCAGGACTGTTAGCCCAGGCACACAGTTTCAGTACGACCGGTTTCCTCTGTGTCTGTATGTATTTTCTGTCTTTGCGTGAAAACGCCTTTTTGCAGAGGGGTCCTCAGGCTTTGCTGGGCCCTGCAAAGATTGGGCAGGAGCCCTGCACAGGTTGTAGGAGGCATAAGTGTGATTTTAACTGAGTGCACGTGAGCCAGGATGGCTCTGGGTCCCAGGAGGGCTGGTGTGGGGTGCCACCGGGGGCCCGGCCTCAGCTGTGTTCTCCCCCGCAGAGCCGCTGAGCGTAGACAGCGCGGCCGGCAGTCTCGGTGAGCCTGGGGAGAGCTCCGACAGCCTCCCGTCCTCGGAGCCAGGGCCTTGTCCGTTTCAGCAGCTGGACACGCCCCCAGCTGTGCCCCTGCCCAGGCGGCCCCCAGCCCTGGCCGAACCAGCCTTCTACCCCCCGGCCACAGCCACTCCGGAGCCCAGCACCAGCCCGAGATTGGCTGTGGACTTGGCCCTGCCGGGGGCCCTCCCCGAGGAGCTGCCCCTCATCTCTAGCCACGTGGATATGAATGGAGAGTCTGAGGAGGCTGTGGCCCCAGCACAGGTGGCCTTGTCGGTCACTGAGTTTGGACTCATCGGCATTGGGGACGTGAATCCCTTCCTGGCCGCCCACCCAGCGTGCCCAGCCCCCGGGCTGCACTCGGAGCCCCTGTCACAGTGAGTGCGGCCCCTGCCCCGGGTCCCCATGCCCAGCTGGAGTGTCCCCCAGCCTTAGGCTGAGCTTTGGAGAGGGGAGGGATGTGCCCCCGAGGGCCCGAGGATGGCATGGCCATGTGGAGCAGGCTCTGTTGGTTTCTTTACTTTTATTCTCTACTTTTAATTTGGCTTATTTATTTTTTTGACTAGGTAATACACTCATATGGTTCAAAACCCAAAAAGGTACAAACGGGGCCAGTGCCAGGCTCCTCCCACCCCTGCCCCGGCCACCAGCCCTCCCCAGGCGCCAAGGACAGTGCTGCCTTGGGGAGCCTGTCAGCCAGCACGAGTGAAAACACGGTCTGCTGGGGGCGGCAAGGTCGGGAGCCACGGTTTCAGCCCACGGCGCCGAGGCCGTGCCTTCAGTGGGACTGGACTGACCCTCACCCTCTCTCGGTCTCTCCCCTGCAGCTGTAACGTGATGACGTGTTGAGCTCTGGCCGCGGGCGGCACGTGTGGCCCGGACAGGACGCGGGGCCACCGCGGGGCCTGCCTCTGCCAGTCTTCCCGACCCCTCCCCTCCTTGTGGGTCCCGGGTCACGCCGCCTCTGCTTCAGAACGCGTCAAGGACGGGGGTGAGCGGTGGCTGGGACGCTGCCCTGCCCTCCTGACACACAGACTGGCGCTCTCAGTGCCCAGCACCACTGTTCGTGCTGTCCAGGCCGCTGCCCCCACCGCAGGACCCGCCAGGCAGCTGGATGCAGAGGGCCCGGCCCCGTCTAGCCAGCAGAGGAAGGTGTCCCTGCCCCATCGGGGAGGTGGGAGATGGGGCGGGATGCTGCCCCACCAGCAGCCTCCGCCCGGGGCGCCCTCGGCCCTCCGCTTGGCTCTGTCTCCCTGCACCTGGCAGGGCCTCAGGCTGCCCCAGCTCGGGGGTCGTGGGCAGCTGCTACTCGGTGCCAAACCCCTTGGGGCACAGAGCCATATACCTCGATGTCGGCCCCGCCCACCCTCGACCTCCACCCTGCTCTCCTCGTCAGGAAAAGCCGCACTTTACCCCACACCTGCCTACCCCCTCTCTCCAGCCAGGAGTAGCCTGGGGGTGGGGTCGAGGGGACAGGTGACCCCCCACCCCCCCCCGTCCCCTTGGTACCAAGGCACCGAGGGGGCTGGCTCCAGTCCGTTCCCCTGACCCCGTGGGTCATATTTCTGTTGAAGCTCCCCAGCAAGATGGTTTGGGGGCCCGGTCCTTCTCTTTCCCAGCTTTCCTCATTTTATTTATGTTTCTGTTTACAAATTGGAGTGGGGTCCTCCATGGGGCCAGGGCAGTGCTCCCCAACCCCCGGGTGTCACCAGGAGAGGGTTTTGGCTCGAGCCCGTCTGCAGAGTTGGCCTCGACCTTCCCTCACCCCACCAAGGACCACACTGTGAAGTGATAACTGCCTTGAATCCCTTGCTGTTTTATTTATTAAACTTGATTTGAAGCCCACGGGTGCCTTGTGCTGTTGGGAGGAGGTGCTGGGGACCGTGGGTCGTTTGGTGGGCCCTGTGCTGGCAGCAGTCAGGCTGTGGGGGGCCGGTCCACCATGAGGGCCAAGGCCACAGAAAAGCCCCAGGTCCCCGGGGAAGAGGCCCAGGGTGAGAGCTGGAGGGTAGTGGGAGAGGCTGGGCAGGTCAGGGATGGCTGGCTTCATTCTGGGTCTGGAGTCCCTGGGGGAGTAAGCAGGGGCTTAAGACCACTGTTCGTAGTTGCCTGTGGTGACTGCAGAGGGGAGGGGGCTGGAGGCAGAGTCAGGTGGGGCGCCTTACTGGGAGGGGGGGCGGGAGACAGCGGGGAGGGGGGCAGCCTGGCTGGGACGGGGGTGGAGTCCAAGAGAGGATGAATCAGGTACCAGGTATGTTGGGAGGGTCGGGGGAGTCAGGGTCTCAGCATCTGGGGTTTATTCCTGCAGGGTTGGTTGTCCAGTGTTGGAAGCCAGGGCACAGGGGCCAGGGCACTAGAGGGACTTGAGAATGATTTTGATTGAGGCGTTTTTGTGTAGTTACATTTTCCCGAGTGCTTTAGAGAAGTTGCTCTGCTGTCTTCTGGTTGGCTCTGTTTACAGCAAGAAATCTGCTTATCTTAGTTTTTTTATCCACCTTTTAAGATTTTTAACTTTTTTTTTTTTTTTTTTTTGCTTCCTCGTATTCAATAACATGCCTTTTGTTTCTTTGTTTCTCGTTTCTGGAGAATTAGAGGTTAGAAGTATCTTTAAAAAAATATATATATATTTTTTTTAATGTTTGTTTATTTTTGAGAGAGAGACAGTGAGAGCCAGGGAGGGGCAGAGAGAGAGAGAGAGAGGGAGACACAGAATCTGAAGCAGGCTCCAGGCTCCGAGCTGTCAGCACAGAGCCCAAACCCACGAACCGTGAGATCGTGACCTGAGCGGAGTCGGACACCCAACCAACTGAGCCGCCCAGGCCCTGGGGTGTCTTATTAATGTCACTCACCTGTTTGTTCTTTTGGTCATTTTGGGTAAAGAAATGAGTAAGATGTTTCTTATCTCAGGGTGCTTATGTCTACACGAGGGAAGAGACTTGCAGATACACCTGTAATTGCAGCATTCTGACACGGCTCTCTAATCCTGGTGCAGTGGATCCTAAAATGTTTGGCTTTTCTGGGGAGATTAGTGAAGGCTTCACAGATAAGTGTGTGATTGTACTGAAACCTAAAACTGGACTTTCTTGCTGGTTCTGAGCAGCTTGATGAGGGTGTCCCTTGGTGTGTGTGTGCAGTGTGGCCTTCCCGGCTTCCTTCCCTCTGTGCATTGAAGGCGCCTCCACGTCTGTGGTTTGATGGCTCGTTTCTGTTAGTGCTGAGTAGTATTCCAGCCTCTGCGTGGACCACGGCTGGCATCCCCTCCTGCTGAAGGTGTCTTGGTCGCATCCAGTTTGGGCACTTCTGGAGGCAGCTGCTGCAGGATCCGTGTGCACGTTTGTTTTCAAGCACACGTTTTCAACTCGTTTGGGTAAATCAAATGTCAAGAGCGTGTCCAGTTTTGTGAGAAATCCCCAGCCCTCGGTGTCTGCATTCCAGGCTTTGGAGACGGGTGTCGTGGGAGCTCGTTGTTCTGCGTGGCCTTTGAAGGTGGGTGTCTGTCCCTGTGCTCACTCCTCACTGGACTCTGGGTTTCTGGGTGGGCTCCTTGTCTGTCACTGTGAGGCGCTGCGCTCAGTGTCTGTGGGTGGCAGCTTTGCTGGCCTGACCAGGCCCTGATTTCTCCGTGTTTGAAGTACTTCCTAGCTGTGTTTTATTTTTGCTGGATACAGGATTCTGGGTTGATTTATTTTCTTTCAGCATTTTAAATATGGTCCATTTACCCCTGGTTTCTGTTGCTTCAGATGAAAAACTCCAGTGTTTCCCCAGGTAGAGCCTGTCTCTTTCCTCTGACGGTGATTTTTGTTTCGTATGTGGCGCCCCCAGTCTGTTTGGGGTGCACGGAGGTGTGGCTTTTATGCGGAGCTGTTTGGGCACGCTGGTTAGTGCCTTTCCTAAGTTTGGGGACGTCTTGGCCATTGTCTCTCCTGACATCTCTGCTGCCCCCGAGTGTCCGGCCACACACGAGACCGCCGGGTGCTCCCTGCCCCGCAGGCCTCCGCACGTGTCTCCTTCCCTCCTGCGGACCCCCAGCTGCTACGCACACTGCGTGTGGCCCGTCCCCCAGCGTTGTCTCGCTCACACCTCGTATGTTTTGGTTCCGGTATGTGTACTTGGGTTTTTCCATTTCTCTACTGAAATTCCCCATTTTCTACCTTCTCCTGTCGAAACTTTAACTTTTTTATGACAGTCACCTGGGATCTTTGCTGTTTCAGCCTCTGGGTCGTTTCTGGATGCACTTTCCTCTGGGTTGGGGGTCCCCCTTTCTCCAGCCCTGCCTGTTGTTTGTAAATGAGTCCTATTCCTAGTGTTGATCTGGACACACAGAGGCCCCTGCCAGTCTTCCCTGTGACCGTGGCACTGCTCAGCATGCCCTGTTTGTGGTGGCAGCTGTCCTCCTCCTGCCTTCCTCAGCTTTGAGACGGTAGCACCTCTCAGCGCTGGAAGTTGTGCTCTTGGGACAGTCCAGCGGTGTGGGCAGCGCTCAGGCCGGGCATCGCCGGTGCGGTGTTCTGCTTCCTGTACGCTCACCCTTAGGTGCGCTTTCCTCCCTGGTGCCTGCGGTGGCCCCAGAAACTGCAGGGAACCAGGCCTTGTGTCTGTGCTCCCTCCCCCAGTAGCGCCAGCAGAAGCCCTTCAATAGTGTGTCCTCTAGTGTCTTGTAACTGAACTAGTGACCGGCCAGGCCTGTGTCAGCTGCTCACCCGCGGAGGCAGAAGCGGCCTCCCAGGCAGGGTCTGGCGGTTGGTCTGGGCGGAGGGGTGACGGCAGCAGGGAGCACGTGGAGGCAGGAGCGGCAGCTCAGTCCGGAGGGGTGCTCAGGCTGAAGGGCCCTGGAGTGGGAGTCACCCTGATAACCCCAGGCTGTGGGCCCTCAGTCATTCGTTATTGGGTAAGCATTGATTGGGGGCCTGCTGTGTGCCGGCCCCTGCCCCTGGTGCTCAGGGCTGGGGAGGAGAGGATGGTACACAGACACAGATAGTGCCAGAGCTCAAGGGGCTGCTGGACACGGAGGTGCGTGTGTGTCTGGGCGGGGGTGGGGGGGTGGGGGTGTGTGACTGTGCAGTCAGGGTGGTCTGCCTGAGGTGGCAGCTTAACCTGGGATTCAGAATTCACCGCTGCTGGATTCTAACTTGAAGGGGACTCCCCAGGACTTGAAGCAGCCTCCCCACTGCTGTTTGATTAACCCTCCGGGGTGGTTCCTAGTGAGTCAGGTGTTCCTGGTGAAGTACTTCAGTGCCACCTCAGGGCTTAGGTGGGCAGACATGCTCGCGGATCGGCCTGTCCCAGCTCCCCAGGTGTACGGCTCTGGGACCCTTAGCAGGGGGTAAGCCCCAGTTCTGGAAGAACTCCCAGTACGGCCTGAGCCTCTGAGAGAAGTGTAGTAAGACCTGGGAGCGGTGGCGGCACTCGGGTGGCACCCGCTGTGTGGGCGGCACCTTTCTGCCCACCCCCCGGGCATCGCGCCCTCAACTTCCATCACCTGGAGCCCACGAGGTTGATGAGAACTGACCGCCGCTCCTTGGTAGACCATAAGGGACCAAGGGGTTGGTGTGGTCTCTAGGGGACATGGGCAAGTCCCTGGCACCTGCAGGTGGGGAGAAGCCTTCCAGGGCTGGCTCCCAGCCCGGGTTCTGTCCCCAGAGCAGGCCTCACCAGCCTCGGATTCTCTCCGAGAAGGATGTAAGACGGATTCCAAGTGCAAAGCCTCCTTGAAGTGTGAAGGAACCCAGCTAGCAGACCCCTTTCCTAACCTTAATCCTGATCCTTACTGCCCACATTAGATTTTAATCCTGACCCTATCCAGGTGCTTTAAGGACAGGGTGGGATTGAGGTCAGCGGGGAGGGCTGATGGCTCATCAGAGAACAGGCCATACTTCTTCCTACCCCTGGCCTCTGCCCGCAGAAGCCTCCCCTAGAGACTGCTTGGGTCCCACTCGCAGCCCCGGCCCAGGTCACCCCCAGGACCACGCTCCCATTGGCATGCTCCCCCCAGCGAGTAGTAGGGGCTCAGTAAGAACCCTGCATTTCCTGGACTCTGGTATAGCATTGCCCTTCGTCTACCTTAACTGAACATGTCTGGGCAGTCACCCTGAGGTTAAAGTGAGTTAAATACAGCAATGAGGAGGCTAGCTAGCATTTATGGAACATTTTGCTGGGCATCGCGGATGCTGATCGCATGTTAAGTCAGGTAATTTGCACAAAAACCGTGATTCATTAGGCATTGCCTGAATGAGTGAACAAATGAAAGATGGGAGCTGGAGCCCAGGACCTGCGTTACCCTGGGCCCCCCCCCCCCCAAGTGGCAGCAGGAAAAGCCAGTGAGCAGGGCCAGAGCCTATCTGCGGGGGGGGGGGGGGGCGCACCTGCTCGAGGAGCGCTGGATCCAGCCGAGCCTGAAACAGGACCCTTGGGACAGCCCCACCCCGGCCCAGACACTGGAAAATCCCTCTGGGCAAGTAAATATGATCTCCCCACCCCCCCACCACCGGAAGAAGTCTAGGGGCGAGGGAGGAAGCTGGATTTTTTTTTTTTTTTTAGGATGTGCCCATCACTCCCGCCCCCAACAACGAATGCGGTTGGAAAGAGGGGAAGCCATACTGGGGACATGCCTATCACACTATCTTTCCGGCACACCACAGACGGAAAATCCGGGTCCAGAAGTTTCCATGCTAGCCTTTGCCAGGTCCTGGGAGTGGGCTGAGTTATTTTGAGTGAGTGTGTGGGGGAGTGTCTCTGCCGGCCCCTCAGAAGAGGGAAGTTGTCCCAGGGTGCAGAGGAGCTGGCGCTCAGACACCCGCCCCCAACCCTAATAGCAAAGGAGCTCCAGGTCTGCTGCACACTGCCCCTCTTCCCCAAGGTCCCCGGCTCCCTCCTGGGTCCCCCGCACCCTGTAAGTGCCTGTGCCTGGTCACCCTCCGAGGGAGCAGGGTCAGTGGGACTCTGAGTTTAAGCCCCAGCCGCCTTTGGATCAGGGGCTTCCTGCCTTTCTTTGGGTCTGGCTCCCTTCATCTCTAAAAAGGGCTGAGACTCCCTCCCTAATGCTCTGTCTCTCAAAAATGAATAAATTGTAAAAAAATTTTTTAAAGAGTTGGGAAACATCCTGTTTTAGGGTTGTTGGAGGGGCTTGGAGGGTGAATGTGTTTGAGAAGTCAAGGGAGCAAACCCTGGGGCCAGGCCCCCTGGGTTCGACTCTCCCCCACCTCCCCCTTTACACTGTGTGACCCTGAGTGGCAGAACCTCGTGTTTGTGTCATGTTTCCTGCCATGTCAAAGCAGGGCTCTCACCAAGGCTTCTCAGATGGTTTCAGCCCAAAGGATCTAGTGATGGCCCCTTGGACCTCAGTTTCCTTAGCTTAGATGCTCTTGACTCCTGGGCGCCTCCCAGCTCAGGGCTTCCTGGGACCTAGCGGGGGCGCGGGGCACAGAACCTAACCAGCTTGTGAGCGAGTTCCTACGTCTACCTCCTGCCACCTCCGTTTCCTCCTCTGTAAAGTGGGGACAGCGCCAACAGCCTCCACGGTGGGTGCTGAGGGGCCTGACCTGAAACGCCACACATCACCGGAATGCCAGGGCTTCTTCCAGCATTAGGAGGAGAGAAAAAAAACCCCGCGATTAAGCCATGACACCCCATCGGTTTTCATACTTTTTAGGCACTTCCTGACTCAGACGTACTAAGATGTGCGCAGCGCGAGCGCCGCCCCCCCAGTGAAACCGATGCTCAGAGAGGGGCCTGGCCCCTCGCCCGCTCCCTCCCTCCCTCGCTGGTTCTCTGGTTCCTTCCTTCCTTCTCGCCACCCGGCCCTTCCCCCACTCAGCCGGCCCAGTCTGAGGGTGACTCTGGGCCTCGGTCCCTCAGCCTCCCGGCCAGGGCGCGGACGACCCCTCCCCGCCCTCCAGACCCGGGCTGGGGTCTCCCGCCCCCACGCGCAGGAACTATCCAGCCGGCCCCTCCCTGCCCGCCGCGGCCGGACTCTGCCCCCGCCCCGCCCCGCCCTCCCGCCGCTCCCCTGCCCTCCGCTGCCCTCCCCTGCACGCCCCGCCCCGCCCCGCCCCTGCTGGGCCCAGCTCGGCGCCCATGTGACCCCGCTGCCAGGTCGGGGCGCGACGGGACGCGCTGGGACCGGCGTCGGGGGGCGCGGGCGCGGCCCGGGGCGGGGGCGGCATGGAGCGGAGGTGGGTCTTCGTGCTGCTCGACGTGCTGTGCGTGCTGGTCGGTAAGAGCCGCGGGGCCCCGCGCGTGGCGGGGCGGACCCCTTCCCCGGCGGTGCGCGCCCAGGCGCCCCGAGGGCTGGTTTGTAGCGGGGGTGGGTGGGGGCCGCAGGCGGGGGAGCTCTGGGGTGACCTCCGCGCCCACATCGGCCTGCGTGCCCCCCCACCCCCTCGGCCGTCCCGGGTCGCGGAGGGTTTGCGTCCCCCGGCCGGGGCGGTGACTCACGCGGGCGGCGGTCCAGGTTCTGGGCGGCCAGGGGCGCGGCCGGGGGCGGGGCACCGCCGGGAGGACCTCCACCCCCACTCCCGGGATCGGCGTTCCCCACGGGCACACTCAGCCGCTCGGTGGGATTCGAACCCCCTTCCCAGGCGGGGTGGGGTGGGGGTGCACAGGTGGAGAGAAAGGCTGGGCCCCGGGCTACGGGTGGACCCGTCGCCTCCGGCGGCGCAGACCAAACCTGTCGGGCGGGTTTGCGGGCCAGGCTGGGGGAGGGGGTGGCCCGAGGCCGCCCCCCTCCCCGCCCCTCCCCCAGGGTCCCGGGAACAAAGGCTGAGTGTTTGCTCCGGGGCGGTGCGGACAATGGCCCCGGAATTCTACCCCCCCGGCGCGTGGAGGGGCCCCCTCGGGCCTAAGTCGCACCCCCCACCCCCTCCTTGTGGGGTTCCTGCACCTCCGCCGGGACGGAGGTCGCTGAAGGGCGGAGGGGTAATGCCCTGAAGGATCGCGCGCCAGCCCCAACCCTCACCCTAACCCTAAGCTCTTTGGAGTGGGCCAGGTGGTAACGGGAAGAGGTCCACAGGGGGGACTAGCCATCCGCTAGCCCTAGCCATCATTTATTGAGCACCTGTTATTTACATTTAAACATCCGTGTGGCACTTATGTATCCCAGGCGCTAAGTGACATGCAAATAATTAAGTCTTTTCCACGGAACAGTCCAAGGGAGGTGCTGTTTCAGCCCAGAGAGGTTCAGGCACCTGCTGCAGGCAGTGTTGCTTCTTTGTGCCAGGCGCTCGAGGCCCAGGCAGACCCCGCTACCATTCTTGAAGCTTCACGATATAAGAAGTCGGGTTTCATTGGGTGACAAGGACCCTGATGAAAAAATGGGGGGCGGGGATGATGTAAAGGCAGGGAGGTTCTGGAAGTGTCTGCCATGAGGGTGTGAACCAGAGTTTCCCAGGCAGGGAAAGGCCCCCCCCCAGTTCAGTGCTTTGAGCTCTGCTTCCTGAATCCACAGCTCTGGTTCCAGCTGAGGGTGATGAGCCTCCAGTGGAAGGGGCTGGGGCTGGGGCTGGGGGACAGGAGGCGGAGGCTAACCTTGCGGCCGAGGCCCCTTGCGCCAGCCCCTGCCGTGGTTGGGTTGCAAGGATGGGGCTTGACTTGGTGGCTCAGCATATTCTAGGCCCCGCCTCCCTGCTCCCCCCCAACTTTGGGGGTCTCCTGCCTGGCTTCTCTGCCTCTACCCTTGCCCTACCTCACAGCAGCCTGAGGGAACCCGTCGAACGCATGCTCTGCTCCTTTGCTCCAAGCTCTCTGGTGTCTCCCACCTCACTCACAGCAAGATTCCCGTTCTTACAACACCCTCCAGGCCCAGTGTTCCAGCCGTCCAGGCAGGGTCCTTTGCTGTTCTCTGGGACTGCCTTTCCCTCTGCCTGGAGCTCTTCCCCAGATCTGCCCTGAACTTCCTCAGCTCCCTTGATCCACCTTCTTTTCTGTGTGGCCTCCCCGATTCCAGTCACGTTGACCCATGATTCTTTATCCCTAACACTCGGCTCCATGGGCAGACCTCTGTGTTTCCCTTGACTCAGCACTAAATTCGGTGTCTTAGGAGGAGGAGTTGGCCCTGCCTCCTGCGGTATTCATGCCAAAGAAGAGTCACACCCTTTTACACTTGTCACCTGCCCTGCTGGGGGGCAAAGGGCACCCTGCCTTCGTTTGTCACCCTTGGCTCAGTGGGGTCCCGGGACCCCAGTACTACAGCAATGCCTTTCATTATTCTGCCAGAACTTGTGGCTCCTGAATATGTCTTTGGACTGAGGCGTCAAGGCCCTTGGCCCGTTCAGGGTTAAAGGCAGGAACGCAGGTGTCTCAGCTCTGGCCCTTTCTGTGGTGCGTTCCTGGTCTCTCTGGCCTGCCTCACAGTGAAGGGCAGGGAGGGCCTCTCTTCTTTTAAAAGATGCTTATTAAAACACCTGCCTAGGGGCGCCTGGGTGGCGCAGTCAGTTAAGCGTCCGACTTCAGCCAGGTCACAATCTCGCGGTCCGTGAGTTCGAGCCCCGCGTCAGGCTCTGGGCTGATGGCTCGGAGCCTGGAGCCTATTTCCGATTCTGTGTCTCCCTCTCTCCCTGCCCCTCCCCCATTCATGCTCTGTCTCTCTCTGTTCCAAAAATAAATAAACATTGAAAAAAAAATTAAAAAAAAAATAAAAAAAATAAAACACCTGCCTAGGCCAAGCCCCGGGCAGGCTCCGGGGACAGCCTTGAACATGGTGGGCCCCCCTCAAGTGTCCGTCAAGCCCTTTGGGTGGGGCTGACAATCAAGTATCACACTATGTGGCAGAAGTGCATACAGGCCCAGAGACGTGGAGAACAGAAATTCTGTTCTGTGAAAGAGGCGCCAGTGTGGGCAGTCAGGAAGGGTGGACAGAGCTCAGGGAAGGTAGCTTGGTTGCATGGGAAGGTAGCTCGGGGACGGAGCTCGGTTGCATGCTTATGGAGTTTGCTCAGGGAGGAGAAAGGAGGCTGGATGGGAGTGAGTGAGGGGGGAGGTGGGGTGGGGGCTGTACAATGGGCCCGGGGAGGATTTTGGTGTTTATCTGAGGAATATGGGGAACCATGAGGGGGTTTTAATGAGGGAGCAGACTCCCATTCGCCATGGGGAAAGCTCCTTCTCGCCGTCAGGTTGACGCGGAGGTGAGGAAACCAGGGAGGGAAGGCCGAGGCAGGTGGCCAAGTGCCCGACAAAGGCTGGCATTTGTGGCCCCCGGGCTTGGCTGGTGGGACCACACAGCATGGGGAGAACCGTGTGGCCACTGGCCTCTCTCCCCTGCCCCCAGCCTCTCTGCCTTTTGCCATCCTGACGCTTGTGAACGCACCATATAAGCGAGGGTTCTACTGTGGAGATGACTCCATCCGGTACCCCTACCGTCCAGACACCATCACCCACGGGCTCATGGCTGGGGTCACCATCACAGCCACCATCATCCTCGTAAGGCAGGAGAGGTTGGAGGGTGGTAGGTTGGGTGCTGGGGGTGGGGCCAAGTTTTGCCCTGAATGGTATGTGGGGAAGGGGGCCCCCCCTTTGGAGTTCCCAGAATCCCAGCAGACTCAGGGAGGCCAGGCACCCCGAAGCCCTTTCTGTGGGGAGTCCGAGGCCCAGCGAGCCAGGGCTTGGTGGAGGCCCTCACAGTTGCCTCCCCAGCCCAGCCATGAGTGCCCTCAGCGGCTCCCTGTGCAGGTCTCTGCCGGGGAGGCCTACTTGGTATACACAGACCGCCTCTATTCCCGCTCCGACTTCAACAACTACGTGGCGGCCGTCTACAAGGTGTTGGGGACGTTCCTGTTTGGGGCTGCGGTGAGTCAGTCGCTCACCGACCTGGCCAAGTACATGATCGGCCGTCTGCGGCCCAACTTCCTGGCGGTGTGTGACCCTGACTGGAGCCACGTCAACTGCTCCGTGTACGTGCAGGTGGAGAAGGTGTGCAGGGGAAGCCCCGCCAACGTCACCGAGTCCAGGTGGGTGCTGGACCGGCCGCCTTCACTCGGGGTGATGCTGGGGACCCTAAGTCATGGCTGTTCCCACCCCTGGGGGAGGAGTCGGGGCTAGAGCAGGACCCCCAGGCGCTGGATGTGGAAGGGTGAGCTTCCTGGAGGGTAAGGTGGGGTGAGGCCAGGTGGGGCCCGTGGGCCTGGGTTGGGGAGGTGTGGGGATGTGAGGTGGGGCCGGGATGCGGGGTCCCGAGCAGAACAGCCCCCCCAAACCTCAGGCCCCACTGTCCGGCTTCTGCTCTGTGCTCTCACATTCTCTGATAAACTTCTCAATTAATTGGCATCTATTTTCCTGTTTAAAATTTTGAAATAAAATTCACATCCCTAAAAATCACGAATTTAACTATTTTAATACATACAATTCATTGATTCTTAGTACATTCACAGTGTCGTGCCACCATCCCCACTCTCGTATTCCAGAATATGTTTATCATCCCAAGAAAGAAGCTCTGTGTCTATTACTTATGAGGCCCCCGGCACTGCCTCCTCCCTGAGCCCCTGGCACCCACGAACCCCCTTCCTGTGGGTGGGTGTGCCTCTTCTGACGCTTCACGCACGTGGGGTCACACACCGTGCAGCCTTTTGTCTGGCCTCTCCAGTGTCTGTGCTCACATGTGAGGTGTGTGCGTTTCTGCCTCACTTCTTTCGGGGTTCTTGTTCTGTGCGTTTTCTTTGTGATTGTGATGTGTTCTTGACACGTGTGCCTTGATCACTGTGTAACGTCCTTTGTCTCTGCGAACGGTTTTTTTCTTTTCTTTTCATCGTCTGTTTTGTCCCATAGCAGCGTGGCCACTCTGGCTGTCTTTTGGTTGCTGTCTGAATGGAATGCTTTTCCCACTTTCGTACTTTCAGCCTGTTTGTGCGTCTGAAGGTATACGGCATATGCAAAGTTACGTCTCTTTGTAAGTTTGTTTTGCAACCTCCGCCTTTTAATTGGAGAGGTTAATACATTTATATTTAATGTAATCCCCCATAAGAAAGAGCTTCTGGTGTTTTGTTATTTGTTTTCTACATATTCTTTTTTCCTGGCTTTAGAATTTCTTCATTACTGCCTTCTTTTATGTTAGTTACTGATTGTGCAGAAAGTTTGTGGCTATATAGCTCTGCCCCCCTTATGAGATTATTTTCACAAATTATATTTTATACATTGTGTGTTCATCAACTCAGATTTATAATTACTGTTTTACTCAGGTTTTTGAAAAATGAGGCATAATTGACAAAATATGATGCGATGTTTGTTTTAGGTGCGCAACATCGTTCAACATTTGTATTTACCTTGAAATGATCACCACAATAAATCTAGCTAACACCCATCTGTATGTGCAGTTAAAAATTTATTTTTTTAAATTTTTATTTATTCAAAAATATTTTTTTTTAACGTTTACTGATTTTTTTGAGACAGAGAGAGACAGAGCATGAACAAGAGAGGGTCAGAGAGAGAGGGAGACACAGAATCTGAAACAGGCTCCAGGCCCTGAGCTGTCAGCACAGAGCCCGATGTGGGGCTCGAATCCATGAACCGTGATATCATGACCTGAGCCAAAGTCAGACGCTTAACCGACTGAGCCACCCAGGCGCCCCAATTTATTTATTTATTTATTTATTTATTTATTTATTTATTTATTTATTTAAATTTTTTTTCAACATTTATTTATTTTTGGGAGAGAGAGAGAGACAGAGCATGAACGGGGGAGGGGCAGAGAGAGAGGGAGACACAGAATCGGAAACAGGCTCCAGGCTCTGAGCCATCAGCCCAGAGCCTGATGCGGGGCTCGAACTCATGGACCGCGAGATCGTGACCTGGCTGAAGTCGGACGCTTAACCGACTGTGCCACCCAGGTGCCCCTATTTATTTTTGAGAGAAAGAGAGAGAGAGCACACAAGTGGCGGGAGGGGTAGAGACTGAGGGAGACACAGACTCTGAAGCAGGTTCCAGGCTCTCAGCTGTCAGCATGGAGCCCAGCACTGGGCTTGAACTCACACACTGCAAGATCATGACCTGAAACAAAGTCAGATGCTTAACCAAGTGAGCCACGCAGGCATCCCATAAAATTGTTAGAAAAAAATCAGCAATTACGAGCTCAAGTACATGAATACTGATGGTTGTATTGTGTAACTACCTTGACTCGTGTATCTCAGATCTTTGTGTGAGCCTGAGCTAACTGTCTAGCACCCTTCATTTCTCCTGGAAAGACTCCCTTTTGGAATTTCTTATAGGGCGGGTGTTTGAGTAATGAATTCTCTCGGTTTGTGTTTATCTGGGAATGTCCAAATTTCTCCTTCATTTTTAGGGGGTGATTTTGCCAGACCTAGAATTCTTGGTTATTTTGAAAGTATCACCCCACTGCCTCTGGCTTCCATGGCTTCTGACAAGAAACTGGCTGCTAATCGTACTGAGGACCCTCGTACCACAGCGGTCTCTTCTCTTGCCGTGTGCACGGTTCTTGCTGACTGTCCTTGGCAGTTTGATTACGCTGTGTCTCTGAGCTTCTCCCGTTCGAGTTCTCAAGCTTCTTAGATGTGTAGATTTGTGTCTTTGATCCGGCTTGGGCAGTGTTCAGCCATTATGTCTTCAAATACTCTTTCTGCCCCTGTCTGTCTCTCCTCCCCTCTTTGGGCTCCCCTGTGTGTGTGGGCATCCCTGGTGCCTACCTCTTTTTCTCCCTTCTTACTCTGTGCCCCTCCAGTTGAATTGTCTCAGTTGACCTGTGTCCATGCTCACGGTTCTTTCTGCCCATTCAGACCTGCTAGTGATTTTTCATTTCAGATACTACTTACTGTTTTCAGCTCCAGAATTTCTGTTTGGTTCCTTTGGATAACTTCTGTCTCTTTGTTGATATTCTCTGTTTAGTGAGACATTGTTTCCCTCTTTGAACAGATTTTAAATGGCCAGAGAAAAGTCTTTGTCCAGTAAGTCTAGCACCTGGGCATCCTGGGGACAGCTTCTATTAACAGATTTCTTTTCACCCTGTGTATCGGCCACACTTTTCCCCCTGTATGCTTTGTGACTATTTGGTTGAGAACTGGGCATCTTTAATGTTGTCATGTAGCAACTCTGGAAATATCTTGTGCTCTCCCACCCAGCGATTACTGTTGCTGTTTGTTGCAGTTGTCGGTCGGTTGGTTAGCGACCTTTTGAACTAATTTTGTAAGTTCTGTATTCTTTGTCATGTGTGGCCATGAAGTTCTTTCTGTTAGCTGCACGATCAGCTAGTACTTGGACAGAGATTTCCTTAAACATCTGGCACTGGGAGAAAGACCTCTCTCTGAGTTTGCCGATGGGCTGTGTGTGCTGTGTCGGGGCCTGCCTTCCGAGCTCAGGCAGGCTTCCTGTTTGCGCAGCACCTGAAGGTCAGCCAGAGGTGAGAGCCAAGGGCTCCTTTCCTGAGCGTCCTGGTGGGTCCCTGTGCCTCGGCTGCCATGCATTGCCCTGGGCAGCAGTGACCGACATTTGCTGTAAAGGCTTCAGAGCAATTCCCCAGGTAGCTGCGTCGGCCACAGGAGAGTGGCGTAGCTCTCCAGATCCACCAGATGGGTCCAGACAATCACAAATCCGTGCAAAGAGGTCTGTTTTGCTAGTCCTGGTGGTGGCCACTGCCAGTGTGATTCCGTTCGTACGAGTGTTTTCATTATGTTTATGGAGGGCTGGACCTTTGGAGTTCCTTAATCTGCCATTCTCTTGTCCACTGGTGTCCTTTTTGCTAAACCTTGAGCTTAATTCCTGCATCAAGAACCACAGGTGGGAAATGATCCCCAAACTGTGGTGTTATCTGTTTGTCTGCCCTGGTTCTGAGTTTGTGGCCTACGGTATCCTTGTTAAAGACTGTGAGCCCCAGTTGGAGACTTTGTTTTGTGTGGTCAGGGAAATGAAAAGGGGCCACGTCTCCCCATAAAACCCTCCCTATGCTGGTTCCCAGACTGTGGGATACACAGGGGGCTGGGGGCCAGGGGCCCGGGGACTTCGAAGGCAGAGATGTCAGTAGTGAGCTTCCCGGTCTCTGAGCCTGGACCCTGGGCTCTGTTCCCTGTGCAGCCCCTCCTGACACCTGTGCTCTCCTTTCTTAGACTGTCTTTCTATTCTGGACACTCCTCCTTTGGGATGTACTGCATGATGTTCTTGGCGGTGAGTCTGTTTCCCAGGATTGGCTTGTGGGACTGGGCCTCAGTTTCTCCTTCTGCAAAAGGGGGAAGGGGAGGTAGTGATGGGTCGAGGTGACTGGTTTGTTCTTAGAAACTGGAGGCTCCCGGCCTGCTGGCTTTGTGTTCCTGGCCTCCACTCCCGTCTGCGCCCTGGGTGTGGGGTGAGCCCAGCGGGCTCCTGGGCTGATGGCTGCCCTCCGGCCCCCAGCTCTACGTGCAGGCACGGCTTTGCTGGAAGTGGGCACGGCTTCTGCGGCCCACAGTGCAGTTTTTCCTGCTGGCCTTTGCTCTCTACGTCGGCTACACCCGCGTGTCTGACCACAAGCACCACTGGAGTGATGTCCTTGTTGGCCTCCTGCAGGGGGCACTGGTGGCCGGCCTCACGGTGAGCTCCTGGGTCAGGAGACCCACCCTGGGTGGGGGGATCCTCTTGCCCTCCCCACTCCACTCTTCCCCCTCAGAGCCCATCCCTCACCCCCCACGACCTTCCCGTTCCCCTGCCCCCATCAGCCCTTGTCTTGTCTCCTAGGTTCGCTACGTCTCGGACTTCTTTAAGTCCCGGCCCCCACGGCGCTGCCTGGAGGAGGAGGAGCTGGGACGGAAGCCCAGCCTGTCACTGACGCTGACCCTGGGTGAAGCTGACCGCAACCACTATGGGTACCCTGTCTCCTCCTCTTGAGGCGGGCTCCTTCTGTGCATCTGCGTGTTCATGGTCCTGGCGGGGACCTCCGCTAGCCTGGTGGTGAGGGCTCCAGGTGCCCTGTGCTGGCCACTGGTGGGCGTTCCACTAACCCTGCCTGCTGTGCACTGGACCAGGGGTCTGGGGGTGCACAGGGCAGCCCCAGCGTTTAAAAGAGGGACTTTGTCCTCTTTTCTCCCTTTTGTTGGATTAGAGGGGGACCAAGAGACCCAGCTAGATGCTGTTTTTGTAAAGTGTAATGTATATGTGGACTTTGAGCAAAATAGAGTGTTTGCTCGACAACTGATGATAGTCTCTATCCCTTATGGCCATTCTGAGCACTGTTCGTACAGCAGAGGGGGAGACACTGCCTTGCTTGGGGCTCAGCTGAGCTCAGGAGTCAAAGTGGCTGGTGGCAATGTTGCCCTTTGGAGATGCGGGGAGAGTGGTACCCTCTTTCCCTGGCCTCACCCTGTGTAGCTCTTCATCTGGCTGTCGATTCATAATTATCACACCCTTTAATAAACTGGTAAACCTAAGTGTTCCCTGATTTCTGTGAGCCACTCCAGCAAATAGAGACCCTAAGGAGGAGGTCATTGGGACCTTCCGGTCTAGTCAGTGGGTTAGAAGCACAGGTAACAGCCTGGGGCTTGTGACTGGCATCTGAAGTGGGGGGTGGGACAGAGTCCTTAACCTGTAGAATCTGATGCTGTCTTGAGGTAGACAGTGTCAGAATTGAGTTCTTGGATACCCCAGTGGTGTCCAAGCATCGCTTTGTGGTGTTTTTTTTTTTTTTTTTTTTTTTTTTTTTTTTTTTTTTTAGGAGGGGCACTTCCTGGATGTTGAAATTGGG
The DNA here is from genome assembly GCF_014898765.1 of Herpailurus yagouaroundi. Lineage (NCBI taxonomy): Eukaryota > Metazoa > Chordata > Mammalia > Carnivora > Felidae > Herpailurus > Herpailurus yagouaroundi. Next base: position 232,883 of record NW_024412565.1, read on the forward strand.
TCCAGAAACTGAAAGAATTGTCTATGAATCCATTTAGTCAAGAAGACAAATGAAAGTAACAGCCAGGCCTTTACTGGCTTCCTCTGGTCCTATCAGCAAGGGGAAAGCTGGAGAATGCACCAGCTGCCTGGTGCACTTTCCCCATGGCACAGTGCTTGGGTCAGGGGTCGGGTGCAGCAGCACGAGGCTCCTGCAGGTGTCTGGGCCCAGGCGGAGGGCTAGGATTGGGGAAACCCCAAGTGCCGAGTCAGTGGAGAAAGGTGTCTTCATGGCTCTCCCCTCACAATAGGGAGGCCTCTACTGAAAGCACCCCTCCCCCATCCTGCTCCTCCAATAGAGGTCCTCAAATGGAAACTGCTGGGAAGAAATTCACTTATGGCTAAGGTATAGTCAGAGGGGCCGGAATCTGCAGAGCTGTACCCCAGGCCTCCTATGGTGGAGCCTGAAAGGTCACACGTGGGGCATGGGCCTGGCACTGGGCTCCTTATCCCCCTTTCTGCTTGGTGATCCCCTCCAACTGACTGGGACCCTGCCCTTAAATCTTCCCATCTCGGAAGTCCCCACCTTTAACCGACATACCTGGGGTTCCTGGGGCTCCGAGTCTGTCCACATCCTGCGTTCCTGGAGGGCTCACAAAGCTGCAGCTCCTTTGTCCTGACTCTTCCCCTGTGGTCACTCACCTGGGGCTTCGGAACCAGCTCCTACTCAGTCCGGGAATGGCGACTCCCCACCATTCACCAAAGTGAAATAGACGTAAAATAGATGGAGACTAACCGTGAGAAGTGCATGCTTTTAAAAAGGAGACATGATCAAAATCTTAGTGTAGGGAAGGCTTTTGTAATTGGGGAAAACAGAAAATGAAGTTGAGGCAAACCTGGGGCCTGGGTCAGAGCAGTGGCTCAAGAAGCGGCACGCACCGCGAGTGGTGGACCCTGCGTGCGTCCAAGAGGCTGGTGCCTTCAAATGATGCAGAGCATCCAGAGCTCACCTTTTCAATGACATTGTCAGCAGTGAGTTTGACTTTTTTTAAATTTTTTAAATGTTTATTTTTGACAGAGAGAGAGAGAGAGAGAGAGAGAGACCGAGCGTGAGCGTGGGAGGGGCAGAGAGAGAGGGAGACACAGAATCCGAAGCAGGCTCCAGGCTCCCAGCTGTCAGCACAGAGCCCGATGCGGGGCTTGAACTCACGGACCACGAGATCACGACCTGAGCCGAAGTCGGACGCTCAACTGACTGAGCCACCCAGGTGACCCGTGAGTTTGACTTTTGTACTGAACAAGTGCAGGGGCCCTGGGGGGCTCAGTCAGTTAAGCGTCTGACTTTGGTTCAGGTCATGGTCTCAGGGTTCGTGGGTTGGGAGCCTTGCGTTGGGCTCTGTGCTGACAGTTTGGAGCCTGGAGCCTGGAGCCTGCTTCAGATTCTGCGTCTCCCTCTCTCTCTGCCCCTGCCCCCCTCTCTCTCTCGTTCTCTCTCTCAAAAATGAGAAGAAACATTAAAAAACATTAAATATTTGCAAAATGTGTGACTTACTGTTAACTGTTAATGTTTATTTGCCCATAGAAGATGTCTTTATGCCACACCCCTCTTGGGGTGTTCTGGCCAGGCCTCAGGGGGATAATGTAGCACCTGGGGGCACAGATGCAGCCTTGAAGCCCCGGATGGAGACCATCTCTCTGGCCTCCGTGACCTTGCCCTTGGTGCTATGGGAGACAGGCAGGAGGGTGGCCTGGATGCCACAGAACGCCAGCGTGCTGGAGGTCAGGAACTTGCTGGAGGCGTCAGGAAAGCCACCATGAAACTGCCCCGGGGCACGGGAGCTGAGGCATCACAGGACACAGTAGAGGGCAGTGATGGAGCCCCGGGCCCAGAGCCGAGGCATTCCAGGACACAGTAGAGGACAATGACGGAGCCCTTGCTGCACAGGAGGAGGACATACCCAGGCTCGGGCTGTGTCTGTGTCAGGGAACGGGGCGAGGTTCCCAGCCGGAGCCCACAGGGAGCTGGGGCTCAGGGAGCCGCCCTCTCTTCCCTGGTGCAGTGACCCTGAAGACCAAGGCCACAGTGATGGTTTGGGCCGTAACAGTGCAAACAGCCATGATAGAAACCACTCCAAATGCGGTTTGCTGGAGCACGAGGGTGGCTGTGTCGGGAAGGCCGATGAACTGTAAGGTGGGGGAGTTGAGCAGGACGTAGCCGAGGGCCCTGTTGCTGGCTTTCAGTGGGAGAGTGCCTCGGTGCTTCCTGAAGACCTCAGGACCACAGCCGTGAAAATAGAGTGCTATATTGCCCAGACCTGTGTCCAGAGTCCTCAAAAGGCATAAAAGTCACAGTCTGCTTACTGTTTGAGTAACCACCACCCGGACACTTTGCATGCTGGTATGCATCAATGAGAAAGCAGAGATACAGTTTCTTGGGCCCAGTGGTTCTTACAGGTTAGGAAAGTTAGGACATATTGGTACACCAGGCAGAGACACAGGCAAGCTCTCTCACACATAATTGTAGGGTTATCCTTATAGTTTCATGGAAAAACAGTAGTTCCTCTTTTCTTTTTACAAAGGGGATTTTTTCTGTTGATTCTTTGAAACTCCCAAATTCTTAGCCATGGAAGTATCATTTCTCATGGCCTGTTCTCAATGCTCGATATTTCCCCCACTTTCTGATGTTAATTGTCTTTTGAAAAACCCTTCCTAACTGACTATTAGAAGATATGCAGGAATTTTTTTAAAAGTTTTTTATGCGCAAATGCTAGTGTGGTTTTGTAGGAGATCATATCTCCTTTGGTATAGGTGCATACTGAATTAATTAGGAGTGAAGTCTTGTGATGTCTATAACCTACAATCTTTCACAATAGAAGATGTCGAGCAAACATGGCAAATTTATAATAATTGCAAAGTCTGTGTTTGCGTGTAGGTATTCATTATGTCACTCTCTGTAGTATATTTTGAGAATTTTCATATTCAAAAAAGGAAAATTCTGCTCAAGTGAATTTTCCTAAGTTAACAGCATCCATTCATTTCCCAAATGAGTCCCTTTTTAAGCTGCAACAACATAAAATCCTAATTGAAAAACAAGATTATTATAAGTCTTAGTGTTGGTTACCACCCTGATATAAGAGGGCAGTTTTCCCCCACTCATTAGTAGCAGTGGTGACACATCTATGCCCTTATCACTCTGAACACTTGGATTTAGACGGAGAGGGCAGGAGATACGGAGCTGTGACTAAAAAAACTATAATCCTCTTCGAACACATTTTCAGCACCTGGACAGCTCCTAGGGCTTCTCTACCAGCCCATGGACTCCTTCTGTGTCAGAGACATAAACACGCTCCCCAGTTTTTCTGTTAGCCTTATTTTTTTTTTTTAATTTTTTTTCAACGTTTATTTATTTTTGGGACAGAGAGAGACAGAGCATGAACGGGGGAGGGGCAGAGAGAGAGGGAGACACAGAATCGGAAACAGGCTCCAGGCTCTGAGCCATCAGCCCAGAGCCTGACGCGGGGCTCGAACTCACGGACCGCGAGATCGTGACCTGGCTGAAGTCGGACGCTTAACCGACTGCGCCACCCAGGCGCCCCTGTTAGCCTTATTTTTTAACAGTTGAGACTTGTAGAATGAAGTGGCCCAGTTTATATACTTAATAGCCCAATTTTGGGTGAATCCAGGACTTTGGATGGGAATCTCCAATCGGTAAAAGGCCAGAATTGCTCACCACAGGCAGCTGCTCTGGACAGGCACACAGCTCTTTCCTCTCATGTCTCACTCCTAGCTGCCAGAGGAACTTCTCCCTCTCACAGCGTCAGAGACAAATAGCCACGCCACATTCAGCTGCGATGTAGCAGCAACAGCAGCGACTCCAAGGCCAGAGCCTCATCCCTGAGGCCACCTGGTTCAGACCTGGGAACTGACCCTTGACCCTCTGCAGAAGACTAGGGTTAGGGTTAAGGTTAGGGTTAGGATTAGGGTTAGGTCCCAGGAGACTCCAGGTGCTGAACCCACAGCAGTGCAGTTGTCTCCCCTAAGTGCTGAGTGGAGTGCACAAGGGAGGGTGCCGGTCAGGATTAGTCTTTGGGTTCCAAGGCCAGACAAGTGTATGGGCCACTGGTCGGGTAGGCCTCAGGAATCCTCTCAGGCAGCTGTAGCCGGGCCTTGGAAACCACATGGTGTTCCAGGTTCTATGTGGAGGGATCCTGCACTGCTTCTTGACCCAGGCGTGTGGTGTTGTCAGACTTTGGTATTGGGTCCCCATGGGGAGATAGCCTTAGCTAGTGTTATGGTTTAGTCCACGGACGTCGCCAGTGCTGAAGCGACTCCAGTTTCGTGATCTCCCTCGAGGGCTGAAGTGAGGGCCCATGCGACGGTGCGGCTGAAGTGTAGGTTTAGGGTTGTAACCCGTGATCTCCCTCGAGGGGTGAATTGTAGGGTTGGAGAGAGGGTTAGGTTTCGGTTGAGGGTTCTGGTTAGGGGTAGGGTCAGGGTTAGGGATAGGTCCCAGGAGGCTCCAGGCACTGAACCCACAGCAGTGCAGTTGTCTCCCCGAAGGGCTGAGTTGAGGGCACAAGGGAGGGTGGCGGTCAGGATTAGTCTTTGGCTTCCAAGGCCACACAACTCTATGGGTTACTGGTCGGGTAGACCTCAGGAATCCTCTGGGTCAGCTGCAGCCGGGCCTTGGAAATCACATGGTGATGTTTCAGGTTCTATGTCGAGTGATCCTGCACTGCTTCTGGACCCAGGTGCGTGGTGTTGTCAGACTTTGGTATTGGGTCCCCATGGGGAGGCAGCCTTAGCTAGGGTTAGGGTTCTGTCCTGGGATGTCGCCAGGGCTGAAGCGACACCAGTGTTGTGAATTCCATGGAGGGCTGTAGTTAGGGCACTTCCGTGGCTTTGCATCTGGTGTAGATGTAGTGAGATAGATAGGCTTAAAGATTAGGGTGAGGATTATGTTTAGGGTTATGTTTAGGGTTAGGATTAGGTCCCAGGAGGCTCCAGGCACTGACCCCACAGCAGAGAAGTTGTCTCCCCGAAGGGCTAGTGGAATCCACAAGGGAGGTTTCCAGTAAGGATTTGTCTTTGGGTTCAAAGTCCAGACAAGTGTATGGAATGCTCATCGGGTGGGACTCAGAAATCCTCTGTTGTAGCTGCAGTCGCACTTTGGAAATGACATGGTGATGTTCCACGTTCCATGCCGAGTATTTCTGCACTGATTCTCTAATCTGTGTGTGTGCTGTTGTCAGACTTTGGAATTGGGTGCCCATGGGGAGAGTGCCTTAGCTAGGGTTAGGGTTTGGTCCAGGGACGTCGCCAGGACCGAGGTGACACCAGTGTTGTGAATCCATGGAGGACTGAAGTGAGGGCACATGTGTGGCTGTGGGTCTGGTTTAGAGATAGTGTGATAGATAGGGTTAGGTTTCGGTTGAGGGTTCTGTTTAAGGTTAGGGTTAGGTCCCAGGAGGCTCAAGGTACTGACCACACAGCAGAGGAGTTGTCTACCCGAAGGGTTGAGTGGAGTACACAAGGGAGGGTGCCGGTCAGGATTAGTTTTGGGTTCCAAGGCTAGACAAATGTATGGCCCATGCTTCGGGTAGGCCTCAGGAATCCTCTTGTGCAGCTACAGTCGCGCTTTGGAAATGGCATGGTGATGTTCCACGTTCCATGCTGAGTATTTCTGCAGCGATTTCGAACCCGTGTGCATGCTGTTGTCAGACTTGGAATTGGGTCCCCATGGGGAGAGAGCCTTAGCTAGGGTTAGGGTTTAGTCTTGGGATGTCGCCAGGGCCGATGCGACACCATTCTCGTGAAATCCATGGAGGGCTGAAATTTGGGCACATGGGTGGGTGTGGGTCTCGTGTAGAGTTAGTTGAGAGATCATGTTAGGTTTCGGTTTAGGGATAGTGTTACGGTTCTGTTTGGGGTTAAGATTAGTTCCCAGGACGTTCCAGGCCCTGAACCTACAGCAGTGCAGTTGTCTCCCCAAAGGGCTGACTGGAGTGCAGAAGGGAGGGTACCGGTTAGCATTAGTCTTTGCGTTCCAAGCCAGACATCTATATCCGCACACTTTGGTAGGCCTCAGGAATCCTCCTCTGCATCGGAAGCCGTGCTTTGGAAATGACATGGTGATGTTCCACGTTTCACACAGAATTATCCTGCACTACTTCTCAACCCATTGTGCGTGTTGTTGTCAGAGTGTGGAATTCGGTCCCCATGTGGAGAAAGCCTTAGCTACGGTTAGGGTTTGGGCCAGGGAAATCTCCAGGCCCGAAGTGACACCACTCCTGTGATCTCCCTGTATTAATGATGTGAGGGTACATGCGTGGTGCGAGTCAGGTGTAGGGTGAGTGTTAAAGTGAGGTGAGGTTTAGGTTCACGTGTATACTGTGGGTCACTGTTAAGATTAGGGCTTGGTCACAGGAGGTTCCTGGCACTATACCCCCAGTAGGGCAGTTGTCTCCCCGCAGGGCTGAGTAGAGGGGTCTAAGGAGGGTCCCAGTCAGGCTGAGTTTTGGGTGCCATGGCCACTCCTCGGTTAGACCTCAAGAAGTCCCGTGTGGAGCTCCTTCTGGTCTTTGGAAATGACATGGTGATGTTCCAGGTTCCATACCGAGTAATCCTCCTCCACTTCTGGGCCCCATGTCCGTCATGTCCTCAGACTTAGGAATTGGGTCCCCATTAGGAGAAAGCTTTAGCCAAGGTTAAGGTTCAGTCTGGGGACGTTGCCAGGGCCAAAGCGACACCAGTGCCGTGATCACCCTGGAGGGCTGAATGAGGGTCCATGCGTGGGTGCGGGTCATGTGTAGGGTTAGGTTTAGAGTTGGGGTGAGGTTTACTTTGAGCGGTATGTGAGTGTCACAGTTAAGGTTAGGGTTAGGTCCCAGGAAGCTCCAAGCGCTGAACCTCCAGCAGGGTAGTGGTCTCCCCAGAGGATTGAGTGTGGGTCTCATCAGAGCAGGCTGTTCAGGCTTAGTCTTTGTGTTCCAGGGCCAGCCTCGTGTGTGTGCCATCTGCAGTTGGGCCTCATCAACCCCCTTGTGCAACTCCATGTGGGCATTGGAAATGTCATGATGATGTTCCATGTTCCATGCCGAGTAATTCTGCACCGCTTTGGGCCCTTTGTTTGTGGTGTTCTCAGAGATAGGAATTGGGTCCCCATCCAGAGAGGTCCTTAACTAGGGTTAATGTTCTGTCCGGGGACTTCACCAGTGCCGATGTGACACCATTCCTGTGTGTCGTGTGCGTTGAGTTAGGGCTTGGGATTGGGTTTGGTGTTAGGGGTTAGGGTTATGGTTAGGGTTGGTGTTAGGGATTAGAGTTACGTTTATGCATTAGGATTTGGTTTAGGGTTAGGGTTAGTGTTTAGGGTTACAGTTAGGGGTAGGGTTTGGAGTTAGAGTTAGGTTTAGGCGTTAGGTTTGGGCTTGGGTTAGGCTTAGTTTTAGGGTTATGGTTTGGGTTTGAGAGTTAGGGTTATGGTTAGATGGTAGGGTTAGGTTTAGGTGTCAGCGTTAGTGTTAGGGTTTGCGTTAGGTTTAGGGATAAGGTGAGGTCTAGGTCTAGGACTTGGGTTCGGGTTATGGGTTAGGGGATTTGATTAGGGTTAGTGTTAGGGTTAGTGTGAGAGTTAGTGTATGGTTAGGATTAGGGTTAGTTTTAGTTTTTATAATTTTAGGGTTAGTGGGTCGAGTTAGAGCATTAGGGTTAGGGTTTTTGGTTAGCATTATAGGGTTAGGGTAAATTTAGTGTTAATTCGGGTTATGTTTACCTTTATGGTTCTGTAGGGTTAGGGTGGGGTTTAGGCACAGGGACAGGAGCAGGGTTTAGTGTTAGTGCTATGGTGTGGGTTAGCTGTTGGGTGTAGGTGTTGGGATTTGGGTTAGTGTTAGGGTTAGGGCTAAGGTAAGAAGTAGGTCATGCTTGCATTCCCACTTGGAGCGGGAGGATGTTCATGTGTGGACACCGCCTTCCGTCTGGAGGTATTGCGTTCATTTTATCGCCCCTGTGTCTTTGCACTGGAGGTTGTTCTTGCCTTGCCCCATTCCAGCTTGGCTCTGGAGTGTTTTACACCGTCACCCTGCCTTCTCTCGGTTTGGTAGGATTTCACGTACACCCTCATCCGTTTTTAGTGCATCTGGTGCATAGTTTTAATCTCTTTATCATTTATTTCTCCTCTGATTTTAATTATTTTCTTCATTCTGCTCTTTGGGGGTTTTGTTTTTTGTTTTGTCTGGCTTTTATAGTTATAATGTTATGGAGTTTACTTCCGTTTTTTTTTTTTTTTTTTTTTTTTTTTTTTTTTTTTTTTTTTTTTTTTCCCCTGAGGCAGACCTGTATTGCTATAAACTTCCCTGTTAGAACCAGTTTTCCTGCTTTACAGAAGTTTGGATTGTTGTGTTTTCATTTTCATTTGTTTCCATTGCATTTTCGATTTTGTCTTTGATTTCTTGGTTGAGCCATTGATTGTTTAGTAGCATGTTATTTAACTTCCATGGTTTTTTGCCTTTTCCAGATGTTTTTTTCTTGTTGTAGACTTCTACTTTCATAGCATTGTGGTCTGAAAAGACACATGGTATGACGTCGATCGGTTTGATTTTGTTTTGGGTTTATGACCTAATATTTTATCGAGTGTGGGGAATGTTCCATGTGCACGTGAAAAGAATGTGTATTGTGCTGTTTTAGGGTGGAATGTCTAAAATATATCGGTTAAGTCCTTCTGGTCTACTCTATCATTCAAAGTCACTACTTCCTTGTTGATTTTCTGATGGAATGATCTTTCCATGGATGTCATTGGGGTGTTAAAGTGCCCTACTATGTTTGTATGACTATTAATTCTTTAGTTTTGGACTGTTTTGTGTATTTGGATGCTCTCAGGTTGAGCGCATATATGTTTACAATTGTTCTATCTTTTTGTTGGATTGTATCTTTTATTATTACAGTGTCCTTCTTTGTCTCTTGTTACAGTTTTATTTTTAAATCTATTTTGTCTGCTAAAGGTACTGCTACTGCAGATTTCTTTTGAAACCTTAGTTCTGTAA
>NW_024412565.1:242304-256549 GCF_014898765.1 Herpailurus yagouaroundi
CCCAGTGCCTTTTATTATGAAGAGAGAGAGCACAGGCATGGGAGGGCAGGGTGGGGGGAAAGGGGGAAGAGGGAGACAGAGAGAGAGGGAGAGAGAGAATGAGAATGAGAATGAATCCTCACCAAGTTCCATGCTCAGTGCAGAGCCCAGTTGGGGCTCAATCCCATGATCCTGCGATCATAGCCTGAACCGAAATCAAGAGTCGAAATCTCAAGCGATTGAGCCATCCAGTTGCCCCTATCTGTCACCCAGTGCCTTTGATTTGAGCATTTATTCTGTTTCCATTCAAAGTAATTGATAGACATGTACTTGTCCTAGTATTACTTGATGTTGGTTGTTTCTGAATTTTTCTGATCCTTTCTTCTCTTTCTCTTTTTTTGGTTTGCTGGGTTTCTTCACAATTTCAGAGTTGAAGTTGCTTGCCTTTATACTCTGCATATGTATTAGTGGTGTTTGATTTGTGGTTATTATTAGGTTTGTACCTAACCACTTCTGCATATAGAAGTCTATATTAAGTTGATAGTTATTTAAGTTTGAACTAGTTCTTTACTCCTCTCCTCCCCGTGTTGTAGCTATGTAGTGTTTCTATTTCAAAACCTTTCATACCGTGAATACCTTGACTGATGTTTTACAGATATACTCACTTTTATTGCTTTTGCGTTTCGCACTTTAATATTGTCACTTTAGGTGTTTCTTTTCCACTTAAAGAGTCCCCTTTAACATTTCTTGCAGGGGTGGTTTGTTCGTTGTGAACTCGCTTAGTATTTATTTGGGAACCTCTTGATCTCTCCTTCCATCGGAATGATAGTTTGCTGGATAGAGTTTCTTTGGCTGCAGATGTTTTCCATTCAGCACCTTTACCATACCATGCTGGTCACTTACGGTTTCAAAGTTTCTTCTGAAAAACATCCAGTGATAACCTTATGGGGTTTCCCTTGTAGGAAAATGTCATCTTTTGTTTTCCTGCTGTGAAAATTTTTCTTTATCACGACATTTTGCGTTTGATTACTATATGACTTGGTGTGGATCTGCTTCTGTTGAATATATTGGGGGTTCTTTGTGCCTCCTGCTTCTGGATCTGTTTCCTTCCCCGCATTAGGGAAGTTTCCATCTATAGTGTCTTCAAATAAATTTTCTGGTTCTATTTCTCAGAGTTCTGAGAATGAGAAATAGGACAGAAAAGACCTATTGAAGATTCTCTGATGAGTCACTGGATTTGCATGCGTGGAAGATAGATTTGGGACTCAAATGAACAACCTACGCTTAACTTCAAAGAACTAGAAAAAAACAACAATCTACGTCCAATGTTCTCAAAAGGGGTTTGAGAGTGCAAACCAATGAAACTGAGACCATGAAATCAATAGAAAATATGAAGAAGACCAACAGTGGGTTTTCAGAAGAGTGAAACAAAATTGTCAAGATTATACCTAGACTATGCTAAGACAGAGGGAGGACCCAATTCAAAAGAATTATAAATAAAAGAGAAGACATTACGCCTTATACCAAAGAAACATAAAGCAGGCAAAGAGGTGACTACGGCCAAATTAGATGCCAGCAAACCGCCTACCTGGAAGAAATGGATAGGTTCTTAGAAACACACAAGCTACCAAGACTGTATCAGGAAGATATAGAAGGTTTGCACAGACCCATTAAAGGAAGACTGTATCAATACAAGAAGATAACCAATGCAAGTAAATTGAATCAGTAATCGAAGTTCTCCCAGGGAAGAAAAGCCCAGGACCAGGTGGATTCAATGGTGAATTTGACCAAATGTTTGTAGAAGAACTAACAGCAGTCGTCTCACTGATTCAAAAGGAATGAACAAATTCATTTCCTGAGACTGGAATTACCCTGGTAGGAAGTCAGAAAAGGATACTACCTGAACAGAAATCTATAGGCCAGTATCCCTGTGATGCATATAGATGAATAATTCCCAGTAATATACAGGCAAACCAAATTCAGCGTCACCTTAAAAGGATCATTGGCCGTGATGAAGGGTTTTCTTCCTGTAAAGGAAGGATGTTTCAGAAATGGCGATCAATCAAAGTGACCCCTCACATAATTGAACTAAATAAAAATCAACCAGAACCAGACTCTTAACTATAAATAGAAACGGAGGATTACTAGAAGGGAGGTGGGCAGGGGGATGGGTTAAATGGGTGATGGGCTAAGGAGGGTGCTAGTAGTGAGGAAAACTGGGTGTTGTATGTAAGTGATGAATGACTACATTCTATACCTGAAACTAACATTACACTGTATGTTGACCAACTGGAATTTAAATAAAAACTTGAAAAAATAAATACTAAAGAAATACATAAATAAATTTAAACTAAAATAAATACATTAAAAAAAAAAAGAAAACTCATGTGATGATGTCAATAGACACAGAAAAAAAGTTCTGAGAAAATCTGGTATTCATTTATGCTAAAAACCTCTTTAAAAATTCAGTGTAGAAGGAACATATCTCAACATAGAACAGGCCATGTATGTGAAGCCCACAGCTAACATCGTACTCAATAGTGAAATTGTGAAAGATTTTCCACTAAAATCAGGCACAAGACAAGGATGCCCTAGATCTGTGAAGGGGATTGGTTGATGCAGCCTTCTGGTTATGGAATGAATAAATCACAGGTAGAAGGTATAGCACAGGGGACCTAGAGAATGGTACTGGAGTAGTGATGCATGGTGACAGATGATAGCTATACCTGTGTTAGCATAGCAGAATGTATACACTTGTCCAATTACTATGCTGTTCATCTGAAACTAATGTAACATAGTGTGTCAGCTATTCCCAAATAACATGTTTTTTTTTTTAAATAAGGTAAAGGAAAGAAATAAAAAGTTTAATGTAAAAGAACCTGTTAATATCTAATCAAGAAATGCAGTAAAGTTCCAAAATAGAAAGTCACCATATCAAATTCTGTAGCATTCCTGTACACTAACCCAATTATCTAAGAAGAAGTAATGAAAACAATCCCACTTACAATAGCATCAAAAACAATAAAATTTATAAGAATAAATTTAGCCAAGGAGGTGAAATATCTCTCCACATAAAACTATAAAACCTGTGTGCAGAAATGGAAGAAATTCAATTTGGATGAAAGAAACAGGAGAACACACAAGTCAGTGAAAAGCCATCCCATGTCCATCTTTCGGAGGAATTAATATAGATACAATGTCCATACTACCCAAAGTCATCTAGAGATTCAGTGCAATCTCTATCAAGACTCCGATGCAATTAGAAAATCATATCCTAAAATGTATTTGGAACCACAAAAAGACCCCAAGTAGCCAACGCAAGAAAGAACAAAACAGGAGGCATCACACTTCTTGACCTCAAGCTTCATTCTAACACAAAGAAATCAGTTATGTCACTGGCATAAGCACACACACAAGACAATGGAACAGAAATTGAGAGCCCAAACTAAACCCATGCATGCACAGTCACCTCGTATTTGACAAGGGAGTCAAGAATACACAGTGGAGAAGAATAGTCTCTTGAATAACTGGTGCTGGGAAAATTGGATATTCACATGTATAAGAATAAAGCTTAGCACCGTATGTTGCACCACTCCCTAGAGAGTGAAAGGAAGAAACAGAGATGTGGTTAGAGAGAAACAGAGACAAAGAGGAAGTACAAGGAGGAAAGTAGAGACCTGGTCCAGGTATGTGGATGGGGTTAGATGCACCAGGGGAGAGGGGATGTATGAGGTGGCTCTGAGTGCTGGGGCAGAAAGGGATTGTATCATGGGCAACAGAGTTCCATGACCCCAAGACTCCAACATCCCTGGCTCCAAGCTCTGCAGAGGCCATTGCAATTGAAAAGATGGGTATCCCTCATTTCTTCTGGAATTGTGAGGCTCAGCCTCATGTTCTGTCATGGGGAGGGATGCCTTGAGGGAGAGTGTGCTCCTCTTAGGCAGGTAAACTCCAGAGCCTGCCCTGTGGGGAGGTGTCCCGGGGCCATCTTCCTCAGTGCCCCAGGCCCTGTTGGATTTCCCCCCCTCCCCCCACCAGCTGGCCTTCCTCATGTTCTGAAGCCAGGCATCAGGCATTGTGTTGCCCCCAGGTGCTGCAGTCTGGACCTGGCAGAGGTGGACTGCTGATATTGATAAAAAAATATTTGACAGTAAGGTCCATATCCTCCCTCTGGGACTAGCGGTGTGCATCCAAATCGTGGGTTGCTATCCTCCTGTCCACAACCAATCTGAGGATTCCAGAAGGTAGGTGAACCCTTTAAAACACCATAGTCTTCTCTTACATCAAATTCAAAGACATTTTCTTGTCCCAGCTTTCTTTTAATTCTGAAGAGATGGTAATTAGTAATTGAAGGCATAATGGTCCTATAGGAAATTGACCTATATGATTGATGGACACTATTTCACCCATCCGTATCCCTAAAGCACATTTCGTTGGAAATATTAGCCAACTATACATACTGTAAATTCACAACAGATGTGTAGCTCCCTGTAAGTTGCATTCTGACCTTGTCACATATGTGTCATCAAAGATATTATTAGTGACTTTTCAGATAAGCTCTCAACATCAAGATGGTCATGTTAGAGAATCTGGTATAAATGGAATTTCACAGATTCTAAATGAGGAATGGTTTTTCATTTTTAATATTTCTTTTTTTCTTTTTTTTGAGAGAGCCCAAGCTGGGGAGGGGGGAGAGAGTGGGAGACACCGAATCTGAGGCAGGCTCCAGGCTCTGAGCTCTCAGGACAGCCTGACACGGGGCTCAAAGTCATGGACTGCAAGATCATGACTTGAGTTGAAGTCGGACGCTTAACCGACTAAGCCACCCACGCGCCCCAGGAATGATAGTTTATTGGCAAAGAAGGAGAAATTAAAGACAGTGTAAAGGATGTCTAATTAAAAAAAAAGTTTTTTTAACATTTATTTATTTTTGAGACAGAGAATGACAGAGCATGAACGGGGGGAGGGGCAGAGAGAGAGGGAGACAGATTCGGAAGCAGGCTCCAGGCTCTGAGCCATCAGCCCAGAGCCCGACGCGGGGCTTGAACTCACGGACCGCGAGATCGTGATCTGAGCTGAAGTCAGACGCTCAACCGACTGAGCCACCCAGGCGCCCCAAGGATGTCTATTTTTAATTGAAATATTGTTCACACATTTGTTGTATTAGTTTTAGGCATGCATTGCAGTCATTCCATATGTCTATAAATTATGTTGTACTTCAGCACCAGTGTAGCTATCCTGTGAAAGCATGCAACAGTATTATTACAGGATTGACTCCATTCCATTGGCTGTCCCTTGTATCCCTAGGACTCATTCACTCCATAGCTGGACGCCGGTATCTCTCTCTCAAAGGTGTCCATTCTTTATCTAACCTAAGTATTTTGGTGGTAAACACAATTACCTCTTGTTCAGCATGTGTAAATTGGCAGTCTATTTTTCTGTGAACATTGCTTAAAACATTACAAATTATGTCATTACGTTAATAAATCCGGTTTCATTCTTCACTCACAAGAAGGGAGAAGGAAAAGATTTCTTTGTGTCCCAGGCCCTGTGACTAAAACCCTTCCCAATGTGGAGAACAGGCTTAGTTGCCCAGAGCACCTTCGGTCTCTCAGCTGAGCGACCAGGGCCTTCAACATTGCAGGAATTCCCATGGTGGCCAGTAGAGAGAGCTCGAGCCCCACAGACCCGGAGGGGCGGGTTCCTCTGCCGGGCAGTGATGGCCAGCAGAGGGCGCACCATCGGCTTTTCTGACCCAGGGCACCTGCGAGCAGGAAGGGCTTCTGTTGCTCCCAGAGGACGCAGGGCCTCTGCTGCTGCCTCAGGACAGAGAGCAGAGCTGCTTTTCCAGTGGGTTCTGCCGCCAGACCCAGGGGAGACCTTGGGAGATTTGCAGCAACTTGGCATCTCCTGAGTCGCCAGAGAGAAGCTGCCATGTAAGTACTGAGTGCTGAGGAGGGGGCGCTGGGTGGCTTCCCTGGGCAAGCTGGTTGCTGAGCAGCACAGGCCCTTGTATTTTCTGGGCTTTTCCCGTGTTTCATTCCTCCCCTTCCCGGACAGTATTTGAACACGACATATGTTACTAAAGTACTCGTGGATTGCGGGGTCCCACGACATCACCTCATAGATGCAGTCGATGGTTTGTTCCAGATTCAGGCTCGTTTCCGGGAAGAAACCCTGACAGACATTCAGAGGAACGGGAGCTGCATTCAGTTAGGACGTGAATACATGAAATGCTCATCTCCGGACCTTCTAGAAGAATGAGCTGGGACCCACTTTCCGAGTCCTGCTGGAACCAGAGACCGAGGTAAGGGCACAAACTGTCCCCCACATCATACATGCTTTTTAAAAAATGTCATGGTTAGTTTTCCAACCTAGTGAAGTGATTGAACACTACAGAAAACCTGGTAGGTAGCTGTCATTAACCTTATGTTATCTTTTAATTTAAATTCCAGTGAGTGAAGACACAGTGTAATTTTAGTTTCAGGTGTCCAATATAGAGCAACCCTTCCACACGTCACCTGGTGCTCATCCCAAGTGCGCTTCTTAGTCTCCAGCAGCTGTTTCACCCATTCCCCCACCTGGCTGTGGAAGCCCTCAGTTTGTTTCCTAGTTAAGAGTCTGCTTGTCACTGTCTCCTCCCCCGCCCCCCTTTGTTTTGTTTCAATTCCATGTGTTAGTGAAATCATCGGGTATTTGTCTTTCTCTGACAGGCTTATTTCACCCAGCATAACATTCTCTCTCTCCATGCGCCTCCTGGCAAATGACAAGATTTCATGTTTTTATGGGTAAATAATATTACATTCCATATACTACATCTCAGTTTATTCATCAGTTGATGGATGCTTGGGCAGTTTCCGTAATTTGGCTGTTGTAGAAAATGCTGCTGTAAACATCACAGTGCATGTATGCCTTTGAAGAATTATTTTTGTATTATTTGTGTAAATACCTCGTAGTGAAATTGCTGGATCGTAAGTAGTTCTATTTCCAGTTTTTTTTTTTTTTTGACAAATCTCCATGATGTTTTCCAGAGTGGCTGCACCAGTTTGCATTCCTCCCCACAGTGCAAGAGGGTTCTTCTTTCCCCACATCCTTGGCAATACCTGCTGTTTCATCATTCATTAATTTTAGTCATTCTGACAGATGTGATGTGTTATCTCATTGTACTTTTGAATTGTATTTCCCTGGAGATCAGTATTGTTGAGCATCTTTTCATGTGTCTGTTGGCCATGGGTATGTCTTCCTTGGGAAAATGTCTATTTGTGTCTTCTGCCCATTTTTAATCGGATTTCTCCTGTTTTGGGTGCTGTATAACTGTATAGATTTTGGACATTAACCCTTTATCAGATGTCATTTGCAAATATCATTGTGTAGGTGTTTTAGTTTTGTTGATTATTTCCTTGGTGACGGAAGCTTTTTATTTTTACGAAGTCCCATTATTTTTGCTTGTGTTTCCCTTACCTCAGGAGATATATCTACAGAGACATTTGTACAGCCAATGTCAAATAAGATACTGCCTGTGTTAATTACCCTCTGGGATTTTTATGGTTTCAGGTTTCACACATAGGTCTTTATCCATGTTGGATTTATTTTTGTGTACGTTATAAGAAAGTGGTCCGTTGTTGGTCTTGTTTTGTTTTGCAGGTTGCTGTCCAGTTTTTCCAAAACCATATGTTGAGGAGACTTTTTTTAAGTTTATGTATGTATTTTTGAGAGAGAAAGAGAGCATGAAAAAGAGGGGCAGAGAGAAATGGAGAGAGAGAATCCCACGCATGCTCTGCACTGCCCTGAGATCATGACCTGTGCTGAATCCACAATCACACGCTTTGGTGACTGAGCCACCCATGTGTCCCAAGACTATCTTTTTTTTCCCATTGGATATTCTTTCCTGCTTTGTTGAGAATCAATTGACCATATAGGTGTGAGTTCATTTCTGGGTTTCCATTCTATTCATCTATGCCTTTGTGTGTTGTTGTTGTTGTTGTTGTTGTTGTTGTTGTTGTTTGCCAGTACCATACTGTTCTGATCAGTACAGCTTTGTAATATAACCTAAAGTCTGGAATTGTGATGTCTCCGGCTTTGCTTCTCTTCTTCAAGTTTGTTTTGGCTGTTTGGGGACTTTTGTCATTCCATACAAATTTTGAGATTATTTGTTCTAGTTCTGTCACAAATGTTTTTGTTAGTGTGATAGGGATTTCATTACATGTGTAGATTGTTTTGAGGAGTGTAGACATTTTAACAGTATTTTGTGCTTCCCATCCATGAACATGAAATGTATTTCCATTTCTTTGTGTCCTCTTCCATTTCTTTCATCAGTGTTTCATAGCCTTTAGAGTACAGGTCTTTCACCTCTTTGGTTAGGTTTATTCCTGGTATCTTGTGGTATTTGTGAAGCTGTCAATGGGGATTGATCCCTTCCTCTTTCTGAGAATTCATTATTCGTCTATAGAAATGCAATACATTTATGTACATTGATTTCTGTATATTGTGATTTGTCGAATTCATATATCAATTCTAGAAATTTTTAAGGGAGCCTTTCATGTTTTTTATAGAACCTATCATGTCAGGTCCAAACAGCAAAAGTGCTACTTCTTCCTTGCCAATTTGGATGCCTCTTATTTCTTTTTGTTGTCTGAGTGCTGTGGCTAGGGTTTCCCGTACTATGTGGAATAACAGTGGTGAGAGGGGTCATCCCTGTTTTGTCCCTGACCTTGGAGGAAAAACTTTCAATTTTTCCCCATTGAGGATGAGATTAGCTGTGGGTTTTTCCTAGATGACCTTTATTATGTGCAGGTAGGTTGAGTCTCCATGTACTTTGCTGAGGGTTTTTATCATGAATGGATGTGACATTTTATCAAATAGTTTTCCTGCATCTGTTGAAAGCATCCTATTGTTCTTATCCTTTCTTCTATTGCTGTGGTGCATCATGTTGATTGATATGTGAATGTGGAACCGCCCTTGCAGCCCAGGAATATATCCCACTTGATTATGGTAAATGATTCTATTAATGTATTGTTGACTTTAATTTGAAGGTATTTTAATGAGAATTTCGGCATACATAGTCATCAGGCTATTGGTCTGCAGTTTTATTTAAAAATTTTTAAACAGTTTTTTAAATGTTTATTTCTTTCCTTAGAGTACATAAAAGTGAGGGAGGGGCAGAGAGACAGGGAGAGAGGGAATCCTGGCCATGCCCCACACTGTCATGGCAGGGTCCAACGTGGGACTCAAACCCATGCACTGCAAGATAATGTCCTAATCCGAAATTAAGAGTTGGACAGTAAACCAACTGAGCCACACAGGCGCTGCTGCAGTTTTCGGGTTTAGTGGAAGCTTTATCTGGTTTTGGTATCAGGGTAATGATGGCCTCATAAGATGAATTTGTAAGTTTTCCTTCTTTTTTATTTTTTGTAATAATTCGAGGAGAATACATATTATCTCTTCCTTAAATGTATGGTAGAATTCATCAGTGAAGCCATTTGGCCCTGAACTCTTGTGTTGGCGGGAGATTTTTTAAATTACTGATTTGATTTCTGTTTTCAGAATTTATGTATCTTTCTGTTTCAGTTTTGGTAGTGTGTGTGTTTCTAGGAATTTGTCCATTTTTCTCTGAGTGTCCCATTTGTTGCATATAGTTGTTCATAGTATTATCTTCTAATTGTATTTTTGTGGTGTTGACTGTCATTTCTCCTTTCTTATTTGTGATTTCATTTCTTTGAGTCCTTTCTGTCTTCTTTGTGAAGAGTCTGCCTAGGAGGTTTTCAAGTTGATTACTGCTTTCACGGAACCAGTCCCTGGTTTCATTGATTTGGTCTAGTGTCTTTTTGGTTTCTATATTCCTTATTTCTGCCCTAAACTCTATTATTTCCTTCCTTCTGCTGCTCTTTTTCTCATTCCTTTAGGTGTAAGTTAGGATTCTTTGAGATTTTTCTTGCTCTCTAAGGTAGGCTTGTATTGCTAGATACTTCCATCATAGACTGCTTTTGCTGCATTCCAAAGGGTTTTACCAGTGTATTTTCATTTTCATTTGTTTCAGTGTATTTTCTCATTGATTTCCTGTTTGACCCATTCATTTAGTAGCATGTTACTTAACCTCCCTTTATTTGTGGCCTTCCCCCCCCCACCCCCCGCCCGACCTCTTTTTGTGGTTGACTTCAAGTTTCCTAGCTTGTGGTCTGAAAAGATACTTGGTCTGATCTCTCTCTTTGGGTACCTCTTGAGGCATGATTTGTGACCTAGAATGTGATCAATTCTGGAGAATGCCCCATGTGCGCTTGAAAAGAATGTGTACTCTGCCATTTTAGTAGGGAGTGTTCTGAATATATCTGTTAAACCCGTCTGGTCCAGTGTGTCATTCAAAGCCATTGTTTCCTTGTTGATTTTCTGTTTACAGGTTCTGTCCATTGATGTGAGTGATGTGTTAAAGTCCTCTACTATCGTTATATTATTATAAATGAGTTTCTTTATGGTTGTTGTTAAATGTTTTATATACTTGGTGATCGCATGTTGGGTGCATCAAAATTTACAATCATTGGATATTGTTGTTTGGCTGTCCCCTTTAGTGTGAAATAGTGTCCGTCTTCATCTCTTGTTGTAGCTTTATTATTTTTTTTTTTAATTTAAGTCTTAGTTGACATACAGTGCATTCTCGGATTCAGGAGTAGAATTCAGTGATTCATCCCTTACATACAACACCCAGTGCTCATCACAACAAGTGCTCTCCGTGATACTCATTCCCCATCTAGCCCAGCGCCGACCCATCTTCCTCCATCAACCTTCAGTTTTTTTCTCTAACATTAAGAGACTCATGTGGTTTGTTAACACTCTTCTCTTTTCCTGTCCCCTTCCCATGTTTTCATCTGTTTTGTTTCTTAAATTCCACATGAGTGAAATCATATATTTGTGTTTCTCTGATTGACATATTTCACTTAGCATAATACATTCTAGCTCCATCCACATCGTTGCAAATGGCAAGATTTCATTCTTCTTGAAGCTGAGTTATATTTCACTGTATATACATATGTATGTATATATGAACATTCACATATGTACATATGCATAGACACACACACACACACACACACACCACAACTTCTTTATACCTTCATCAGTTGTTGGATACTTGGGCTTTCTCCATAGTTCGGCTACTGTTGATAATGCTGCTATAAATATTGGGTGCATGCAACGTCAGTATTAAGTATTTACCCAAAGGGTACCAAAATAGAGTCTCGGTTTTACAGTTTATTTTGCCTGATATAAGTATTTCTACTGGCTTTCTTTTGACATTATTGGCATGATAAATATTTCTTCATTCCCTCACTTTAAATCTGCAGGTGACTTAAGTCCAAATAAGGCTTTGTAGGCAGCATCTAGATAGGTCTTGTTTTTGTTTGTTTGGTCCATTCTGATGCCCTATCCAATGTCTTTTGATTGGAGCATTTAGTCCATTTATATTCAGAGTGATTATTGATAGGTATATATTTAGTCCCATTCTACTAGTTGTTTTGTCATTGTTTCTTGATGTTTTCTCTGATCCTTTCTTGTCTGTAACACTTTTAGTCTTTCATTTCCACTCAAAGAGCCCGATTTAAATATTCTTTTCTTTTGACTGGTAGTACATTTCTGTACTTACTTTTAATAGTAAAAATAAAGGATATAATAATAATAATATAATAAATAATAATAAAATAATTACAATAATTTAATACTAATTAATATTATATATCATATATCATATATCATATATCATATATATAATATTTATATAATATATTTATTATATATACATAATAATAATCATTAATAATAATAAAATAATATAATAATAATAATAATAATAATAATAATAAAGTTTGTTCCTTTTTAAAATTTAAGCCAAGTTTGTTACCTTATAGTGGAATACAGTTTCAGCAGTAGAATTTAGTGATCCATCAAGTATAAAATATACCCAATACTCATCCAAGTGCCACCTCTAATGGCCATCACCCATTTAGCCCATACCCCTATTCAGTAACCCTCCTGGAACCCTGAGTTTCTTCTCTGTATTTAAGAGTCTCTTATCGTTTGACTCCCTCTCTGTTTGTATCTTATTTGTGCGTTCCTTTCACTGTGTTCATCAGTTTTATTAAATTCCACAGATGAGAGAAATCATAGGATGTGTGTCTTTCTCTGACATATTTTGCTTAGCATAATAAAGTCCGGTTCCATCCACGTTGTTGCAAATAGGAAGATTTCATTCTTTTTGATCGCCGAGTAATAGTTCATTGTATGAATATACCACATCTTCTTTATCCATTCATCTGTCAATGCTCATTTGGGCTCTTTGCATAATTTAGCTATTGTTGATAATGCTGCTGTAAACATTCGAGTGCATGTGTCACTTCGAGTCAGCGTTAGTGTATCCTTTGGATAAATACCTAGTAGTGCAATTGCTGGGTCCTAGTGTAGTTCTATTTTTAGCTTTTGTGATGAATCTCCATACTATTTTCCAGAGTGGCTACACCACTTTGCATTCCCACCAGCATTGCAAATGGGTTCCCTTTCTCTGCATCCTTGCCAACATATGTCATTTCCTGAGATGTTAATTTTAGCCATTCTGATAGCTGTTAGGGGATATCTCATTGTGGTTTCATTTTGTATTTCAGTGATGATGAGTGAGATTGAGCATCTTTTCATGTATGATCAATCTGGATGTCATCTTTGTTAAAGTGTCTCTTCATGTCTTTTGCCCATTTCTTCACTGGATTATTTGTTTTTTGGGTGTTGAGTGTGAGAAGTTCTTTATAGATTTTGGATACTAACCCTTTATCTGATATGTCACTGGCAAATATCTTCTCCCATTTCATTCCCTTGCCTTTTAGTTTGGCTGAGTTTGTCCCCTGCTGTGCAGGAGCTTTTTATCTTCAGGACCCAATAGTTCATTGTGGTTTTTATTGCCCTTGCTTCTGGAGACATGACAAACAAGAAGTTGCTGCGGCCAGGATCAAGGAGGTAGATTGCCTGTTATCTCCTCTAGTATTTTGATGGTTCCTGTCTTACATTTAGATCTTTCATCCATTTTGAGGTGTCTCTGTGTGTGTGTGTGTGTGTGTGTGTGTGTGTGTGTGTGTGTGTGTGTGGTTTAAGAAGAGAATCCAGGTTCATTTTTTTCAATGTCCAGTTTTCCCAGTACCATTTGCTGAAGAGACCCTTTTTTTCTCCATTGGATATTCTTTCCTCCGTTATCAAAGGTTACTCAGCCATATGTTTGAGGGAATATTTGTGGTTTCCTTATTCCATTCCATTGATGTCTGTGTCCATTTTTGTGTCCATTTTGTGCATACTGTCTTGATGATTGTTGCTTTCTAATACACCATAAATCCAAAATTATTATGTCTCCAGCTTGTTTTCTTTTTCAATATGACTTTGGCTATTTGGTGTCTTTTCTGGCTCCTTACAAATTTTAGGGTTGTTTGTTCAAGCTCTGCGAAGAAAGCTGGTGTTATTTCGATAGGGATTGCATTGAATGTGTCGATTGCTTTGAGTAGTATTGAAATTTTAACAATGTTTGTTCTTCTAAATCATGAGCATGGAATACTTTCCATTTCTTTGTATTTCTTTAATTTCTTTCAGTAGACGATTTAAGGTTTGTTCCTTGGGTCGCCATGGGGAGAGAGAATTAGCTAGGGTTATGGTTCGGTCCAGGTATGTTGCCAGGGCCGAAGTAACTCCAGTCTCCTAATCTCCCTCCAGGGCTGAAGTGAGGGCCCATGAGACGGTGCAGGTCAAGTGTAGGGTTAGGGATCAGTTGAGGGTTCTGGTTACTGTTAGGGGTAGGGTGAGATGCCAGGAGGCTCCAGAGGCTGAACACACAGCAGTACAGTTGTCTCCTCGAAGGACAGAGCTGAGGGCACGAGAGTGTGCTGGCCAGGATTAGAATTTGGCTTCCAAGGCCAGTTAACTCTATGGCACACTGGTCGGGAAGGCCTTAAGAATCCTCATGGGCAGCTGCAGCCAGGGTTAGGGGTTAGGGTTAGGGTTAGGGGTTAGGGTTAGGGTTAGGGTCAGGGTTAGCACCCAGGAGGCTCCAGGCACCGAACCAACAGCAGGGCAGTGGTCTCCACGAAGGGCTGAGTTGAGGGCACAAGGGACGGTGCTGGTAAGGATCTGTCTTTGGATGCCAAGGCCACACTCGTTGATCCATCCCTGGTCGAGCAGGCCTCCGGAATTCTCACGGGCAGCAGCAGCCGGTCCTGGGAAACTACATGGGAGCTTCCAGCTTCCATGC
>NW_024412566.1:0-3007 GCF_014898765.1 Herpailurus yagouaroundi
GATCTGCCAAGCACTGTGCATGACTGACCTCTTCCCTGCGAGCCAGAGAGATCCACGGGGGCAGAGACCAAGTCTATCTCGGCCATCACTGCCCCCCTTCCCCGGAGCACCCGGCTTGCCATGGCCACCTGCCTGCCACACCATTGTGGGTGCTTCGTAAATACACACTGAATGCATTAATGAAAAAGCAAATGGCTGTCTCAACAATAGAGAATGGTTTGAAAAAAAGGTCTTTCTAGATTTCAACAGAGATAGCAAGAAAAAAATTCAATAGCAGTAGGCAGAAAAGCAAACGTGTGCGTAGAATTGCCTTCCACAGTAAAATCCACAGCGACTAAAATTAAAACATGATAGTGCCTTCCCAAGCTAATGTTTTTTGTTTTTTGTTTTTTTTTTAAATGAAAGAAAAAAATACAGCAAGTAAACTACCCATATTACCAGGGGTCAGCAAACTATGGCCCACAGATCCAATCTAGCTCACTGCCTATTTTTGTATGGCAAGCTAATGGTTTTTACTTTAAAATGGCTGGGAGTGGGGGAAAGAAACTCAGAAGAGGAACATACGTACGATGCGCAAGAGCGATACGAAATTCAAGTTTCGGTGTGCACAAATCAAGTGTGACTGGAGCACAGCCAGGCTGATACGTTTCTGCATCATCTATGGCTGCTTTCACACCACAACGGCAGGGTGGTGTTACTGCAACAGAGACCAGACGGCCTGTGGGGCTCAAAATATTTACTCTCTGGCTGCCTACCAACCAGGGTGCCAACCCCGGCTGCACACCAGTGATCCTCACGGGGTGTGGTGCAAACCTTGCAAGGAGGCTTTCTGGAGTCACTTTGAGGACTGGTACGTGAAAGCCGGTCTGGAGGCGTGTAGCCGGCCTTCTCCGAAGTCCTGCCTCATGTTTGAGAAGCTGCTGCTAAAATGAACGGGGGCGGCTGACTCTGATGATACAGTCCAAATGTGAGGCGCAGCCCGATGCTGGGGACGTTGGTGACAGGCGGAAATCAGAAATGATGTCTCTCCTCCCCCTACCCACCTCCACCCACTCCCCTCCCCAAAACCCACTGAATACTGTAACTATTGTTCTCTTCCCAATCCTTACCGACACACCAATGTCAGGACAAGTTCTAAATAAATACAACTGCCTGGGTCAGGCGTCGGCAAACTTTTTCCGGAAAGGCCAGATCGTAAATATTTCGGGCTTGCAGGCCACACCATTGCCGCTGCAACTACTCCGCTCTGCCGCTGAGACACAGAGGTTGTCACAGACAACATACAGACGAATGGACCTGGCCATGTTCCAATAACCGTGACTTCTGGCCGCTGAAATGTGAGTTCACATAACTTTCCTAGGTCACAAAATATTCTCCTGATTTTTTCGCCAAACATTTAAACCTGCATAATTTGCTGACCTCTGATCTGTGTACCGGTTCAGTGTGGTTTCCCAAGAAGCTTCAATCTTTTCTAATCACTCCCAATTCTTCTTACTTTGAAGGGGGATGTCTGCGTGTTCCCAACTTGCTCTTCTGAAGGCAAGTGGCGCCGCTAGCTTTTTGGGATTTCACCAGCTCTGAGCCACTCTCAGCCCGAGAGTAAAGGCTCACCTTTTACCACTCAGTCCCTCTCTCCCCAGGGATGGCAAACACACGACCCGAGAGCCAACACTAACTTCAAACATCAGTGCCTTCCCACTGCCCCAAGATTGTGGTGTTGATGGCTTTGGTTGACGAATCCACACAAGAGCTCATAATTCTGTTGGTTTTTCATTTAAACAATCACACTTGGGTGTATCAAAAAAAAAAAGGGGGGGGGGAGACATGGAGAGAATTTTTAATAAACTGATTTGAAATGCTGGTTACCTGCAAATATTTAAGTGCATGTTTGAGAAAGAATATAAACTATGACCAATCAATTGAGGCGTCTCAATACGGTCTACAGGGCAAAGACATACATGGTCACCGACTGCAATGAAATTTATATTTGCAGGGAAATGACAGCGGCCAGATGCATTCTGCCGGGAACCAGATTTTGAGCAACGCTGTCCTCTCCTGGTACAAGCCTTTACAAAACCCACTTGAGCCTCTGTGCCCAGTCTGGACACACTCGTCTGATTTCACAGTGAGCCAGGGAACTACTGGGTGACTTTTTCCTGTTCTGTCTCATTAGATTAGCTGTCTTCTTAAATTTCTGGGCAGTGATCTGAAGTCTACCTAACTGGATTTTAAAAGTAAAGGAACCTATGACACTTTATAAATGAAACAATTTGTTACACATTCCAAAAGTAGTTTTAAAAGACTTAAAAGAGGGTTTATAGACTTCTAAAGGGAAAGTATGGGAAAAGAAAAACAGAAGACCCCTGCATTAACACTGAAAAGGAAAAGGGTAGTTTTCAGAGGGAAAATGATCAAAGTATTTTGGTAATAGGATGGGTGAAATATACCTAATACCTATTTGTATATACCTAACACATATACCTACGTACATAATTGCCTTCATGTTTATAGCTTTCCTAAGATTAATACCGTTTACTTTTTACCTTAAACAACAATAACAAAACCCTGATGGCTCTTAACTGAATCTCTATATTATTATTTGAATTCCAGTCAATAAGATGAAAGGTTATATTCTCAGATAAACGGAATTGGGTTTTATTGTCTTCCTACGCACGTAAGCTTATCCCACAGCTTTTTGTTTGGTCAGTTGGCCTTTTTCCCCCTCTGGCACACGAAATGGAATCTATTTGCTGTCCCTGCTGTAACCATGTGCTCCACCAACAATTTCTGCTCGTGGCAAAGTCGGAAGGAAGCTCGCTGCCGGGGACACTGTGCAAGTCCCTGCAGTGGTCTCCCCAGGGGAGTCATTTAGATAGTAAACCTGCTTGGGCCTGAGGGCAGCTCAGTTTGAGATTTCAAAATGTACTGAAGCAGGCAGAAATATGTGAGAAATATTTTGTAAAGGATCTCAATGCGGACAAAGCATGTGGAGCTAAATCCTATCGGG